>NW_011496426.1:0-576 GCF_000754665.1 Bison bison bison | reverse complement strand
TTTTTTTGGCTTATCTGCCGCCCTATTATAACCAAGCTCTTTCAACATCTGACAAGCGATTGCCATGAAAGCAATCTTGTATTTTCATGCAGTTGTTTTAGTGGAAGTTTTGCATTCTATTCCTTTTTCCTTTTCATTTATTCCAAACCTGTTTCCCGTTTACCTTTTTATAAATAAGATAAACTAAGGAAGAGAAATATATCAAAGGGTTAATTTTATTTGATTAAATCTTTCTTCCATGACATCTCTAACAGTAAAAATAATGATGATCTCCCTATATGCTGGTATTTTATTTACTTTATATATTAGCCATTTTAAAATTTTTAAAAGACTTTACATTTTACCACAGGGTAAAAAACAGACCCCATGAATTTAAGTACTTACTCAAAGTTATGTGGCTAGTAAGTAGCAGGACAAGAGTTAATAGCTGCGAAATAGCTATAGTTGGTTCTATACTGAATTTGAAATAGCCATTGTATTGCACAGACTGTATCTTCATATGTACCACCTTTAAATAATTCTACAATGTGATCCTCTTCATGGATCATAGCCTTGCCATGGCAAAGGGGCTTGTGT
>NW_011496425.1:0-554 GCF_000754665.1 Bison bison bison | reverse complement strand
CAAATCATTGGGCTTGGATGCAGACTGGCTAGCGAACTGGGGTGCACTTTTCGCCAGATCCTTGCTTTTGGAGGGAGGAGGAGGTTGTGTGCAGTGGGAGGACGATGATGATTATGAAATGCATGGCAATGTATGGAGTAAAAGTGCCTGGGAAGAGCACACTTTGGGTGGTGGTGGAGGCAGAGGCGGCATGCTAGAACTGAGTGGGCAGGGGCTGTAAGGCAGAAGATTGTTGCTTTGAAGAGAGTGGTGTAGGGATGTGGCTTGAATGTGAGATACAGGGAGGATGGATGTGAAATTATGGTCCATATGATTTTTTTTTAAGATAGATGACTCTTGATTTCTTCATAAATCTTTGCCCACCTTTAACCTCTCTGTCATCATTTGTGTATTTATAGGAGAGATAAGTTGATCAAATGTATTTGTCCCTGGGTAAAAGGAATCTGAAAGTAAGACATATAGAACCACAGGCATACAAAACCCAATCGGCCTTTGGAGGATTTAAATGAGGTCAATGAACCATCTTTCAGCAAGTTCTTGGAATGCATCCTGTT
>NW_011496424.1:0-531 GCF_000754665.1 Bison bison bison | reverse complement strand
ATCCCTTACCTGCTGTGTCCCTGGCAGTGTATTGATTAATATAATTGGTGTAAGTAGTAGCTTTAATGTTTGTAACCTGGGACCCTTGAGTTAATTCTTTTTTTATTGTTATAGCCCACCACACCTTTGCTCTGTAGGAATGCAACTTTATCTAATGCTTTTTTGGAGGGTGGCTCCTGACCAACCACCTTTAGAGAAAAATAAGTTTTCTGAAGAAAAGGTCTTAAAATGTTAACAGGCCTCCGGGCCAGAAGATGATGCAAATCACCGAAGCGTTTGCATATGATAAGTTTGCAGGAAGAAAGCCTGGTTTGCTGCAAGACTCTACCCCTTCCCCCATTATCCTCTATGCATAACTTAAGGTATAAAAACTACTTTGAAAACTAAAGTGCGGCCTTGTTCACCGAAATTTGGTCTCACCATGTCGTTCTTTCTCTTACCTTCTGGCTGAATTCTTCAGCCTCTTTTCTCCACTGAATTTCCTCACTGAGCTATCCTCATTCTATTACTCTTTATATCCTTAACTAACAT
>NW_011496423.1:0-543 GCF_000754665.1 Bison bison bison | reverse complement strand
TCGACCCGGACCCCCGACCCCCGACCCCCGCCCCCCGCCGCCCGGGTTCACCCCGCCCCTGGTGCGATCCCAGCGCGTTTCCAGCAGCAGTCGGCCACCCCCGGGAGCCACAACTCGGGACCGCCCCCCATCCCCGCCGCGACCCGGTTCCCGACCCGCGCCGCCCGGCTTCGCCCCGCCCGGGCGCGCTCCCGGTGCGCTGCCCGCCTTCACCACGGGCTCCCGGTGAGCCCCGCCCCCACGCCCGGTTCCAGGAGAGCCTCTGGGACCTCGCTCCCGCCGCCCGGTGAAACGGGAGGACAATCCATCCAGCCCACAGAGGCAATCCAAGCTGTCTAGAATTCAGGGATCCAACCAGGACTACGGAAAGGAAAGATGACCTGACCTAGGAGGGCCATGATATTCTATAGAACCGGACAAAGTTGGTTTCCAAGGAAACTTGATTCCTTGGAACCCGGAAAGCTGGTTCTTTTCATATGCAATTCCAAACACTTAGCTCCTTCCCAAAGCCTGCCTGGCCGCCAGCCCCACCCCCCACTCCCC
>NW_011496422.1:0-543 GCF_000754665.1 Bison bison bison | reverse complement strand
GAACTGACTCATTGGAAAAGACCCCAATGCTGGGCAAGATTGAAGGCAGGAGGAGAAGGGGATGACAGAGGATGAGATGGTTGGATGGCATCACCATCACCGACTCAATGGACGTGAGTTTGAATAAACTCCAGGAGATAGTGAAGGATGGGGAATCCTGGTGTACTGCAGTCCAAGGGGTCACAAAAAGTGACCACTTAGGAACTAATACCACTTAGTGACTTAACAACAGAGCTACCATAAACATTAACAGATTAAATGTTCCAACCAAAGGACAGACTGAATGGATTAAAAAAAAAACAAGACCCATATACAGGCTCTCTACAAGAGACCCACTTTAGATTTAGGCATACACACAGACTGAAAGTAAGGGGATCATAAAAGGTATTCCATGCAGATGGAAAACCAAAAGAAAGCTGGAGTGGTAATGCCTATATCAGACAAAATAGACTTTAAAATAACTGTTACAACAAGAGACAAAGAAGGACACTGCATAATGATCAAGGGGTCAATCTAACAAGAAGATACAATAATTAAAAGTAT
>NW_011496421.1:0-531 GCF_000754665.1 Bison bison bison | reverse complement strand
CTATGAGCCATTCAGTAATAATCACAGTAGCTGGGGGAAAAGTTGTCCTGTCCAGCAAACAGGATGTGGAAGGGCATGACAGTGCCTTCTATAGGGAGGAAGAGAAGATAGGAGTCTGGTTGAAACATGACATCTTCAGCGTACTTGGTTTTCCAGTGAGACTACCTGTAATCTAGAGGATGAAACTAGCTTCTTCTTCAAGTCCAATACTAATATTTTCTTTCATTAAATGTTTCTTACCTTTTTTTAGATCTCACGAATCTCATTAGTAAAAATCTGTGTTGTGGACCAGATTGTCTTTATGGTGGACTGTCACTTTTTAAATTATGGTTCAATAACCAGAATTTTCTCCCTAGAATAATTTCTTTTTTCTCTCCACAAACAAATTGTTTAGTTAATCTGCAATTCTTGTGTCTGGGGTCTAATGATCAGTTTCCTAAAAATAAGAATTAGGTTCCCTGAAGGAACAGGAATTTCCCTTTTATCTATGGGAATAATCTTCTCCTTATGCACTACCTGCTATTCACATCT
>NW_011496420.1:0-503 GCF_000754665.1 Bison bison bison | reverse complement strand
ACGGGCCCATGAGGCAGTCGAGAAAGCAGCTAGGGGAGGACAGCTCCCCACCGCCCCAGGCACTTTGGAGGCCGGCCGCATCTCCTCGCGTCCAGAGGCGTTTGCCCGGGGCCCAGCTGGATGAGACTGCCAGACAGGACGGGCAGAGTCGGAAGTCCAGTTGTCTTGCTATCACAATCTAGGGTAGGCTCGGGTCTTTCCTCAGTGCAGGGAGGACCTTTGCTTTCAGAAATGAACGTGGCGCGACATATCTCCACTCAGGCACCGGTGCGATGCTGGTGGAGAAGTTTCTTTGGGACTGGTTGGGTTGCCTTTCTCCCCTTGGCCTTCGTGTTGGTGCTGGTGGTGCTGGTGGTGCTGGTGGTGCTGGTGGCGGTGCTCATGGCCTTGTGGATCGCTTCTCCTGTTTGGCACTTGGAGCTTCTCCAGCGTACTCCTTGCACCGGACATGGAGCCCCAGGGATCTTTGCGGACGAGCGTCGTGCCGGGGACGCGCGCATCCC
>NW_011496419.1:0-529 GCF_000754665.1 Bison bison bison | reverse complement strand
GAATAAGTGTATATAAATGTGTGGTATATTCGACAGTTTTAAGTGGTCGTCAGAAATTAAAACAGGTCTTAAGGTATATATTTAACTCCTTTGACAGCAAGTAAGGCGTTTGACCAGAGTAAATCCTTCAGAACTTTGCAGTGGGACCTCAGAGAATCATCTCTGAATGGAGGAGAAAGTTCGTGCTTCAATAAAATTAACCTTTGCAGAATTCTCCCCGTCTCTCCTGCCGTCTGATCCTTTCCCCTCTGGATTTGGGTGCTTTTTAACTGCAGTTCAGAAAAGATAGGGAGAGTAGAATTTCCCAGAGTGAGCTTGCTCCTGTCACTGGGGACTCTGCTCCTGATCTCTGAAGACTGTTTGTTGGTCTTTACTTTTGCCTTGGTACAGCAGCAAGTGGCCTTGGGATTCCTCCACATCTGGATGTGCAGAGCACTGCTTTGTCAAAAAGTGCGTTTTTCAGCTCTCTGTGCAATTTCCCTTGAGCTGTGTCTTCAAGCGATCAGTAATCTCCTTGAAATGCCCAGCT
>NW_011496418.1:0-547 GCF_000754665.1 Bison bison bison | reverse complement strand
ACGGGGGTTCTTGGCTTCCACTCGAGATGAATGCCTGTCTCCCCGGGTGCGTCTGGAATGCAACCCCGAGATCCCGGTGCCCCTGGAGAGGAACATTGGCTTCTGGACACAAGCCCAGATGAGGTCTATTGGCCCTGCAGTCACTCGAGAGCAATCCCCAGCTTTCCTTCGCAACTCGAATGGAAGATTGGACTTCCCTGGGCCAACACAAGAGGCATCCCGAATTCCCCGTCGTAACTCGAGAATCCCCGCCGCCAACTCGAGAAAACCTACGTGGTTCCCCCGTCATCGCAAGACTGAAGCCCTTTCCCGCTACAGCGTCTCGTAGGTAGGAAGTTCCCCACGTTAGGAATTGGAGGTACGAAACGGTACCTTGGCACCCCGTTGATGCGACCCCACAAGTACCCCGGCATCCCGGTCTCCCTGGAGAGGAACACCGAGGTTTTCCGGCACCACTTCCTCTGAGCCCCTTCTACCCTCCTGATCTCCACAGGAGGGTCGACTCCCCTGCTTTGTCTGGAAGGGGTTCCCGACCTTCCGGTCGCAC
>NW_011496417.1:0-544 GCF_000754665.1 Bison bison bison | reverse complement strand
AGAGCAGTTCTGAAATTCTCTCTCCCTTGGTAATCCCTGGGACAAGGGTGTCCTCTGAGATCAGTTACACAGGCTAAATGGGAAAGATGAAGATGGTCCAAATGTCATTTTTATGCATAATAAATAAACGCAAGCACATAGAAACAGTAGTCAACTCTTGTTGATCTTTCCATTCCCAGCAGAAGTGCCCTGCTGCGGTAGGAAGGCAAGGGAACAGCTCCCTTGCAGAACACTTGAACATGTAGCTAACACTTTGGAAGGTACTAACCCTCCTGATTCGACGGAGGAGTTAAAGACAGCAACAGCCATCAAATGTCAAAAAAGTCCCTTTGTTCCAAATGGGCTACTTTTAACCACATGTGTTATAATCTATTGCTAATTCCACTGAGGGTATGAGATTTAGCTTCCCCTTAATTGGCAATTGCAAAGAAGTCTCCCCAGGAAGCTTCCTTCTAAGGGAAAATTTTAAATTCCATTAGTGACAATGACAGCACTATAGCTGAGAGGAGGTAAGGTTGGTCTAATCTTTAGTCTAAAATATTCA
>NW_011496416.1:0-513 GCF_000754665.1 Bison bison bison | reverse complement strand
CGCTCCCCCTCACCATTCGCATCGGAGACCCGACTTCCTTCGGAGCCCCACGAGAGATTCAATGACCTCGCCGACGTACCACGGGAGAAACCGCACACTGGGGCCGCCGCTCGACAACAACCCCGAGCCTCCCCGTCATCGCGACTTGAGGGCCTTCGTCTCCTGTATGGCCTAGAGACCAATCTCTCGACCTCTCTCCAAACGCCTCAGGAGGCTTGACGCCCTTTAGTCCACCCAGTGAGCTCCAAGAGATACCCGTCGCGACTCGAGAGCAGAGCGGGGTTCTTTGCTTCCACTCGAGATGCATGCCTGTCTCCCCGGGTGCGTCTGGAATGCAACCCCGAGATCCCTTTCGCCCCTGGAGAGGAACACTGGCTTCTGGACACAAGCCTAGATGAGGTCTGTTGGCCCTGCAGTCACTCGAGAGCAATCCCCAGCTTTCCTTCGCAACTCGAATGGAAGATTGGACTTCCCTGGGCCAACACAAGAGGCATTCTGAATTCCCCGTCGTAA
>NW_011496415.1:0-508 GCF_000754665.1 Bison bison bison | reverse complement strand
GTGCGTTTGGGCGTCCCTAGCACAGCCGCAGCGCAGGGGAACCAGCCATGATCAGTGAGCTCCGGGCAGTACTTAGGCCCAGGTTTGGAGCCCAATGCCCGGAACGCGGGAGAGAAGAGGCTGGCTGCCGGCGGGTGCTTGCAAGCCTGTTACTGGGAAGGACCGAGTGAGCTTCCACACCGGCGGAGCTCCAGCTCTGCGCCCAGGCGCGATAGCACAGAGCCCCGGCCGAGAGGCTGCTCTGGCCTGGGCGAGCCTCCCCAAGCCCTGCCCAGCTTCTAGCGTTCGCGCCCGGGAAGGAGCAGGCTGCGGGAGTGTGGGAGACGTGACCGGTGCCTGACTGCTGCCTCAGCTCAGCTCTCGCCTTCCCTTCGGACCTAGGAGCCAGGCGTCCTTGCAGAGGGCTTAGGGGCTGGGGGTGTGCACACTGCCAAAGCCTCCCGCAGGGAGAGCTCTTTCCGAGGGAAAGGAAGCGCCCCAGGCTGCATTCCCAAGCTGGTGCTTCCCC
>NW_011496414.1:0-532 GCF_000754665.1 Bison bison bison | reverse complement strand
AACTCGAGAAAACCACGTGGTTCCCCCGTCATCGCAAGATGAAGCCCTTTCCCGCTACAGCGTCTCAGGAGAAGTCCCACGTTTAGGAATTGGACGGTCGAAACGGTACTTGGCACCCTTGATGCGCCCCCACCAAGTTCCCCGGCATCCCGGTCTCCCTGGAGAGGAACACCGAGGTTTTCCGGCACCACTTCCTCTGAGCCCCTTCTACCCTCCTGATCTCCACAGGAGGGTCGACTCCCCTGCTTTGTCTGGAAGGGGTTCCCGACCTTCCGGTCGCACCTCAGGATGAGGCCGGTCTCACGACGACATTCCAGACGTGGCCTCGTGGGTGCTTCCACATTGCGAAGCACCCCGATTTCCCGGTCCCCTCTTGGTAAGAACCCGATGCCCGGACACCTCTCCGAACTCCACCCTGTGAATGAAGTCAACACGAAGGGGCAGTGACTCGCCCGTGCATCGTCCGGAAAAGACCCCCAGGTTCCAAATACCGCTCGACAAGTGGCCTCTCTCCCCGGGGACACCTCGAGAG
>NW_011496413.1:0-505 GCF_000754665.1 Bison bison bison | reverse complement strand
CTATGAAACAGAAATAGAACTGAGAGACATAGAGAGCAGACTATGTGATTACCGAAGAGGGGGAAGGTGGGGGAGGGCATAGATTGGGAGCTGGTGATGAGCAGATAGCAAATTATAATGTTAATATATAGAATAGATAAACAAGATCCTACTGTATAGCACAAGGAAATATATTCATAGATTGTGATAAATAATAATGGAAAAGGATATGGAAAATATTGTGTGTGCATGTGTGCATGTTTACATATGAAGGAAAGGAAAGGTAAAAGGAAAGAAAGGAAAGGACAACTCTTGGCAAGCACGTACAGAAAGTGGATCCTTGTGTGTTATGGGTAGATTTTAAAATGGTGCAACTGCTACAGAAAACAGTATAAAGGCTCCTCAGTAAATTAAAAATAGAACTACCACATGATTCAGCAATTCCACTTCTGGATATAAATTTAAAAGAAGTTAACATGGGGTCTTGAGATATTTGCACAGCCATGCTCAAAGCAGCACTAATCAC
>NW_011496412.1:0-507 GCF_000754665.1 Bison bison bison | reverse complement strand
CTAAAGTAAGTGTTAGACATTCGCATGATGGCATCAGCTGCTATCTTATGCATCTGGAGCGGCCCTGTCACTAAGGCACAGCTAACCAAGGCAGAGACACAGACAAAGCTGCTTCATCATTAATGTCAGTAAAAAAGATCTGGAGGAAAAATAGAGGGTCTCTGGAGACCTTGTCTGGACTTCTTGGAGCCTGGACAACAGTTCTTTCCAACAACAGTCTTTCCCACCCCAATAGCAGCTGCAACAAAGGAAAAAAGGAAGGCATTGACTTGAGTTGTCATTAAGTTCAAAGAGGTGAGAATTGTAGCCCGTGATGAACCTTTATAGCCCGAGTTATTAATGGGGAGTTCTTTTTATGGCTTTTTGAAAATATCACATTTATGAACAGTGCTAAATTATCCTGGCTTATTGTTTGGCATATGTTGACCGGTCAGTTTTAAGCTGCTAAAATTAAAAAAATCTTTTCTATCTCCGTGAGAGAGAAGAGTACAAAAAAATTCCTTCCTC
>NW_011496411.1:0-554 GCF_000754665.1 Bison bison bison | reverse complement strand
ACCAATTATATTAATCAATACACTGCCAGGGACACAGCAGTAAGGGATATGGAAACTTAGCAGCAAACAATAGGCCCAACAAGTGAAAAACCAATTCACCAATACAATTCTAATCAATCTTTTAATTACTCAAAAGAATCTGTGTTTAGACAGTTTAGAACATCTCCTGCCTCTCACAGTTGGGAGGCTCTGAACAGTCACATGTGGCCGGAAAAACCTATTCAGGCAGGCTAGAGGATTTCCAAAGGAGTTTGTAGGTTAAACACTGTCACACCCAGGAATTATTAACTGGAACTGTAAGCTAACTCTTTTTTCAGAGAGAGGTAGTGGGGGAGAGCCCCCCGTAAAGTCAGAGGTTTAGGTGAAAGCACAAGCAGAAAGTAGGCAGACTCTGGTTTTGGGGGTATATGCTCGAGAATTTCCAGGGGGACTCCTGAAGCTCGATCCCGCCTTTGCGTATGCCGAGCCTCCTTCCTCATGACCTTTGTCATGGGCGGAGTACCTCACTGGCTCCCAGCAGTGATAGAATTCCAGTTGAGCTATTCCAGATCCTG
>NW_011496410.1:0-500 GCF_000754665.1 Bison bison bison | reverse complement strand
ACTAATGTTTTATCATTTTGAAGTTGATTTATTAAAATTATGTAAACATCAAGGTATGTTCATTCCCTATTAGTTTTTTGTTGTAGTGGTTGTTTGTTGTTTTGCTTTTTGGCCACACTATGTGGCATGTGGGATCTTAATTTCCTGACCATGGATTGAACCTGTGACCCCCCTGCATTGGAAGCTCAGAATCTTAACCACTGGACCATTAAAGAAATCCCATCATTAGTTATTATAATAAAATTCCAGACAGAACAAAGCCTTGAAAGAAATACAAGCACTACAGGACAGCCAGGTGCCACCTTAAACTTCAGAGATTTTCCCATGTTGAGTAAAGACGTGAAAAAAATAATTGTTTGAAATCTTAACAGCTGGCCCCATGATTCCTTTTTGGGAAGAGGAAGGAGGGAGCTGTCTCCTTGGGGAAAGCCACTGAGGAGCTAATGCTACAGGCACCTGGACTCCAGGGGAGGGAAAACCTGCCAGGCTGGAGATTAGAG
>NW_011496409.1:0-545 GCF_000754665.1 Bison bison bison | reverse complement strand
CAATAAAACAAAACAGAGTGAGGAGTGTGTGTGTGTGTGTGTGTGAGTGTGGCGTGCCTGCTCTGTCATGGCTGACTCTTTGCTATCCCACAGACTGTAGCCCTGCCAGGCTCCTCTGTCCATATACTTTTCCAGGCAAGAACACTGGACTGGGTTGCCATTTTCTACTCCAGAGGATCTTGCCAACCCAGGGATCGAACCAACATCTCTTTTGTCTCCTGCATTGGCAGGCAGGTTCTTTACCACTGTGCCACCTGGGAAGCTCCCTCCTTAAATGCTGTTACCCCTGAAAACTTCTAAAATCCTCTCATGGTTAACTGATGCAGTAACCATTTGTCATAGAAAATGAAAACATAACGGTCTATTTAAGACAGTTTATTTTGAAAAACTGAAAACAATTGTTTCAGTGAACATTTTAATAAAAGATTAGCTCCTATATACATATATTTTCAGATATCTGATTCATAATGCATCAGGTGTCAAGTTGGTTCCTCTCAAAATCAGTTTGAATTAAAGTAAAAGCCACTAAATTTGATGACAGTCTT
>NW_011496408.1:0-522 GCF_000754665.1 Bison bison bison | reverse complement strand
GACTTGGCAGCAGTAGACAACAAACCAAAAAGCCTGGTACAAGACCTGCTGTTTCTTAAAACCAAGACCTTGGGGAAATGGAGACTGATGGCTGAGAACTGAACAGGCTCAATGGCAGCAACAGGGTGACCTACAAGCCTCAGGCTGTGCCTCCCTGCCCAGCCTGACCCCCATCCCCAGCAGCCTGTGGGTGGCGGCAGAGGCGGCTGGACAGGCACGGCTCACACCAGTGTCCGTTGACAAATGGGGCTCAGTGCCAGGTGTCCAGTGAAGGGAAGACATGGACGCTTCACTCCCTTTATGTGGGATTTACACTGGAGTCCCTCTGGGGCCCCGTGAGTGGGAGGTTATCAGAAAGCCATGATCTAAAATGATGAGTATTTATCATTCTGTGTCCTTTGACAGACAGCAGGGATCAAAGGAAAAGCTCTTCCTAAATATGCTTCCGTTGCTCCATGATTCTTGGAAGGAACCCTCTAATGTCCTCCCAGCAATGAAAACCCTCCCCTTTGGGTAAAAACT
>NW_011496407.1:0-538 GCF_000754665.1 Bison bison bison | reverse complement strand
TCTGTCCGTGGCATTTCCCAGGCGAGGATACTGGGAGTGGGTTGCCATTTCCTTCTCCGGCGGGATCTTCCCGACCCAGGGATCAAACCCAGTCTCCTGCGGGCGGATGCCTTGCCATCTGAACCAGGACATTGCTAATTCCCTAGGCAAAATACAAAGAATAGAGCTCGTGTTCTACTAAATGGAAAGATGATTTCAAAAACAGAAGCTGTCCTTTGTTGGTATCTTTGAATCTTTATGTAGTTTTCGTTGATTTTTACTGTTAAGGCTAACTGAACAAGGCAAGAGAGAAACCCCAGAATTGAAAAGCAATTGACGGTTTTGAAAGAAACATGTGCAGGTGAAGCTCTCTCCCTTTTTGAGAGATGGTTAAATGCAAAATCTTGATTCAACACATATGACTTTTGTGCACTTTATTTCAAATCTCCATGACAAAACCCTAAGGCGTCCAGGAAGAAAGGAGTAGAGGGGCAGACACAAAGAGCAACCTTTCCCCTTGGTGCCATCGCAACCAGCTGCTTAGTTCCTTCATCTCAAG
>NW_011496406.1:0-574 GCF_000754665.1 Bison bison bison | reverse complement strand
ACGACCCGCGACCGGACTCCAGCCTGCTCGACGCCGGCCCGCCCCCCGAACCACCGCCAACACCAGACCAGCAAGGGCCGTGGCCGGGCCCGGGGGGCCCGAGGGGGCTTCCAGGACCCCCATTGACCGGGAGGGCGTGCGTGCATGCGTGCGCGCGGGGGCCTGGGGGGCTGGGCTGAGGGGGTGCGGAGGGCTCGGCGCCCTCCCACCCGCGGCCACTCCAGACCCGGCCGCGCTCGCTGAGCGGGGCCTCCCCCCGATCCCATTCGCTGCTCAGGCCCGCGCGGCCCCGGACGTGTCGGTCTTCGGCGCCCGCCGCCTCC
This sequence comes from Bison bison bison, assembly GCF_000754665.1. Classification (NCBI taxonomy): domain Eukaryota; kingdom Metazoa; phylum Chordata; class Mammalia; order Artiodactyla; family Bovidae; genus Bison; species Bison bison. Next base: position 251 of record NW_011496406.1, on the reverse strand, counting down.
CAACCCCCGCGGCCCAGGGGCCTCTGAACCTGCTGCGGGCCTAGGCGCAGCGAAACTTGAGCGCCCAACTTGCCCGGCACCTGTCCGGTGCCCAAACCCACCAGAAGCCAGGGAGGCGCGGTCGACCGGAGCGCCTCAGCCCCTCCCCTTCGCACTACCGAGGCCCCCCTTTGCCCCCACGCCAAGCCCTCGACCTTCCTGAGAGAGCAGACGAGCCACAGGCAGGCACACAGACAGACACACAGACACTC
>NW_011496405.1:0-539 GCF_000754665.1 Bison bison bison | reverse complement strand
ACAAGGCTCACACTGACACAGACATCAATCCAGACAGACAAGACAAGACATCTTCCAGTTTCCGCCTGAGATGGAAAGATTCTTTGAGCCGTTTTTTTCTGGGGAGTGGGGGGTGGGGCTGGCGGCCAGGCAGGCTTTGGGAAGGAGCTCCTGGTTTGGAATTGCATATGAAAAGAACCAGCTTTCCGGGTTCCAAGGAATCAAGTTTCCTTGGAAACCAACTTTGTCCGGTTCTATAGAATATCATGGCCCTCCTAGGTCAGGTCATCTTTCCTTTCCGTAGTCCTCGCTGGATCCCTGAATTCTAGACAGCTTGGATTGCCTCTGTGGGCTGGATGGATTGTCCTCCCGTTTCACCGGGCGGCGGGAGCGAGGTCCCAGAGGCTCTCCTGGAACCGGGCGTGGGGGCGGGGCTCACCGGGAGCCCGTGGTGAAGGTGGGCAGCGCACCGGGAGCGCGCCCGGGGCGGGGCGAAGCCGGGCGGCGCGGGTCGGGAACCGGGTCGCGGCGGGGATGGGGGGCGGTCCCAGTTGTGCTCC
>NW_011496404.1:0-545 GCF_000754665.1 Bison bison bison | reverse complement strand
GTGGTTTTTCTCGAGTTGCGGCGGGATTCTCGAGTTACGACGGGGAATGCGGGATGCCTCTTGTGTTGGCCCAGGGAAGTCCAATCTTCCATTCGAGTTGCGAAGGAAAGCTGGGGATTGCTCTCGAGTGACTGCAGGGCCAATAGACCTCATCTAGGCTTGTGTCCAGAAGCCAATGTTCCTCTCCAGGGGCGACCGGGATCTCGGGGTTGCATTCCAGACGCAGCCGGGGAGACAGGCATTCATCTAGAGTGGAAGCAAAGAACCCCGCTCTGCTCTCGAGTCGCGACGGCTATCTCTTGGAGCTCACTGGGTGGACTAAAGGGAGTCAAGCCTCCTGAGGCGTTTGGAGAGAGGTCGCGAGGTTGGCCTCTAGGCCATGCAGGAGACGAAGGCCCTCATCTCCGCGATGACGGGGGAGTCTCGGGGTGGTTCTCGAGCGGCGGCCCCAGGGTGCGGTTTCTCACGAAATACGACGGCGAGGTCAGTGAGCCTCTCGTGGGGCGCCAGGGAAGTCGGGTCTCCATGCGAGTGGCGAGGGGGAG
>NW_011496403.1:0-514 GCF_000754665.1 Bison bison bison | reverse complement strand
AGAGGGTACAGGTTCCGCTCTGCTACATTCTGCCTCCTTGGTCTTTAATTAAGTCGTTAGCTCTTTCTGGTCCTCAGTTTACTTATTCGAAAAATTGGGTCTAAAAATTAGATCATGTTTTGATTTGCTGACAGTTTACAAAAAATACGGTTGGGGTACACAGCAGTCAGGTCCTGTCATAGAGACTAGGTGTGCCTCCTGTCCACTGAAGTCAGCGTCTGCAAGAGCAAGCACAGCGTTTGGGTTTTTGCGATGCCAAAGCACTAGAATGCTTGCACGACTTGACTGCCAGCCTCGGTGAGCTGAACCGGGGTATTTCTGTGGGCAGGAGCAAGGCGGGGGGCTTTCAAAATTACACCACACAGGGGTCCCCTGACCTACATAAAATAAGTCAGCACCCCCCTGGGGCCGGCCAATTGGAGCTCCTCAGATCACGTGGCAGAATTAGGCACGGTTTTTGGTTCTTTTCAGGGAGCTGGAGTCTCTGAGAAGGGTGTACATGTCAGTTTCATGA
>NW_011496402.1:0-508 GCF_000754665.1 Bison bison bison | reverse complement strand
TGTATATGTACCACTGCTTTCTTATCCATTCATCTGCTGATGGACATCAGGTTGCTTCCATGTCTTGGCTATTATAAACAGTGCTGCGATGAACATTGGGGTACACGTGTCTCTTTCCCTTCTGGTTTCCTCAGTGTGTATGCCCAGCAGTGGGATTGCTGGATCATAAGGCAGTTCTATTTCCAGTTTTTTAAGGAATCTCCACACTGTTCTCCATAGTGGCTGTACTAGTTTGCATTCCCACCAACAGTGTAAGAGGGTTCCCTTTTCTCCACACCCTCTCCAGCATTTATTATTTGTAGACTTTTGGATCGCAGCCATTCTGACTGGTGTGAAATGGTACCTCATAGTGGTTTTGATTTGCATTTCTCTGATAATGAGTGATGTTGAGCATCTTTTCATGTGTTTGTTAGCCATCTGTATGTCTTTTTTGGAGAAATGTCTATTTAGTTCTTTGGCCCATTTTTTGATTGGATCGTTTATTTTTCTGGAGTTGAGCTGTAGGAGT
>NW_011496401.1:0-509 GCF_000754665.1 Bison bison bison | reverse complement strand
CCTGGGGGTTTTCCGGACGACGCACGGGCGAGTCACTGCCCCTTCGTGTTGACTTCATTCACAGGGTGGAGTTCGGAGAGGTGTCCGGGCATCGGGTCTTACCAAGCGGGGCCGTTAAATCGGGGTGCTTCGCAACGTGGAAGCAGCCACGAGGCCACGTCTGGAATGTCGTCGTGAGACCGGCCTCATCCTGAGGTGCGACCGGAAGGTCGGGAACCCCTTCCAGACAAAGCAGGGGAGTCGACCCTCCTGTGGAGACCAGGAGGGTAGAAGGGGCTCAGAGGAAGTGGTGCCGGAAAACCTCGGTGTTCCTCTCCAGGGAGACCGGGATGCCGGGGAACTTTGTGGGGGCGCATCAAGGGTGCCAAGTACCGTTTCGACCTCCAATTCCTCACGTGGGACTTCTCCTGAGACGCTGTAGCGGGAAAGGGCTTCATCTTGCGATGACGGGGAAACCACGTGGTTTTTCTCGGGTTGCGGCGGGATTCTCGAGTTACGACGGGGAATTC
>NW_011496400.1:0-519 GCF_000754665.1 Bison bison bison | reverse complement strand
TTCTCTCTTCTCTTATATTGAACTCCTTGGGTCCCATTTATCACCTTGCCTGCTCCCACTTCCCATGCCAGCCTCTGTGGGCATTTCAGTGTATGACCCCAGGGATGCAGTAAGGGAGATGGCTAAGGAAGAATGACTAAGAAAGTTGTGAATCTGAGGAATAAGAGGAAAATGAATCATTGTAGTGGTTCAAAAAGTAACAATTGTATACACTTAAAAATGTTAAGATAGATATTTTTTACTACATAAAAAATAAGTTTAGAGCCTAAAAATGTGGTGATAATTATAAATCAGCTGAAGCATTTAAATCTGTGTTAAGAGGATTATGTTCATTTATCTACATTCGATTTGCTTCATTTCGTAAAAAGTACTGGCTTACTTGACATTGAAACATCCCTATGAAAAAAGGGTCTCCTTGCTTTTAGATTAAGGAAGTCAGCTTTAATTAAAATATGTCTCATTTCCTTTCTTTTCAGTCTTAAAATTTTTGTCGTTGCTTTAGTTTACTTTCATATCATC
>NW_011496399.1:0-559 GCF_000754665.1 Bison bison bison | reverse complement strand
ACCCACGAGGCCACGTCTGGAATGTCGTCGTGAGACCGGCCTCATCCTGACGTGCGAAAGGAAGTCGGGAACCCCTTCCAGTCAAAGCAGGGGAGTCGACCCTCCTGTGGAGATCAGGAGGGTAGAAGGGGCTCAGAGGAAGTGGTGCCGGAAAACCTCGGTGTTCCTCGTCCAGGGGAGACCGGGATGCCGGGGAACTTTGTGGGGGCGCATCAAGGGTGCCAAGTACCGTTTCGACCTCCAATTCCTAACGTGGGACTTCTCCTGAGACGCTGTAGCGGGAAAGGGCTTCATCTTGCGATGACGGGGGAACCACGTGGTTTTTCTCGAGTTGCGGCGGGATTCTCGAGTTACCACGGGGAATTCGGGATGCCTCTTGTGTTGGCCCAGGGAAGTCCAATCTTCCATTCGAGTTGCGAAGGAAAGCTGGGGATTGCTCTCGAGTGACTGCAGGGCCAATAGACCTCATCTAGGCTTGTGTCCAGAAGCCAATGTTCCTCTCCAGGGGCGACCGGGATCTCGGGGTTGCATTCCAGACGCACCCGGGGAGACAGGCATT
>NW_011496398.1:0-502 GCF_000754665.1 Bison bison bison | reverse complement strand
CAGGAGAAGTCCCACGTTAGGAATTGGAAGTCGAAAGGGCACTTGGCACCCTTGATGCGACCCACCAAGTTCCCCGAAATCCCGGTCTCCCTCGAGAGGACACTGAGTTTTCCGGCACCCCCTCCTCTGAGCCCTTACTCCCCTCCTGATCTGGACAGGAGGGTCGACTCCCCTGCTTTGTCTGGAAGGGGTTCCCGACCTTCCGGTCGCACCTCAGGATGAGGCCGGTCTCACGAAGACATTCCAGACGTGGCCTCGTGGGTGGTTCCACGTTCCGTAGGACCCCGATTTCCCGGTCCCCTCTTGAGAAGAACCCGATGCCCGGACACCTCTCCGAACTCCACCCTGTGAATGAAGTCCACACGAAGGGGCAGTTTTTCCGTGCACCGTTCGGAAAAAACCCCAGGTTCCAAATACAGCTCGACAAGCGGCCTCTCTCCCTGGGGACATCTCGAGAGGCAAGCGGAGTTCCATGCCTCAACCCAAGACGAGGCCTGACTCT
>NW_011496397.1:0-537 GCF_000754665.1 Bison bison bison | reverse complement strand
TCTGTGTGTGTGTGTGTGTGTGTGTACTTGTGTGAGTTGCTCAGTCGTGTATGACTCATTGTGTCCCCATGGACTGTAGCCCACCAGGCTCCTTTGTCGATGGGATTCTCCAGGCAAGAATACTGGAGTGGGCTGCCATTTCTTTCTCCAAAAAGGCTGATGAAATTGTATGAAATACTTAGCACGTAAAAATGGTTAAAATGGTAAAAAATTAAGTTAGATGTTGGTTTTTTTACAACATTAAAAAAAAAATCTAACAACCAGGAAAATAATTTGAATGGACTTTTCACCAAATATGATATGCAAATGGCCAACAATCACAAAAAATACTGCTTAACATGATTGAAAGTGAAAGAAAGTGAAGTCACTCAGTCATGTCGGACTCTTTGCGACCCCATGGATGGTAGCCTATAACACTCCTCCATCCATGGGATTTTCCAGGCAAGAATGCTGGAGTGGATTGTCATTTCCTTCTCCAGCGGATCTTCCCAACCCAGGAATCGAACCCAGGTCTCCTGCATTGCAGGCAGACATCTT
>NW_011496396.1:0-525 GCF_000754665.1 Bison bison bison | reverse complement strand
TCGAGGGCAGGGGGTGGGGCGGGGGCCGGGGGCGTCTGGCTGGAGTCGGTGCAAGCCCCGGGATTGCCTGAGGCAAGCCAAAGGAGCCCCAGGTGGAGAAGGGACTGCCGGTCGTCGGGTGTCCTGGAAGCCGAATGCGAATGCGGAGGGGCTCGCGGGCCGCGCGGAGGCAACCCAGGTCTGCAGCGGGAGTCGGGGCCCCGGCCACCCGCTCCCCGTGGCCCGGGAGGGGCTGGGGCTGCGGGGGGGATCCAAGAATCGGGACGCGCGGCGGGGGCTAAAGGACCTCTTCTGGTAGGCAAAAAGCCTCGAGCACCCGGGATTCCCAGGTGGTCTCCCATCCAAGATCCTAACCAGGCCCGACCCTGCTTAGCTTCCGAGATCAGACGAGATCCGGCGCCTTCAGGCTGAGACGGCCTGAGACGGTGGCGGTTGGCTCGGGGCGCCCTAAGAGCCTTGCGCTTCGCCTCCCTTTCGCTCTGCCCTGCAGGTCGGGCCAACGGGCCGCACCTCTCGTCGCGGGGC
>NW_011496395.1:0-526 GCF_000754665.1 Bison bison bison | reverse complement strand
TCCGGTGTGGCAGGCGCTTTCTGGGCACAAACGGAGCAACACTCTGGCTGTGGACGCCGCCTCCCCCAAGCCAGGGGCACCGGGACCCTGATTCCCTCCGTGCGGCGCTCAGTCTGGGCGGGGAAGCACCAGCTTGGGAACGCAGCCTGGGGCGCTTCCTTTCCCTCGGAAAGAGCTCTCCCTGCGGGAGGCTTTGGCAGTGTGCACACCCCCAGCCCCTAAGCCCTCTGCAAGGACGCCTGGCTCCTAGGTCCGAAGGGAAGGCGAGAGCTGAGCTGAGGCACCAGTCAGGCACCAGTCACGTCTCCCACACTCCCGCAGCCTGCTCCTTCCCGGGCGCGAACGCTAGAAGCTGGGCAGGGCTTGGGGAGGCTCGCCCAGCCCAGAGCAGCCTCTCGGCCGGGGCTCTGTGCTATCGCGCCTGGGCGCAGAGCTGGAGCTCCGCCGGTGTGGAAGCTCACTCGGTCCTTCCCAGTAACAGGCTTGCAAGCACCCGCCGGCAGCCAGCCTCTTCTCTCCCGCGTTC
>NW_011496394.1:0-520 GCF_000754665.1 Bison bison bison | reverse complement strand
GTTGTCATTCTTGTAGATGAATCCTTAATTCCACATGTAAGATTTCCCCAGGGAACACATTCATCTTTAACTTTCTAGTTATTATCAAAATAGTTCCCAATATGGCTGTGCTAATTCATGCTTCCATCTGATGTACACGTTAAGTCCTATTTTCCTCATCCTTACAAGACTTTTATATTACAAGGCTTCTTTTCCACCCCCTCTTCCTTCCTTACTTCCTTTGAATCTAAGTTATAGTTCTTATTTAATCATTCATTTTGTGTTTCTTAGCTAGTTACATTTCTTTATCTATGACATTTATTTATATATATTGCCCATTTTTTGCCTTTGGTCACATACATTTTTTGGATTGATTGATGAGAGTTATTTACATATTTTATATATTAATGTTTTCTTAAATAAATGCACATCTTGTCTGAGACTTGCTTTATTAAAACTGTGATATATTCTATATGTGGAAATTAAGGATTTTATGGTGTAGGCAACTGTAAAATCTTTGGAAGTTTATGCATTTTGTGTC
>NW_011496393.1:0-569 GCF_000754665.1 Bison bison bison | reverse complement strand
AATGGTTTTTCACTTGTTGGGCCATTGTTTGCTGCTAAGTTTCCATATCCCTTACTGCTGTGTCCCTGGCAGTTGTATTGATTAATATAATTGGTGTAAGTAGTAGCTTTAATGTTTGTAACCTGGGACCCTTGAGTTAATTCTTTTTCTTGTTATAGCCCACCACACCTTTTGCTCTGTAGCAATGCAACTTTATCTAATGCTTTTTTGGAGGGTGGCTCCTGACCAACCACCTTTAGAGAAAAATAAGTTTTCTGAAGAAAAGGTCTTAAAATGTTAACAGGCCTCCGGGCCAGAAGATGATGCAAATCACCTAAGCTTTTGCATATGGTAAGTTTGCAGGAAGAAAGCCTGGTTTGCTGCAAGACTCTACCCCTTCCCCCATTATCCTCTATGCATAACTTAAGGTATAAAAACTACTTTGAAAAATAAAGTGTGGGCCTTGTTCACCGAAACTTGGTCTCACCATGTCGTTCTTTCTCTTACCTTCTGGCTGAATTATTCATCCTCTTTTCTCCACTGAATTTCCTCACTGAGCTATCCTCATTCTATTACACTTTACATCCTTA
>NW_011496392.1:0-505 GCF_000754665.1 Bison bison bison | reverse complement strand
TAAACTAAGTGATGACAGTTTCTCAGGCAGCACCAACATTAGTGAAGCTCTAACTTTGTGCCATATTAAAGATATGTAAGCTTGACCAGGGTTATGAATTTGATTATTGTTTAAACGGCTGGCAATTTAGCAGTTTATCTTTGCCAGACCCCTCAAAGCTTTTCTCAATTATAGAAAAAAAATGCCTTGCACTTTGGCAAGTGAATATTTTTCAGTTGTTGCTCATCCCAAACAGGGGACCCAGCATTTTTATTTCTGTATATGAGAGTCAGGCTTCCCAGGTGGCACTACTGGTAAAGAATCCACCTGCCGTTAACAAACATGGGTTTGATCCCTGGGTCGGGAAGATCCCCTGGAGGAGGGCATGGCAATCCACTCCAGTATTCTTGCCTAGATAATGCCATGGACAGAGGAGCCTGGTGGGCTATAGACCATGGGGTCATAAAGAGTTGGACATGACTGAAGTGACTTAGCATGCATGCATGCAGAGTCAGCAAGGATATTC
>NW_011496391.1:0-519 GCF_000754665.1 Bison bison bison | reverse complement strand
ACAGAGTCGGACACGACTGAAGCGACTTAGCAGCAGGAACCAAACCTGCAATATCTCCAAGATATGCCAATATAGGAAAGTTATTATGAGAGTAAATCCTAAGAATTTTCACATCACAGGGAAGAGTTTCCCCTTTTTTATTTCTTGTCTGTTTTATCTATGTAAGAAGATAGATGCTAGCTGAATCGATTTCACAATGAATGTAAATCAAGCCATGACTTAAACTTATAAAGTGATGCATGTCAGTCATCTCTTAATAAAACTAGAGCTGGGGACAGAAGTAACCAAATGTGCATTTCTCTAAAAACACTACACTTATGTTCAGGTCTACAGATTCGTGAGGCTTTGAAGTAAGAATTAAGAATACAAAGTAAATTCTCATTTACACTATTTCTCTCTATTCCTTTAAGACAGTGGATCAAATATTAAAATATATTCTTTCCCATTAAAGGAATTTTACAGTTATTATTATTTTCTCATCCCATTTTGAGTACAGATTGCATCTGGAAAATTCAACAG
>NW_011496390.1:0-525 GCF_000754665.1 Bison bison bison | reverse complement strand
ACACACACACACACACACACACACACACACCCAAGATCAGTAACCAAACAAACAAAAAAAATTGCTTTTCTTACGTTTCACATGTCAGGATGGTGCCAGACACTATTATTGGATAGTCAAAAATCTCTTTTGTTTCTGTGTAAAAGGGAGGTCCTTTCAAGGCGTGAATGTTTCAGAACTTTAATTTATTTGGAAATGACCCAGCTCTTCAGTACACTGTCGTCACTTAGTTTAGCACAGGATAGAAACTCGGGTAACCCAAACACCTGGAGAAACGATTGTATGTTCAGTTCAGTTCAGTGGCTCAGTCGTGTCTGACTCTTTGGGACCCCGTGGCCTGCAGGACGCTGGGCTTCCGTGTCCATCACCAACTCCAGGGGCTTGCTCAAACTCATGTCCATCGAATCAGTGATGCCATCCAACCATCTTAGCCTCTGTCGTCCCCTTCTCCTCTGCCTTCAATCAAGACTCTCATAGGCAGATATTTCAGAGTGTAATTAGTGTTCATAGTTTATCTAAAAGCTC
>NW_011496389.1:0-548 GCF_000754665.1 Bison bison bison | reverse complement strand
GATCGAGGGTATTCGAAGGAGAGACGGCTTAGGCGAAGATCAGGAAACAACTGCTTAAATTAAATGTTAATTAAGGATGTAAAGTGTAATAGAATGAGGATAGCTCAGTGAGGAAATTCAGTGGAGAAAGAGGCAGAATAATTCAGCCAGAAGGTAAGAGAAAGAACGACATGGTGAGACCAAGTTTCGGTGAACAAGGCCCGCACTTTATTTTCAAAGTAGTTTTTATACCTTAAGTTATGCATAGAGGATAATGGGGGAAGGGGTAGAGTCTTGCAGCAAACCAGGCTTTCTTCCTGCAAACTTACCATATGCAAAAGCTTAGGTGATTTGCATCATCTTCTGGCCCGGAGGCCTGTTAACATTTTAAGACCTTTTCTTCAGAAAACTTATTTTTCTCTAAAGGTGGTTGGTCAGGAGCCACCCTCCAAAAAAGCATTAGATAAAGTTGCATTCCTACAGAGCAAAGGTGTGGTGGGCTATAACAAGAAAAAGATTAACTCAAGAGTCCCAGGTTACAAACATTAAAAGCTAACTACTTACACCAA
>NW_011496388.1:0-547 GCF_000754665.1 Bison bison bison | reverse complement strand
CCGCCGTCCGCGGCCCGCGGCCGCCGCCGCCGCCGCCGCCTCCGTCCGTCCCGGGAGGGGGGCGACGGGGTGGTAGGCGGTGGTCGGTAGGGGTGCTGTGTTGGTGCGCGGGCAAGGGGGGCGGCCCGGGGCGGTCGGCCGCGGGTCTCTCTGTCCCCTTCTCGGGACCCTCCACGCGGGTGCCCTCGCTGCGCGCGCGCGCGCGCGCGCGCCCTCCGAGACGCGACCTCAGATCAGACGTGGCGACCCGCTGAATTTAAGCATATTAGTCAGCGGAGGAAAAGAAACTAACCAGGATTCCCTCAGTAACGGCGAGTGAACAGGGAAGAGCCCAGCGCCGAATCCCCGCCCCGCGGTGGGGCGCGGGACATGTGGCGTACGGAAGACCCACTCCCCGGCGCCGCTCGTTGGGGGGCCCAAGTCCTTCTGATCGAGGCCCAGCCCGTGGACGGTGTGAGGCCGGTAGCGGCCCCCGGCGCGCCGGGCCCGGGTCTTCCCGGAGTCGGGTTGCTTGGGAATGCAGCCCAAAGCGGGTGGTAAACTCCAT
>NW_011496387.1:0-525 GCF_000754665.1 Bison bison bison | reverse complement strand
CTCAAGAGTTGAAAGATAAGATGGGAGAGGGCTTTAGGGTTAGTCAAACAGGGCCCTGTAAGCCACTGAAGCCATGACATTGGATGTTTAGCATGAAAGTCACATGATCAGATTTACTGTTTAGGAAAATAAAGCAGGAAGAATTCTGGATTTCAAATTCATTAAGATATCTAACAGTTGTCCCCATCTCCCCATCCCCATATAGGTCTACTTAGCAGTTAAGTTTTAGGCAATATTTTGTTGGGGGAATTAAACTCATACAACTCAGAAACAAACAAACAAACAAACAAACAAAACCTCATTAAAAATGAGTGAGGAACTGAACAGACATTTTCCCAAGAAGACATATAAATGGCCAACAGGTACATGAAGTGCTCAACATCACCAGTTATTACGGAAATGTAAAGCAAACCACAAACGAGGTATTTCACACCTGTTAAAAAGGACTGTTATCAAAAAAGACAAGAGATAGCAAAGTGTTTTTGAGGAATGTAGAGAAAAAGGGAATACTATTGCACTAAGGGT
>NW_011496386.1:0-529 GCF_000754665.1 Bison bison bison | reverse complement strand
TGGATATGTCTTCATGCCTTAGATGTGCCTCGAATATAGTGTACCCATCAACCCAGGAAAGGAAAGGAAATTAGAATACGCCAAATATACAAAGAGATCAAAAGTGCCGAGCCAAGTGACCCCTTGAGGCTTCCAAGAGCTTTTCTGTCTTTCACACACTAAGTAAATACTGAGCACCTACGATGAGCTAGGAGGCATGTAATAAGTTTCAGGGAATAGAAGGCGGAGAGAAGAAGACACAGAGTTCCTGCTTTCACTGAGAGGACTCTAATGATACATCACAGGCAGATCCTTTGAGAACCTATAGAGGGGCCTCTTCCCTCACCACAAAACCTGGGTGTCAGGGAAGGCTTTCCAGAGGCACCATTTCGTTGAGGTCCATAGGTTGAACCTAGGTAAACCAGGGTTGAGATGCAGGAAGAATTTCAGGCAGGGAAAATAGCATCTTGGAAGGCTATGTGACCAGGGAAACTTAGGACATTCAAGAAACGAAAAATGCCCTATGGGATGGAAGCCAAAGAGTGCAGAG
>NW_011496385.1:0-511 GCF_000754665.1 Bison bison bison | reverse complement strand
ACACCTCTCCGAACTCCACCCTGTGAATGAAGTCAACACGAAGGGGCAGTGACTCGCCCGGGCATCGTCCGGAAAAGACCCCCATGTTCCAAATACCGCTCGACAAGTGGCCTCTCTCCCCCGAGGACACCTCGAGAGGCAAGCGGAGTTCCATGCCTCAACCCAAGACGAGGCCTGACTCTCCTGTCCCCAGTCTGCAGGGACCCTGCGATCGGAGTCTGAAATCAGAGGAACCCTGAGGTTCCTGCCTCAGCTGGAGATGAGGCCCTCTTCCAATGCACCAAACCCCGTGGAGTCCCGAGAGGCCCCCCCCACCTCCAGTTTCCCTGACTTCTCAGAGCCACCATGAGAAGCCCCCTGAGGTCACCTGCACAAGTCGAGGGAAGCCAGGGTTTCCTGCCTCAACCCGAGAAAGACCTCGAGAGACCTTCTTCCACACGTCTCGAGGCCAGGTTCCCCTACCATGACTCGAGAGCAATGACGCGCTCCCCCTCGCCACTCGCATGGAGAC
>NW_011496384.1:0-578 GCF_000754665.1 Bison bison bison | reverse complement strand
TCCTCAGACCTGCTCCCAGTTACCGCTGGAAGCTCCGGAGCAAGTTGACATAACAAAAGGTGTCTGCATCAGAACCCCGAACTCCCCGAATTCTCCCCGGTGCAGTTCCTTTTCCGACTGGGAGGGGTTGGGGGTGGGGGGAGTGACCGGGAAGGGGTTCTGGAATGCCGTGGAGTTTTGACAAGTGAGCCAGGGGAGTGACGAGGCGAGCCGGGATTCCATTACAGTCTTTTTCAAAACCTCCCAAGCCGGGCTGGCGGAGGGGGATCCTCCCGCAGACCTGCCGCGCTCGGAGCGGGGCGCTCGGGGCTCCCGGCGGGAACCGTGCTCCGGAAGGGCCGTCGGGGGGCGCGCAGGGGGCCGGCTTCCCGGGCGGGGCGCGCGCGCTGAGCGGCCCCGCCCCGCCCCGCCCGCGCCCAGCAGGTGATTAGGCTCCGGCTCGGCCCCGGGGTGTGCGAGCCCCGCCCGGGAGCGAGGATTACCCGGGGCCGGCTGCTCCCGACCGAACCTCAGCCGAAGACGTCGAGAGGAGACCCCCCGCCCCGCGAAGGTGACTTCAGAACTGGAGGTAGGAATCT
>NW_011496383.1:0-527 GCF_000754665.1 Bison bison bison | reverse complement strand
TCTTCCATTCGAGTTGCGAAGGAAAGCTGGGGATTGCTCTCGAGTGACTGCAGGGCCAATAGACCTCAACTTGGCTTGTGTCGAGAAGCCAATGTTCCTCTCAGGGGGCGACAGGGATCTCAGGGTTGCATTCCAGACACACCCGGGGAGACAGGCATTCATGTCGAGTGGAAGCAAAGAACCCCGCTCTGCTCTCGAGTCGCGACGGGTATCTCTTGGAACTCACTGGGTGGACTAAAGGGAGTCAAGCCTCCTGAGGCGTTGGAGAGAGGTCGAGAGATGGGTCTCTAGGCCATACAGGAGACGAAGGCCCTCAACTCGGGGTGATGGGGGAGTCTCAGGGTTGTTCTCGAGCGGCGGCCACAGTGTGCGGTTTCTCCCTAGGTTCGACGGCGAGGTCAGTGAGCCTCTCCTTGGGCGCCAGGGAAGTCGGGTCTCCATGCGAGTGGCGAGGGGGAGCGCGTCATAGCTCTCGAGTCATAGTAGGGGAATCTGGCCTCGAGACGTGTTGAAGAAGGTCTCTCGAG
>NW_011496382.1:0-507 GCF_000754665.1 Bison bison bison | reverse complement strand
CACTGGGTGGACTAAGGGAGTCAAGCTCCTGAGGCTTTTTGGAGAGAGGTCGCGGGATTGGTCTCTAGGCCATGCAGGAGACGAAGGCCCTCATCTCGCGATGACGGGGGAGTCTCGGGGCTGTGCTCGAGTGGCGGCCCCAGTGTGCGCTTTCTCACGGGGTACGACGGCGAGGTCAGTGAACCTCTCGTGTGGCGCCAGGAAGTCTGGTCTCCATGCGAGTGGCGAGGGGAAGCGCATCTTTGCTCTCGAGTCATGGTAGGGGAATCTGGCCTCGAGACGTGTTGAAGAAGGTCTCTCGAGATCTTTCTCAGGTTGAGGCAGGAGACCCTGGGTTCCCTCGACTTGTGCAGGTGACCTCAGGGGGCTTCTCCTGGTGGCTCTGAGAAGTCAGGGAAACTGGAAGTGGGAGGGGCCTCTCGGGACTCCACTGGGTTTGGTGCATTGGAAGAGGGCCTCATCTCCAGTTGAGGCAGGAACCTCAGGGTTCCTCTGATTTCAGACTCC
>NW_011496381.1:0-524 GCF_000754665.1 Bison bison bison | reverse complement strand
ACGTCGAGAGGCAAGCGGAGTTCCATGCCTCAACCCAAGACGAGGCCCTGACTCTCCCTGTCCCCAGTCTGCAGGGACCCTGCGATCGGAGTCTGAAATCACAGGAACCCTGAGGTTCCTGCCTCAACTGGAGATGAGGCGCTCTTCCAATGCACCAAACCCCGTGGAGTCCCGAGAGGCCCTCCCACCTCCAGTTTCCCTGACTTCTCAGAGCCACCATGAGAAGCCCCCTGAGGTCACCTGCACAAGTCGAGGGAAGCCAGGGTTTCCTGCCTCAACCCGAGAAAGACCTCGAGAGACCTTCTTCAACACGTCTCGAGGCCAGGTTCCCCTACCATGACTCGAGAGCAATGACGCGCTCCCCCTCGCCACTCGCATGGAGACCCGACTTCCCTGGCGCCCCACGAGAGGCTCACTGACCTCGCCGTCGTACCTCGTGAGAAACCGCACCCTGGGGCCGCCGCTCGAGAACCACCCCGAGACTCCCCCGTCATCGCGGAGATGAGGGCCTTCGTCTCCTGCAT
>NW_011496380.1:0-546 GCF_000754665.1 Bison bison bison | reverse complement strand
TACCATACAGAAATGTAAAGGCCTTACACATGGTTATCAATATAGACAATTTATCTATCTAACTCCATTTATTAGAATGTAATTTTATCATCCATTAATTTATTCCTCTGCAAAATATTTATAAATCTATTTTTTGAAACAAGCACATTCCATGCTAGGTGCTAAGAATACAAAAATGAATAAGACATAGTCTCGGCTTTTAAGAGGCTCTAATACAAATGGAATGTGTAGATCTGAAAATGACTCACAAAACTCCAACAGCTAAGTGCTGTAGTACAGGTGAAAAGACACGGTTTCAGTGATGACAATGGATTATGACTCCACTTCATCTCACGTAAATGAATAATTTCTGGATCCTGGAATTGTACAAGTACAAATAATCAACCTCCCAGATTCAAAGAGGAAATATATATGTAGGTGAAAAGAGCAAATAAATTTTCAAAAGACTTTGATTCGTCATTCAACACAAAATTCTGGGGCTCTTCAGACTTTGAACCAACATGAATTGGAGACATTGTCTTTGTAGCTTATCAGTTCCCTAGATTG
>NW_011496379.1:0-560 GCF_000754665.1 Bison bison bison | reverse complement strand
ACATCTATCTGTGCGTGCGCGCGCACACGCGCATGCGCGATCGCCTGGCGAGGGCGAGGGGGGTGGGGGCGGGGGGCGGGGGCGTCTGGCTGGAGTCGGTGCAAGCCCCGGGATTGCCTGAGGCAAGCCAAAGGAGCCCCAGGTGGAGAAGGGACTGCCGGTCGTCGGGTGTCCTGGAAGCCGAATGCGAATGCGGAGGGGCTCGCGGGCCGCGCGGAGGCAACCCAGGTCTGCAGCGGGAGTCGGGGCCCCGGCCAGCCGCTCCCCGCGGCCCGGGAGGGGCTGGGGCTGCGGGGGGGATCCAAGAATCGGGACGCGCGGCGGGGGCTAAAGGACCTCTTCTGGTAGGCAAAAAGCCTCGAGCACCCGGGATTCCCAGGTGGTCTCCCATCCAAGATCCTAACCAGGCCCGACCCTGCTTAGCTTCCGAGATCAGACGAGATCGGGCGCCTTCAGGCTGATACGGCCTGAGACAGTGGCGGTTGGCTCGGGGCGCCCTACGAGCCTTGCGCTTCGCCTCCCTTTCGCTCTGCCCTGCAGGTCGGGCCAACGGGCCGCAC
>NW_011496378.1:0-524 GCF_000754665.1 Bison bison bison | reverse complement strand
GAAGAAGGCAACAGAAGTTGAGTTGCTTGGACGTCCATCCTGGAATCTCTTGACTCAACAAAGGTGAGTCTGAGCAAAGTGTTGGAAACAGGGAAGGGTTGGGAAGGCTGCAGTGATGCTGTCCACGGTGTTACAGTGTTGGAACTGGCCAGTCAACTGAAAACCAGCAAAAACTCTGTCTCATATATGTCAATCAGGAGGAGATTTTTGTACCTGAAATATGGAATTTTCTATATCCCCTTAGGAAAATTAAATGCTTCTTTATGAATTACGGATATCTCTCCATTTCATTTATGAAAGTCTGGGTGGATATTTCACTTCTTAATCTATGAGAGATTCAATTATTCAGGAAGCAAATTTTAATACAACGATGTTTACATGTAATACAGAGTATTGTACATTTCAAATGTGAAAATGAGGGTATACATGTCCTTATGGGACATGCCATTAGAAAATCTGGGTGTCCATTTTCCTATATTAAAGATGAAATTCTCCGTATTTCCAAGACCAAAAACTGAGCACAG
>NW_011496377.1:0-514 GCF_000754665.1 Bison bison bison | reverse complement strand
AAGTGCCCGGAACGCGGGAGAGAAGAGGCTGGCTGCCGCGGGTGCTTGCAGCCTGTACTGGGAAGGACCGAGTGAGCTTCCACACCGGCGGAGCTCCAGCTCTGCGCCCAGGCGCGATAGCACAGAGCCCCGGCCGAGAGGCTGCTCTGGGCTGGGCGAGCCTCCCCAAGCCCTGCCCAGCTTCTAGCGTTCGCGCCCGGGAAGGAGCAGGCTGCGGGAGTGTGGGAGACGTGACTGGTGCCTGACTGGTGCCTCAGCTCAGCTCTCGCCTTCCCTTCGGACCTAGGAGCCAGGCGTCCTTGCAGAGGGCTTAGGGGCTGGGGGTGTGCACACTGCCAAAGCCTCCCGCAGGGAGAGCTCTTTCCGAGGGAAAGGAAGCGCCCCAGGCTGCATTCCCAAGCTGGTGCTTCCCCGCCCAGACTGAGCGCCGCACGGAGGGAATCAGGGTCCCGGTGCCCCTGGCTTGGGGAGGCAGCTCCACAGCCAGAGTGGTGCTCCGTTTGTGCCCAGAAAG
>NW_011496376.1:0-509 GCF_000754665.1 Bison bison bison | reverse complement strand
AAAAACCACAGTTCCTTTTGATAAACATAAATATCTTAGGTATTGGGTATTCACATTCAAAAGAAAGAAGTTGGATTCCTACCTGACACCATAAACAAATAATAACTTAAAATGAATCACAGACATGTTTAGACATAAGGATCAAAAAACTGTAAAAGTCTTACAAAAAAAAACATAAAAGTAAATCTTGGAGAACTTAGACAAGGCAATGTTTCTCTGATATGACACTGAAAGCACAATCAACAAAAGGAAAGATAGATAAATTAGATTTCATCAAACTTAAAGCCTTTTGTGCTTCAAAGAACACAATTAAGGAAATGAAACGGTAATTCACATAATGGAAAAAAATATTTGCAAGTTATATATCTGATAAGAGCTTTATACCCAAGATATACAAAGAACTTTTACAATTCAAAAATAAGAAGAAAAACACATACATGTGGAGACTAAACAACATGCTGCTAAAAAAACCAATGAGCTAATGAGTCAAAGAGAAATACAGAGAATAC
>NW_011496375.1:0-519 GCF_000754665.1 Bison bison bison | reverse complement strand
TTCTCCTCTGCCTTCAATCAAGACTCTCATAGGCAGATATTTCTAGAGTGTAATTTAGTGTTCTATAGTTTATCTTAAAAGCTCATATCACATTTAATTGTTCGTTTTGTTCCTGTTCTTTCGAGGTACTTTCTTGTTGACAAGCTTGTGACAGATATAACGATATAGCAATTTTTACCTTAGAACAAACCGAGGCACTATGAACATTTTGTGCTTCATGTTGATGACTCTTAGACATGTCTACAGTAGAGGAGCAAAAACAAAACTACTAGATATTTAATATTGACTAGTTCCCAGTTCACGGGACTCTGACATTCCCTGAGGTCAAAGTTTTCTTGTATTGGAAGCAGTTGGGTTTGCAAGGGCTGCCTTGTCTTGAGACCATTGAAATAAGAACTCAGAACTTGAGCACTATTATCAAAAATCACAAGGCTCACACTGACACAGACATCAATCCAGACAGACAAGACAAGACATCTTCCAGTTTTCCGCCTGAGATGGAAAAGATTTCTTTGAGCC
>NW_011496374.1:0-501 GCF_000754665.1 Bison bison bison | reverse complement strand
CTGTGATCACACATAACCACTGAGCCTGAACAATGACTCTGGGCAGCCCTGAAGCCTCCCTATACCTCTGCCCAGCTACATAGCCCAGCCTACAATGTTACTTAGCACTGAAGCCCAGTGTACATCCCTGACTGATTGCTGAATACAGCCTGTGGCCTCATTCAAGAGGAATCTAACTAATCACAGAGCAGTCTCTGTCCCCACCCAACTGCAAGATATAATTAGAGGCCATTCCCACCAAAAACCTAGCCAGCAATCTTGAACAGCAGAGAAGGACAGTTAGTGACATATCTGATTACAAAGCCCAGCCTGTACTCCAGCTTCCAACTTCAGGAAAGAACCTATGGCTCCAAATGAACATGGAGAACAAGTCACAGCACCACAAGATTATAGAGTACTTGAGACCCATCTAACCAAGAGCAATAGCAGAGTCAAGCTATTGCCTTTCTCATCAGCAGAGCTGGTACCAACCACTGGCACCACCCTGTCAGGGAAAATAGG
>NW_011496373.1:0-539 GCF_000754665.1 Bison bison bison | reverse complement strand
AACTTAAATCTGATATCTATTAGTTCAATATGGTAAAAATCCCCTTCTAAAAGTTTAAACAAAAATGGGATTGTGGCTTGTCAATATTCGCAATGGCTAATGATTGTTACACATTTGAAAATCATTTCTTAGGAAGTTTTTAAGGTTTTGCATTCATCCATGTGAATATATATCTTCTGGGAGATAGTTCTGTGAACTAGAACGTTGCATAAGAAATAAATAATCAAATTTGGCTCCCAGTTAACCATTATCTGTCTGGGTGACCTTGGATAAAACACCTAGCCTTTCTCTTTTTAAAATTTATTTTTCAATTGGAGGAAAATTGCTTTAAAATGTTGTGTTGGTTTCTGCCGTGAAATAAAGCATATCACTCATAATTATATATATGTTCCCTCCCTCTTGAGTCTCCCTTACTCCCCCCAAATGCAACCCTCTAGGTCATTACACAATACCAAGTTGGTCTCCTGTGTTATGTAGCAACTTCTCAGCAACTATTTATTTTATACATGATAGTATATGTATGTCAATGCTACTTTCTC
>NW_011496372.1:0-557 GCF_000754665.1 Bison bison bison | reverse complement strand
CCAGGCAAGAGTACTGGAAAAGAGTGGGGTGCCATTGCATTCTCCCATATCTATTCACAGCCTGCCTAAATCATTGACTTCTAGCCACCTTTGGGATGCCAATGACCACCCACCCTACCAGGCCACAGAGGAGAGAAAACACTTACCACAGGAGGTCCGGGTAAGGAACAAGGAACTAACAAGCTCCCACCAACCAGGATTCTGCAGAGGTCAACAAGAGGTCAGCAAGAGATGGGAGACTGCAGTCCAGAGGTCCTAGCAACTTCCAGCGAGCAGCAAAGACCCAGCATAGTCAAAACGAATTCAATGTTACCAAAAACAAATAAATAAACGGACAGAAGTTCTTTGAACACATGACTGAGATTAGGGGTGAGGCAGTACATGGATGTGCCAGGATACTCTTAAAGTACGAGAAAGCAAAGAAAGGAAAGACAACTCTCAAGCTGTCCCAAGTGATCAAAATGAATGATTACACAGTTTTACCTGTATACACTAGCAGATAATAATCTGAAAAGGAATTTTAAAAAAAATTCCCTTTCAATACTGTCAACATGAAT
>NW_011496371.1:0-523 GCF_000754665.1 Bison bison bison | reverse complement strand
AGGGTCAAGGCTGCTGGCAGGGAGATTATTGAACCAGCATAAGCCAGGATAATGAGGTCCTGTATTAAGTCAGTAGTGGTGGAAATGGAAACACAATCTATATAAAAGATACAAAAGAGATAGAGTCAACAAAATTCGATAAGTGGTTTGGCATGGGGACGAGGTGGGGTGGTAGATAAACTAAACAGGATGCCTAGCATTCAGGCTTGAGGAACTGAATGAAACAGATATTGTAATAGAGATAGAAAAGAGGCTTGGGAAAAATGAGAATTAGTTATATTTCTAATGTGGCATTTATGATATATGTGATAGCCCCAGAAAAAGACGTCTATTAGGCAATTAGATAAATGAATCAAGAGAAAAATTAAAAGTCAGGACTGCAGTTATAAAGGTAGGGGTTAGGGAAGCTAGATATAAAAATGATTGGTGTTGATGAGATCCTTCAAGAACTCTGAGAAAAGTGAAAAAGGGAGATGACTGAAGCAGAACTGTTGAAGGCTTATGAAAAATGAATCCCTAGTTT
>NW_011496370.1:0-549 GCF_000754665.1 Bison bison bison | reverse complement strand
AAATATAAAAATGCATATACCATGACTACTATCAATCCTATTAAATTACTTTTGAATATATAACTATTAATACATTATAACTTAAATGGGTTCAATAAGGGTACTGACCAGACACAGCAAAACTTAGGGACTAGAGCCTGACATGTTAAAGCTCGGTTAGGAATTTAACAAAGAAGGAGCTAAAATCCAGAAAAGAAATAAATGGTGCAAATAGTCATTGTTCTTAAGAATTACAAAGGAGTTATAGTTGGGGAAACCAAATATGTATAATAGAACCACAGTCTAGCTGGTAACAAGAGGCTGATCCAAGGGGGCAACAAACAGATCCAACTGGAATGGAAAGTCCTGGGATTACTGGGTGTGGAGTTGTAGTGTGAACCGTATGCCCTCATGGGTCAGCTGGTCCTTAGGCACAGAAGCTGGGCCTTTCTTAAAGGTGTGTGTTCTAGTCTTGTTAGTCCTAACTGTGTGGTTATGAAACAGTAGAAATAGTGATGCAGTTGCTGATTTCTTATTGATTTGGAATATTATTCAAACCAAATATTTAGC
>NW_011496369.1:0-563 GCF_000754665.1 Bison bison bison | reverse complement strand
CTAGAACATATCACTGTATGTTCAGAATAAGGAGGCCATCAATAACTCTGAGTCACAGAGCTCACACTTTCCTTGCAAACCATTGACACAGAATCACCCACTCTCGTGACTGAGTGACAGAGCCAGTATCAATCATATATTCAATACTAGCAAAGTTTGGTGTATTTCTATTTTCTCAAAGATTAAAAACTAAATAGAAATTGGAGTTCTAAAACCTGGTGCCTCAGTGGTAAAAATAATCCGTGTGCCAATGCAGGAGACACTACTTCAATCCCTTGTGGGCAAGAGCCCCTGGAGAAGAAAACGGTAACCTACTCCAGCGTTCTTGCCTGGGAAATCCCACGAACAGAGGAGCCTGGCAGCCTACAGTGCACAGGGTCACAGAGAGTCAGACATGACAGCGCCTAAACAACAACAAAACGTTTTCTTCAGGCACCTTAAGGGACAACCTTGCACATCCCTAGAATGTACACACCCTATATTGGAAATGACTGCACTAAGCTGTCTCATGCCAACAGTGACACCACATGGTCACCAAGGAATAACACAATTTATGTTTTTTC
>NW_011496368.1:0-530 GCF_000754665.1 Bison bison bison | reverse complement strand
ACTGACCTCTCTTAGCAAAGCAGCCCTGTGCTTTGACATAATAAAACTCATCAAGCACAAAATATATATTTCACTTGGGAGTTCTTGACAATTACTTATTGAAAGTCAGGAGCAGAAGTTAGCTTTCAGTTTCATGTATGGTGCCTTTTCCTTTCACCAGACAAACTTTGCCTTGTCTGGCTTTTAAAATTTATAATAAGGCTGGTTTATTGTAATACATTAGATACATCCGGTACCCATCCATATTGTAGCTTTTAGCTATATTTGTATGTGTGATGGGAGTTGGTGCAAATTGAGAGAAGGAATACTATTGCAAGAAGGAAACATTATTCATATCAATCTTAATAAATGAACCAATTAATATAGCATCTTTTATAAGAAGATATGGATGAAATTTACATGGCTGTTTTTGTATCAGTTAGCATTCACATTCTGACAGAAAGGATTTAAGATAAGTGTGCTTGATTCCATTAATGGAAACAGATATTTGTATTTCTTCTAGGAAAATTTTTGGGGTTTGAAATATCAAG
>NW_011496367.1:0-501 GCF_000754665.1 Bison bison bison | reverse complement strand
TGTGTGTGTGTGTTGTGTGTGTGTGTGTATCTCCTCTTGCCGTCTTGGAGTCCTGTCTCGGAATCTTCATGTATTTCTGCCTCTGTATCTCCTGACAGCCAGCCGCCGGCCCTTTCGTCTGGCCCCGGCCTCTCCCAGGCGCTCTGGCTCTGGCTGAGGAGCTTGCGCAGGCCAGCTGTCTCCCTTGGCGTGGGTGCGTGCGAGTGTCTGTGTGTCTGTCTGTGTGCCTGCTGTGGCTCGTCTGCTCTCTCAGGAAGGTCGAGGGCTTGGCGTGGGGGCAAAGGGGGGGCCTCGGTAGTGCGAAGGGAGGGGCTGAGGCGCTCCGGTCGACCGCGCCTCCCTGGCTTCTGGTGGGTTTGGGCACCGGACAGGTGCCGGGCAAGTTGGGCGCTCAAGTTTCGCTGCGTCTAGGCCCGCAGGAGGTTCAGAGGCCCCTGGGCCGCGGGGGTTGGGAGGCGGCGGGCGCCGAAGACCGACACCTCCGGGGCCGCGCGGGCCTGA
>NW_011496366.1:0-523 GCF_000754665.1 Bison bison bison | reverse complement strand
GATCTGTAACATGAAGAAATTGGACAAGATGACTTTTAAGTTCTCACAGAAGAGTCTGGCTCAGATATTTTGAATCTATGGCTGTGGAAGACTAATGAGAAATTTAGAGCTGATTTTTATGGTTTTGTATATTCTGGCAACTTCAACCATTTTCAAGAAGGTTAAAGACTGTGCAGTCTGGGTAATTTTCCTTCTGAGTTTCCACCCAACCTATCCTGGAAAAGAGCCGACACAATTATTTTTCTACCAGGGGGCTTCCAATAGGCCTCCAAATTTGTAAACACCACAAAAAGAGTGTGAATCAAAGAGCAACAGCTAGCTGGCACATTAGCATCTGAGCCCAAGGACCGGAGTGGTCCCTAAAGTATCTAAGCAGCATGCGTGCATGCATACTAAGGCACTTCAGTTGTGTCCAACTCTTTGTGACCCTATGGACTATAGCCCACTAGGCTCCTCTGTCCATGGGATTCTCCAGGAAAGAATACCAGAGTGGGTTGCCATGCCCTCCTCCAGGAGATCTTCT
>NW_011496365.1:0-514 GCF_000754665.1 Bison bison bison | reverse complement strand
CAACAAATATTCATTAATAGCCAGTTATGTTCCAGGCTTTGCGAGAATTGAAGATTAAGATACATTTCCAAGACTTTTGGTACAGAAAGATTTACTAACCAGGATATAACACAATGATGCTAATGATTGATAAAATGTACTACATTTAGCTTTTTGTCTCTTACAAAAGACACCATAAGAGAGTGAAAAGGCAAGGTTCAGAGTAGGGGAAAAACCATTTAAAACATCTTTTAAAGAACTCTTAAAAATCAGTGAGAAGGACAACTGTATAGGAAAATGAGCAGTAGAATTAAATAGTCCTACCACAAAAAAAAAGCTATCCAAATAACTTGTAAAAAGATTTTCATCATTATTAGTCATCAGAGAAATACAAATTAAAACCACAGTCAGATAACATATCTACCAGAGTGGCTAAATATTTAAATTTTTAAGTTTCGGGGGATAATTATAGATTCATAAGAAGTTGGAAAAATAGTTCAGAGAGGTCCACTGTACGCTTCATCTAGATAACCGT
>NW_011496364.1:0-541 GCF_000754665.1 Bison bison bison | reverse complement strand
AGACAAAGCAGGGGAGTCGACCCTCCTGTGGAGATCAGGAGGGTAGAAGGGGCTCAGGGAAGTGGTGCCGGAAAACCTCGGTGTTCCTCTCCAGGGAGACCGGGATGCCGGGGAACTTTTGTGGGGGCGCATCAAGGGTGCCAAGTACCGTTTCGACCTCCAATTCCTAACGTGGGACTTCTCCTGAGACGCTGTAGCGGGAAAGGGCTTCATCTTGCGATGACGGGCCAACCACGTGGTTTTCTCGAGTTCGGTACGGGATTCTCGAGTCACGACGGGGAATTCGGGATGCCTCTTGTGTTGGCCCAGGGAAGTCCAATCTTCCATTCGAGTTGACGAAGGAAACGCTGGGGATTAGCTCGTCGAGTCGACTGCAGGGCCAATAGACCGTCAGTCTAGGCTTGTGTCCAGAAGACCAATGTTCCTCTCCAGGGGCGACCGGGATCTCGGGGTTGCATTCCAGACGCACCCGGGGAGACAGGAATTCATCTCGAGTGGAAGCCAAGAACCCCGCTCTGCTCTCGAGTCGCGACGGGTATCT
>NW_011496363.1:0-510 GCF_000754665.1 Bison bison bison | reverse complement strand
TCGCCGTCGTACCTCGCGAGAAACCGCACACTGGGGCCGCCGCTCGAGAACAACCCCGAGCCTCCCCCGTCATCGCGACTTGAGGGCCTTCGTCTCCTGTATGGCCTAGAGACCAATCTCTCGACCTCTCTCCAACGCCTCAGGAGGCTTGACTCCCTTTAGTCCACCCAGTGAGCTCCAAGAGATACCCGTCGCGACTCGAGAGCAGAGCGGGGTTCTTTGCTTCCACTCGACATGAATGCCTGTCTCCCCGGGTGTGTCTGGAATGCAACCCCGAGATCCCTTTTCGCCCCTGGAGAGGGACACTGGTTTCTGGACACAAGCCTAGATGAGGTCTATTGGCCCTGCAGTCACTCGAGAGCAATCCCCAGCTTTCCTTCGCAACTCGAATGGAAGATTGGACTTCCCTGGGCCAACACAAGAGGCATCCTGAATTCCGCGTCGTAATTCGAGAATCCTGCTACACCTCAAGAAAAACCACGTGGTTCCCCCGTCATCGCAAGATGTAGC
>NW_011496362.1:0-542 GCF_000754665.1 Bison bison bison | reverse complement strand
CCCCTCTGTGAACCCTGAAAATTTGTTAAGGGTGGGTATCAATTAGAGCTCAGCACCCTTGCGAATATTGTGGCCATCAGCAAGCATTTTAAGTTTGCTGTTGGAGAAAATGTCCACCAGGTGACAGCATTTCTTCATTCCCTCCTCTTGTACCCATAGTAACAGCAGCCTCTGTGTTATTCCCAAGTCTGGTTGTAAATGAGAGTAAAATGAGACATAGGTAGTCACCAAAAGTTTTGGTTGTTTACTCTTTGATCTTTTTTTTAAGCGAAACTATATATATTTTTAAGACTATTAACACCGTTGTAGTTGTTGCATAGAAACAGTTCCACCTTCCTTTCCATAGACACTTGGAGGAATTTAGCTCTGGTTATTGTCAGAGGTATCTTTTGGAATCTATTGAGTACATATCTCTTGATACAGGAGGTCCATGTGGATTAAGAATTGCATAGGTATTTCTGGGTATAACTCTATTCCAGCCTTCACCTGTTGGCCTCTCACCCACCAAAACCCTTTGCCAACTGTAATTTTCTTACCAGGAG
>NW_011496361.1:0-500 GCF_000754665.1 Bison bison bison | reverse complement strand
TTTTTGATACGAAAAATGTATTAGACCTGGAAGGAATTTTAGTGAAGATCATCTAGTTCAAACTTCCATATTTCACAGTTGGAAAACCAAGATTCGAAGAAGCTTAGTGATTTGCCCAAGGATGTTCATTGAATGTTGTCAGAGTGGGAATGAGAATCTAGGGCTCCTAACTACTCATCTAGTATAAGCTGTCTCCTTTAGAATTTTAAAAATATCATTTATGCTGAAAGGAAATGAATTCAATAACTTATTACTAATGAAATGCAAGGTGGTTTTAAATGCAGTATACAGTTTTAATATTTTCTTTAAGCAAGAAAAATTTGGTTTTTATCCATGGTATATAATATTAGAACTAATTAGAAATTTAAATCCTCTGCTTTGTATCAGTGCAAGTATACTTCATGGTAAAAGATTGTAGTTGAATATATTCAATGAATAGTTATGTTGCTTTGAAAAATGTGAGTATTCGCTGGGACCTTACTATTGACTTTCAAAATAGT
>NW_011496360.1:0-500 GCF_000754665.1 Bison bison bison | reverse complement strand
AGGGACCACTTCACATGAGTCCGATTGGGCCTCACTGCGATGTCTGTCAATAACCGATGCTGGAGAAGATGTGGAGCAAAGGGAACTCTCCTCCACGGTGAGTAGGAATGGGCGTGGGTAGAGCCGGTATGGAAAAGATTATGGAGGTTCCCGAAGGAACTAAAAGTGGAAGTAGCGTATGGTTCAGCAGTCCGACTCCCAGGCATAGATCCACCCACAGTATAAGTGAACAAGATAGATGCCCCGTTTGGGCACATCTATCTGTGCGTGCGCGCGCACATGCGCATGCGCGATGGCCTGCGAGGCAGGGGTGGGGGGGGTGCTGGGGATCTGGCTTGAGTTGTTGCAAGCCCCGGGATTGCCTGAGGGAAGCCAAAGGAGCCCCAGATGGAGACGGGACTGCCGGTCGTCGGGTGTCCTGGAAGCCGAATGCGAATGCGGAGGGGCTCGCGGGCCGCGCGGAGGCAACCCAGGACTGCAGCGGGAGTCGGGGCCCCGGC
>NW_011496359.1:0-534 GCF_000754665.1 Bison bison bison | reverse complement strand
CGGCCTGTGCTCCTCATTCAAAGTCCCAGAGCCAGTGGACTGGAGTGGAATAACTTGCCTTATAACATGCAGAAAACAGGGGACACAGGGGCGGATTCCACAGGTGGATCATCCACCTCCTTACACACCTACACTCACCACCCTGGAGCCACGTTTTACCAGTGATGTCAAGGTAATACTCCTTAATGATCACCATGTTCCAGAAGTAGGAGTTGTCCCAAAAGGAAAAGATCAGCTTGCAGCGGGACCTTGGATGTCTCTGCACCTGCACCTGCCAGGATAGGGAAAAGGGTAAAGGTGCAAGCTTCTAGGTGCCTCAGATTGCCTCCGAGTCAGGCATTAACAGCTTCCATGACACCTCTCCAAAGTCTCACAGCACAGGAACATGGCTAACATGATCCTCCCACTCCCCACCAGGTCCCATACCCAGCCATCCTCAATCTCCCTCACTGACATTCAAGTTGATCTTGTAGCTAAGAAAGTCTTTAGCTTGGTTGCTGATCATGATGGAAAGTTGAGAGTGGTTCATAATCT
>NW_011496358.1:0-513 GCF_000754665.1 Bison bison bison | reverse complement strand
ACTGGAAAAAGGTGATTCCATTACTAATGAGTGTAATGCCTATATATAACAATTAGGTGTAACTAGTCCATTGTGCCATTTAGGAGCACCTCAAGATGCAAGGCAATGCAAGGAAGTAGGAAGGGGAATTAACAGTACCACAATTATAATGGGGGACTTTAATACCCCACTCACACCTATGGATACATCAACTGAAAAGAAAATTAGCAAAGATCATGAGCTATAAATGTACTTGTGTGTGTTATCTGCCTTTACACTTACTATAGTGCCTCTAGTATGGCAGGAGGAGATACTATATAGTTGGCCATATTTAGTAGTGTCAGGAAGTTACCTAGAACAATTGGTAGAGTTGGGAAATTGATAGAAAAGTCCTAATACAAAGATGTACCTTCTAACTAGTGCTATCTTCCGTTTTCATAAGTGGAGAAGTACTCACCAAGAAAGTGAAATCCCAGATATCAGGTTATATGATCTCATAATTGGAATTTTCCTAAGATAGCAGTCTACATGCAT
>NW_011496357.1:0-517 GCF_000754665.1 Bison bison bison | reverse complement strand
GAATGCCTCCTGCCAGAGTATTTGCTTTCCTAAACATTCCCCAAGGACAATCTTAAAAAAGAAAAAAAAGTTACTTCTATATTAAAGAAGATCTGTAGAATCTTATTCATTCTTATCGACAAGTTACGGGAAGAAGGGTTCACTACAGACCCTTCTTAAAATATCACCAGAATCATCATTTAGAGGGAACCCTACCGACCGCAGATGGCTACGGGCGTGTAAGCCAAAATATGGCTTTCATCTCCTCTGAAATACAGACCTGATAAGAGCATGCCTGGTGAAATGCCAGTCAACTAGTATTTGTAAATGCACGATTATTCTTTTAACAGATCTTCTTACACTGAAAAACTTTCAATGTAGAACATTTAGACAGATTCTTTTTTAAAAAACAAAAAAAATTAAACTATCTATAAGCTCAGGTTCCTGAGAGGTTAGCATTTGTTTCTAAGCAGCTTTCTTACTTTTTCTGTGTGCGTATTCCTCTATGTACGTACACAAACAATATGCTATGCTTTAA
>NW_011496356.1:0-558 GCF_000754665.1 Bison bison bison | reverse complement strand
CATCCTCTGCCATCACCTTCTCTTTCTGCCATCAATCTTTCCCAGTACAGGGTCTTTTCCAATCGAGCCAATTCTTTGCATCAAGTGGCCAAAGTATTGGAGCTTCAGCTTCAGTATCAGTCCTTTCAATGAATATTCAATGATTTCCTTTAGTATGGACCGGTTTGATCTCCCTGCAGTCCTAGGGACTCTCAAGAGTCTTCTCCAACACTGCAGTTCAAAAGCATCAATTCCTTGGTGTTCAGTTTCCTTATGGTCCAGCTCTCACATCCATACTGACTACTGGGAAAACCATAGCTTTGACTAGATGGAATTGTATTTATATATATAAACATATAGGTACACACACCTATGTAAGGAAAAGGTTTTGAAAAGGAATATAATTATATTTTGGATAAAGAAAACAAATAAACTAGTCTAATTTTTTTTCAAATGTGCATTTTGGCTATCATGTTTGATTTAAAACCTTCTCTTTAAATGTAGTTTATGTTTATGCTGATAATAGATACAGAAACATGTCTTAACCTTGTAACATTAACTGTAGAACAGCTTATTTAC
>NW_011496355.1:0-524 GCF_000754665.1 Bison bison bison | reverse complement strand
CCAAATGAAGAGACATGAGTTACATCCATTGCCAGAGTACGTTAGGTTTGAGACCGCGAGGGTTAACTCCCATAGGTAGACTATTATAAACAGTGGGGCAGTGTAAGCAAGAGCGCACAATCTCTCGAGTAGTCTCTCTGGGAATTTGGAATTGATATCTTAAAGCAGTAGCATTTTGATGATGAAGTAAGTGAGAGGCTCTGGCCTCCTCAATCACAGTAGCCACTGTATTTCTGGTTAACAAGTCAGCCAAGTCATTAAAGGCATTTAAAGGGCCAGGCAATCCGGAATGAGCCTGAATGTGTCCAGTGAAAAATATTTTATTTCTTTTCCAAATTTGTTGCTGTAATTTAGTTAACAAATGAAATATGGTAGTTTTATTTTTAGGCAAAAACCACAGTTTCAATGTGTGGAAACAACCTGACAATATACTGAGAATCAGAATAAAGGTTAAATTCCTCATCTCCAAACACAGCAAAAGCCTCTATGACTGCTGTTATTTCAGCTCTTTGAGCTGAAGTTTC
>NW_011496354.1:0-534 GCF_000754665.1 Bison bison bison | reverse complement strand
TCCAATTCCTAACGTGGGACTTCTCCTGAGACGCTGTAGCGGGAAAGGGCTTCATCTTGCGATGACGGGGGAACCACGTGGTTTTTCTCGAGTTGCGGCGGGATTCTCGAGTTCCGACGGGGAATTCGGGATGCCTCTTGTGTTGGCCCAGGGAAGTCCAATCTTCCATTCGAGTTGCGAAGCAAAGCTGGGGATTGCTCTCGAGTGACTGCAGGGCCAACTAGACCCTCATCTCGGCTTGTCGTCCAGAACGACCAAGTGTTCCTCTCCAGGGGCGACCGGGATCTCGGGGTTGCATTCCAGACGCACCCGGGGAGACAGGCATTCAACTCGAGTGGAAGCAGAGAACACCGCTCTGCTCTCGAGTCGCGACGGGTATCTCTTGGAGCTCACTGGGTGGACTAAAGGGAGTCAAGCCTCCTGAGGCGTTTGGAGAGAGGTCGCGAGGTTGGCCTCTAGGCCATGCAGGAGACGAAGGCCCTCATCTCGCCATGACTGGGTAGGCTCGGGGTGGTTCTCGAGCGGCGGCCCCAG
>NW_011496353.1:0-531 GCF_000754665.1 Bison bison bison | reverse complement strand
CCACATTCCGAAGGACCCCGATTTCCCGGTCCCCTCTTGATAAGAACCCGATGCCCGGACACCTCTTCGAACTCCACCATGTGAATGAAGTCAACACGAAGGGGCAGTGACTCGCCCGTGCATCGTCGGGAAAAGACCCCCAGGTTCCAAATACCGCTCGACAAGTGGCCTGTCTCCCCGGGAACACCTCGAGAGGCAAGAAGAGTTCCATGCCTCAACCCAAGACGAGGCCTGACTCTCCTGTCCCAAGTCTGCAGGGACCCTGGGATCGGAGTCTGAAATCAGAGGAACCCTGAGCTTCCTGCCTCAACTGGAGATGAGGCCCTCTTCCAATGCACCATACCCAGTGGAATGCCGAGAGGGCCCTCCCACCTCCAGTTTCCCTGACTTCTCAGAGCCACCATGAGAAGCTCCCTGAGGTCACCTGCACAAGTCAAGGCAAGCCAGGGTTTCTGCCTCAACCCGAGAAAGACCTCGAGAGACCTTCTTCAACACGTCTCGAGGCCAGATTCCCCTACTATGACTTGAGAG
>NW_011496352.1:0-607 GCF_000754665.1 Bison bison bison | reverse complement strand
CAACGATTAACAATGTTCCGAGCAAAGCTGGAGGGGTTTCTTTTGTTTAGCTTTTAATGGGTGCAGGACCAGAAGAGAACAAAATGATGATGACAGTAAAAATAAGAATGAATAGATGGGATGTCCCTGGCAGTCCAGTGGTTAAGACTTGACCTTCCAGTGCAGGTGATGTGAGTTCCAACCTTGATTGGGGAGCCAAGATCCCACATGCCTTGTGGTCAGAAAGACAAAACATAAAGCAGAAGCAATAGGGTAACAAATTCAATAAAGATTTTAAAATGGTCCACATCAAAAAATAAAAATCTAAAAGAATGATTAAAATTGATGGAGCACTTACTCTATGGGAACCTGTGAGTAGTTCAGATGACGTTTTCCCATTTGCTTTCATGGAGTTAGTACCATCTGCTACTTCAACTCAGGCACAAGTACAGTCAAGATACAATCTTTTATTTTTCCAATAGTCACTCCTGTACTTAACCGAATGGGACTTCGAGAAGGAAAACTATCACAGGGTTTAGGACTCACTTCTCTTCAGATGCTGAGAGGTGTCTGAGATCTATTGTAGCATGTCACTTGGCTCAGTTTGTACAGAAGATGGTCCCCCTGC
>NW_011496351.1:0-594 GCF_000754665.1 Bison bison bison | reverse complement strand
TTTAATAACTGCAATTACCTCTGTCACTGTGGCAGCAATATCATTGACTCAAAAAGTGCATACTGCTCAATATGTTAATACTATGTCTAAAATTGCCTGGAAAATCCCATGGACAGAGGAGCCCGGTAGGCTACAGTCCATGGGGTAGCAAAGAGTCGGACACGACTGCGTGACTTCATGTTCACGTTCTCGTTCACGTTCATGTCTAAAAATGGCTCTTTAGCTTTGGCAGGACGTTATAGATAGGAAACTAGAAATGGAGGTAGATGCCCTGGAGGAAGCAGTAATGTATATTGGGACTGAATTACAGGCATTAAAAGTAAACCTGTCACTGTCCTGTCATGCCGACTACTGGTGGATTTGTGTAACACCCATGAAAGTAAATGAGACAGATTGTAACTGGGAGAAAATTAGAAATCATATTTCGGGGGTATGGAATAGCTCCAGCATTAGTTTAGATTTAGGCAAACTTCACACTCAGATAAAGACCATGGAACATTCCCATTTGATTTTTCCGCCTCAGGAGCAGCAAATGACCTTTTTTCTTATATTTTTGAACCTTATTTCAGGAAAAAAACATTCTGTCTACTATTT
>NW_011496350.1:0-538 GCF_000754665.1 Bison bison bison | reverse complement strand
GGGGACAGCACGGTGTCCTCCAGCACACAGCGACACACAGGCCTCACTCGGCAGGGGGAGTTGGGGATGACCCTGAACGCCGAAGCGGACAAAGAAGCCGTCACGTTCCTCCATGGCTGAAAAGTACCATGGTCCCACGACATTCCAAACTCCTCTCAAACCATTGAAAGACTCTCTCCCTCACTCGCCGTTCAAAATGTAGAGAACAGGAAAGGAGCGAAACGATGGTGGGTGGCTGGCTGGCTGGCTGGCTGGATTTCCGTGATGGTGGGATTAGGGAACACATGGACAGAAAAGCATCCGATTCACTTGTGTAAAGAATCTCTCTTGCCTTCTCGGCCTGGTGTCTTTCCTCTGTCTGGATGATTCCCCTCCCCCACCCCACCCCCCCCACCCCCCCACCCCCACCCCCACTCCCAGCTTGAAGATCAGCCTCCAAAACGAAGCCCTTTGTGCTCTCCAGGTCCCGCCGCCACGATCTCTTTGGAGCGCCCTTCCGAAGGGGAACGTTTTCATCCACGTCATCACCCTGAGACAG
>NW_011496349.1:0-513 GCF_000754665.1 Bison bison bison | reverse complement strand
ACAAGATTCTCTTGAGACTGGTATATATGCAGTTTCCTCATTATTGCAGGCATTGTTATGAGGAGATTGAAATCCATTTGCTTTATAAAAATGACTTTATAAGTTTGGTAAAAATCAAGTGCATTTTTAATCTGCTCATGTTCTAAGTCGCTTTCATCATGTCTGACTCTTTGGACCTAAATACTCAGGACTGCAGTGGCTGTACTATTTTACATTCCCACCAACAGTGGATGAGAGATCCAGTTCCCCAGAATCGTCACCAGCATTTGGTATGGTCATTATTTTCATTTTAGCTGTTCTGATAGGTGTGTAGTGATATGTCATTGTGGTCTTTAACTTGCTCTTTTCTAATGGCTAGTGTTATTGATCATCTTTTTATGTGTTTACTTGCCATTTGTGTATCCTCTTTAGTGACTTTGCCTGTTTTCTAGGCATGAGTCCTTGGTCAGATATAGGATTTTTCAAGTAAGTTCTCCAAGTCTCTGGTAGGCATAATCTCAAAGATTTCCCCAC
>NW_011496348.1:0-573 GCF_000754665.1 Bison bison bison | reverse complement strand
GACTTAAGATGGCAATACCATGGAATGCGTCTTCAATCTGAAATGAAGATTTTGATATGACTTGATCGCTCAGAGCTTTTTGTGTCATCAAGTGTTACGGAAAGGATAAAAGAGATCGAGAAAGCTGCTGACATAGACTTGGGGCGGGGTGGGGGGGCAGTAAGAGTACCCCCTACGGGTCTTTAGCCCGATGTGATGCAGCCACTAGCAGTCTGCTAAGGAAACAAAGGCAGTGTCTCAGAGCATGACACCAGACCCCCTCACCCACGACATGCATTGAGATAACATGGGCAGCAGGTGAGTCATCCCGGGCTAAAAAATGATTGACATGAATCTTGAAGAAAGGCAGATTTCCAGGCAAATATGTCATTTCCTTAACATAGATGAGGAGAACAAGGTAGGAGGAAAACTTACTGTTTGGTTCAGGTCGCTTCTGAGCCTTTTGGGGGAACCGACCTGAAGCCAGGGTCTAATGGAAATACACAGGCTTTGAACATCGCTGAAGACCAACATTTCCTAAGGAAAAAACGCATTGCTTAGCTCAAGGTTTGTCTGGGAAATTCTTACACATCA
>NW_011496347.1:0-563 GCF_000754665.1 Bison bison bison | reverse complement strand
TCAGCAGGACAGCCACAGATGCTGCCATGAAAGGGCAGCAGGGTGCCCTCCTCCCTTGTTTCTGCCTGGGCGGCCACCGGGTTTGAAACCCATGCACCCTCTAAGTTTCTAGGGTGCAATTCGTGGACCCTCCCTTTCCCATCCCAGCAGGTGGTCAAGGGCCCGCTGGCCTCCAAAGTGCCAGAAGCAGGGCTGGGCCAGCCGGCCAGAGATCAGGGTTCTGGCCCTTGGACTTGCAGCGGACACTAGGCTGCTTGGGAAAACCGCGCGGCTCTGACCTTTCAGCAAAGGGGTGGAGCGGTAAAGGCCTTGAGCCCAAAGGCGAGGCCTTTCTGCGACCGCCAGGTTGTGCCAACAGAGGGCGGACTACGTGGTTCCCTGCTCCACGCAGTCCCAGTTCCCTGACCTGTGGTCCGCACCCCTCCGCCGCGCCCACTGGATGCCGATCCTTGGGGACCCAGGAGCGCACGCAGTGGGCGTTCCCAGCCGCCACGGCGACCCCCGAGAGGACCACGGGGAAGCCCTCCCCCACCCCCGCCAGGAGCCGACCCCCGCCCCGCGCC
>NW_011496346.1:0-572 GCF_000754665.1 Bison bison bison | reverse complement strand
ATGGAAATGGCTAGTTAAGTCCTTGGAAGGTTGATGTGAGGATTTTTAGAAACCAGAAGTCATCCAAGTAAGGACACAATACATAGTTTAAATTAGGGGGATGGGACCTCCCTGGTGGTTCAGTGGCTAAGACTCCATGTTCCCAATGCAGGGGGCCTGGGTTCAATCCTTGGTCAGGGAACATGTTGCAAATCAAAAATAAATAAACAAAAATATTTTAAAAATATAAATAAATTAGGGGGTGCTGACATCACTGTCTTTTAGGGTGAGGACCTTAGAGACACAGGTGGAAGCAAATGTATCCTGAAGGTTTAGAACTTTGCGGCCACTTTGGGACCCGCTCTCTGGATTTGAATCTCAGTTCGGCTGTTTCCTAGTTTTGTGCCTGGAGATAAGTCACTGTGTGTTTTTGACCCTCACTTTTCCATATTTTGAAAGGGGATGGACCTGTTTTCAAGGGCTGCACTGAAGATTAAAAAGGGGTGGAGACGAGGCCTGCTTCTAACTGTTGCACGGGAGACTAAATGAGTT
The DNA here is from genome assembly GCF_000754665.1 of Bison bison bison. Taxonomy (NCBI): domain Eukaryota; kingdom Metazoa; phylum Chordata; class Mammalia; order Artiodactyla; family Bovidae; genus Bison; species Bison bison. Next base: position 41 of record NW_011496346.1, on the reverse strand, counting down.
TGTGGACTGTACTAAGAACCCGAAACAAGGCCAGGGAAAGG
>NW_011496345.1:0-526 GCF_000754665.1 Bison bison bison | reverse complement strand
GCGGTAAAGGCCTTGAGCCCAAAGGCGAGGCCTTTCTGCGACCGCCAGGTTGTGCCAACAGAGGGCGGACTACGTGGTCCCTGCTCCACGCAGTCCCAGTTCCCTGACCTGTGGTCTGCACCCCTCCGCCGCGCCCACTGGATGCCGATCCTTGGGGACCCAGGAGCGCACGCAGTGGGCGTTCCCAGCCGCCACGGCGACCCCCGAGAGGACAACGGGAAGCTCTCCCCACCCCGCCAGGAGCCGACCCCGCCCCGCGCCGCCCGCCCCTGCCATGCTCCCGGTGCCTTCCCAGCCGCAGTGGGGTCCCCGGAGCACAACTGGGACCGCCCCCCATCCCCGCCACGACCCGATTCCCGACCCGCGCCGCCCGGCTTCGCCCCGCCCCGGGCGCGCTCCCGGTGCGCTGCCCACCTTCACCACGGGCTCCCGGTGAGCCCCGCCCCCACGCCCGGTTCCAGGAGAGCCTCTGGGACCTCGCTCCCGCCGCCCGGTGAAACGGGAGGACAATCCATCCAGCCCACAG
>NW_011496344.1:0-570 GCF_000754665.1 Bison bison bison | reverse complement strand
GACTGACTTATTATCTTCTATTTGGGTTAGTATTATTACGGTGGCTTTCCCTAAGCAAACAACAGCCTGGTGAAGTGGATTGAAGAGCCTATTGTGTGATAGGGAAAGCAGCCAGGAATTAGGAAACTTCTGAAATCGAAAAGTGTGGAAAATACACAAGTAGTGGAGAATTAATTGCATTTAGTGATTTCTGACTTGAAGAAAAATAAGCTTTTAAAATTTTAATTGATTATCTTGCATTTTAGATCACTTTAAAAGAATGCCTTAAAATGCTTATTGTAAAGTATTAATTGTGATGAATTTGGTTTGTAAAGTTTTATCTTTTGAGTCAGACTATAATTCACAACCATTCATGATACTTGAAATGTTAAAAGTACTTCCTGAAGAGAAGTCAGATTTTATGGGCTGCTCCAGGAGCTCCCCTTTGACTTAAGATAAATATACTCCTGTGATAAAGTCATATTTCTGCAAACTAGCTCACTGAACTAATATTGGAAGGTATTTAATATGCTGTCATAAGACATTAACAAAATAAATTTGTAAAAGAAAAGCAAATCTATGGGACTAAAG
>NW_011496343.1:0-559 GCF_000754665.1 Bison bison bison | reverse complement strand
GCTTCCACTCGAGATGAATGCCTGTCTCCCGGGTGCGTCTGGAATGCAACCCCGAGATCCCGGTCGCCCCTGGAGAGGAACATTGGCTTCTGGACACAAGCCTAGATGAGGTCTATTGGCCCTGCAGTCAGTCGAGAGCAATCCCCAGCTTGCCTTCGCAACTCGAATGGAAGATTGGACTTCCCTGGGCCAACACAAGAGGCATCCCGAATTCCCCGTCGTAACTCGAGAATCCCGCCGCAACTCCGAGAAAACCCACGTGGTTCCCCGTCCTATCGCCAAGATCGAAGCCCTGTCCCGCTACAGCGTCTCGTAGGTAGAAGTTCCCACGTTAGGAATTGGAGGTACGAAACGGTACCTTGGCACCCCGTTGATCGCGACCCCACAAAGTTACCCCGGCATCCCGGTCTCCCTGGAGAGGAACACCGAGGTTTTCCGGCACCACTTCCTCTGAGCCCCTTCTACCCTCCTGATCTCGACAGGAGGGTCGACTCCCCTGCTTTGTCTGGAAGGGGTTCCCGACCTTCCGGTCGCACCTCAGGATGAGGCCGGTCTCACG
>NW_011496342.1:0-540 GCF_000754665.1 Bison bison bison | reverse complement strand
TTAGGTTATTTATTTGACTTTTTCTTGTTTCTTGAGGTGTGCCTGTATTGCTATGAACTTTCCCTTAGGACTGCTTTTACCGTGTCCCACTAGGTTTTGGGTTGTTTGTGTTCTCATTTTCATTCATTTCCATGCAAATTTTGATTCTTTTTTGATTTCTTCTGTGATTTGTTGGTTATTCAGCAGCGTGTTGTTCAGCCTCCATATGTTGGAATTTTTAATAGTTTTTCTCCTGTAATTGAGATCTAATCTTACTGCATTGTGGTCAGAAAAAATGCTTGGAATGATTTCATTTTTTTGAATTTACCAAGGCTAGCTTTATGGCCCAGCATGTGATCTATCCTGGAGAAGGTTCCATGTGCGCTTGAGAAAAAGGTGAAATTCATTGTTTTGGGATGAAATGACCTATAGATATCAATTAGGTCTAACTGGTCTATTGTATCGTTTAAAGTTTGTGTTTCCTTGTTAATTTTCTGTTTAGTTGATCTATCCATAGGTGTAAGTGGGGTATTAAAGTCTCCCACTATTATTGTGTTATTG
>NW_011496341.1:0-539 GCF_000754665.1 Bison bison bison | reverse complement strand
CTTCAACACGTCTCGAGGCCAGATTCCCCTAGCATGGCTCGGGAGCAATGACGCGCTCCCCCTCGCCACTCGCATGGAGACCCGACTTCCCTGGCGCCCCACGAGAGGCTCACTGACCTCGCCGTCGTACCTCGTGAGAAACCGCACACTGGGGTCGCCAATAGAGATCAACCCCGAGATTCCCCCGTCATCGAGAGATGAGGGCCTTCGTCTCCTGCATGGCCTAGAGACCAATCTCGCGACCTCTCTCCAAACGCCTCAGGAGGCTTGACTCCCTTGAGTCCACCCAGTGAGCTCCAAGAGATACCCGTCGTGATTCGAGAGCAGAGCGGGGTTCTTTGCTTCCACTCGATATGAATGCCTGTCTCGCCGGGTGCTTCTGGAAAGCAACCCCGAGATCCCTGTCACACCTGAAGAGGAACACTGGCTTCTGGACACAAGCCTAGATGAGGTCTATTGGCCCTGCACTCACTCGAGAGCAATCCCCAGCTTTCCTTCGCAACTCGAATGGAAGATTGGACTTGCCTGGGCCAACACAA
>NW_011496340.1:0-546 GCF_000754665.1 Bison bison bison | reverse complement strand
CTCCACAGGAGGGTCGACTCCCCTGCTTTGTCTGGAAGGGGTTCCCGACCTTCCGGTCGCACCTCAGGATGAGGCCGGTCTCACGACGACATTCCAGACGTGGCCTCTGGGTGCTTCCACATTGCAAAGCACCCCGATTTCCGGTCCCCTCTTGGTAAGAACCCGATGCCCGGACACCTCTCCGAACTCCACCCTGTGAATGAAGTCAACACGAAGGGGCAGTGACTCGCCCGTGCATCGTCCGGAAAAGACCCCCAGGTTCCAAATACCGCTCGACAAGTGGCCTCTCTCCCCGGGGACACCTCGAGAGGCAAGCGGAGTTCCATGCCTCAACCCAAGACGAGGCCTGACTCTCCTGTCCCCAGTCTGCAGGGACCCTGCGATCGGAGTCTGAAATCAGAGGAACCCTGAGGTTCCTGCCTCAACTGGAGATGAGGCCCTCTTCCAATGCACCAAACCCCGTGGAGTCCCGAGAGGCCCACCCCCCCCCACCTCCAGTTTCCCTGACTTCTCAGAGCCACCATGAGAAGCCCCCTGAGGTCACCT
>NW_011496339.1:0-500 GCF_000754665.1 Bison bison bison | reverse complement strand
CTGGGAGTGCATCTAAGGTAATTCAATGGAGAACGGTGCTCACAAAACTCGTGTGCATCTGTTACAGCCCACGCATTCCTACACATTTTAGAGAGACAGATAGTGTTGGCGTGACATGCCTGAGAAACTGTAAAATGTTGCTCTGAATTCAATTTTGGATATTAGTTGTGGAGCTCACTATAGGCACTGTTGAAGTGGAAAAACAGAAAGACCCTTAGGTGTAAAAGACAGAGGCTTTGGGGGTCCCTGTGTGAATTGGGGTGTGCTGTTTTTCAGGAATGTGGGTGAGAGAACGCTGGGTTTGACCACAGAAGACGTGGCTCCAGCCTGGGTGCTGTCACTCCCCAGCCATAAGTACTCTCCGGCAGGTCACCTAGTCTCTCTAACTCTCTGTGCTTTGACCTTGCAGATCCTGAACCACCGGTGAGCGCTGGCATGCAACGAGGCTCGTGAAGGTGCTTTGCTAGCTGTACGGCCTTGGATGATGAGTGGGGTATCGC
>NW_011496338.1:0-520 GCF_000754665.1 Bison bison bison | reverse complement strand
CTCAACTGGAATTCTATCGCTCCACTAGCTTTGTGCATGGTGATGCTTCCTAAGGCCACTTGGCTTTGCATTCCAGGATGTCTGACTCTAGGTGAATGATCACACCATCGTGGTTATCTGGGTCATGAAGTATGTTTTTGTATAGTTCTTCTGTGTATTCTTGTCACCTCTTCTTAATACCTTCTGCTTCTGTTAGGTCCATACCATTTCTGCCCTTTATTGTGCCCATCTTTGCATGAAATGTTCCCTTGGTATCTGTACTTTTCTTGAAGAGATCTTTAGACTTTCGCATTCTATTGATTCCTACTTGTCTGCATTGATCACTGATGAAGTCTTTCTTCTCTCTCCTTGTTATTCTTTGGAACTCTGCATTCAGATGGGTATATCTTTCCTTTTCTCCTTTGCCTTTTGCTTCTCTTCTTTTCTCAGCTATTTGTAAGGCCCCTTTGGACATCCTTTGCCTTTCTGCATTTCTTTTTCTTGGGGATAGTCTTAATCACTGCCTGCTATAGAGAGTCCC
>NW_011496337.1:0-788 GCF_000754665.1 Bison bison bison | reverse complement strand
GGTGTCCCCGGGGAGAGAGGCCACTTGTCGAGCTGTATTTGGTAACCTGGGGTTTTTTTCGGACGATGCACGGGCGAGTCACTGCCCCTTCGTGTTGACTTCATTCACAGGGTGGAGTTCGGAGAGGTGTCCGGGCATCGGGTTCTTATCAAGAGGGGACCGGGAAATCGGGGTGCTTCGCAATGTGGAAGCACCCACGAGGCCACGTCTGGAATGTCGTCGTGAGACCGGCCTCATCCTGAGGTGCGACCGGAAGGTCGGGAACCCCTTCCAGACAAAGCAGGGGAGTCGACCCTCCTGTCGAGATCAGGAGGGTAGAAGGGGCTCAGAGGAAGTGGTGCCGGAAAACCTCGGTGTTCCTCTCAAGGGAGACCGGGATGCCGGGGAACTTTGTGGGGGCGCATCAAGGGAGCCAACTACCGTTTCGACCTCCAATTCCTAACGTGGGACTTCTCCTGAGACGCTGTAGCGGGAAAGGGCTTCATCTTGCGATGACGGGGGAACCACGTGGATTTTCTCGAGTTGCGGCGGGATTCTCGATTTACGACGGGGAATTCAGGATGCCTCTTGTGTTGGCCCAGGGAAGTCCAATCTTCCATTCGAGTTGCGGAGGAAAGCTGGGGAATGCTCTCGCGTGACTGCAGGGCCAATAGACCTCATCTAGGCTTGTGTCCAGAAGCCAATGTTCCTCTCCAGGGGCGACCGGGATCTCGGGGTTGCATTCCAGACGCACCCAGGGAGACAGGCATTCATCTCGAGTGGAAGCAAAGAACCCCGCTCTGCTCTCG
>NW_011496336.1:0-536 GCF_000754665.1 Bison bison bison | reverse complement strand
TTTCGACCTCCAATTCCTAACGTGGGACTTCTCCTGAGACGCTGTAGCGGGACAGGGATTCATCTTGCGATGACGGGGGAACCACGTGGTTTTTCTCGAGTTGCGGCGGGATTCTCGAGTTACGACGGGGAATTCGGGATGCCTCTTGTGTTGGCCCAGGGAAGTCCAATCTTCCATTCCGAGTTCGCGAAGGCTACGTCTGGGGACTTGCTCGTCGAGTCGACTGCAGGGCCAATAGACCGTCAGTCTAGGCTTGTAGTCCGAGAACGGACCAAGTGTTCCTCTCCAGGGGCGACCGGGATCTCGGGGTTGCATTCCAGACGCACCCGAGGAGACAGGCATTCATCTCGAGTGGAAGCAAAGAACTCCGCTCTGCTCTCGAGTCGCGACGGGTATCTCTTGGAGCTCACTGGGTGGACTAAAGGGAGTCAAGCCTCCTGAGGCGTTTGGAGAGAGGTCGCGAGGCTGGCCTCGAGGCCATGCAGGAGACGAAGGCCCTCATCTCCGCGATGACGGGGGAGTCTCGGGGTGGTTCT
>NW_011496335.1:0-545 GCF_000754665.1 Bison bison bison | reverse complement strand
GAGATACCCGTCGCGATTCGAGAGCGAGCGGGGTTCTTTGCTTCCACTCGAGATGAATGCCTGTCTCCCCGGGTGCGTCTGGAATGCAACCCCGACGATCCCTGTCGCCCCTGGAGAGGAACATTGGCTTCTGGACACAAGCCTAGATGAGGTCTCTTGGCCCTGCAGTCACTCGAGAGCAATCCCCAGCTTTCCTTCGCAACTCGAGTGGAAGATCGGACTTGCCTGGGCCAACACAAGAGGCATCCTGAATTCCCCGTCGTAACTCGAGAATCCCGCCGTACAAAAAAAAAACCAACGTGGCTCCCCCGTCATCGCAAGATGAAGCCCTTTCCCGCTACAGCGTCTCAGGAGAAGTCCCACGTTAGGAATTGGAGGTCGAAAGGGCACTTGGCACCCTTGATGCGACCCACAAAGTTCCCCGAAATCCCGGTCTCCCTCGAGAGGAACACTGAGGTTTTCCGGCACCCCCTCCTCTGAGCCCTTTCTCCCCTCCTGATCTGGACAGGAGGGTCGACTCCCCTGCTTTGTCTGGAAGGGGTTCC
>NW_011496334.1:0-511 GCF_000754665.1 Bison bison bison | reverse complement strand
TCCCCCGAGGGGGACGGGTGGCGCGCGGCGTGGCGCGCCACGGTCACTGCCGCCGCGGCCGTCGGGAGGGGCTACCCGACGGCCGTCGTGTGGGCCGTGGCCGTGTGCGGCGGCGCGTGCGCGCGCTGCCCGCGTCCCTGGGGGAGGGTTGGGGGCCCCCCGGGCGCCTGTGGGGTTGTCCGAGCCCGCCCTGGCGGCTTGGCGCCGGACGCCCCGTCGTGTGGACCCTTTCCCGACCCCTCCGTTCTGCTGTTTTCTGTCTGACTTGGCCGGCCAGAGGCAACCCCCTGCCCCAACTCCCACCTCCGGGGAGGGAGGCGGGGGTGGGTGGGATGTGCCGCGCCAGGGGCGGGTGTCCCGCCGAAACGAAACCCTTGAAAACCTCATACGACTCTTAGCGGTGGATCACTCGGCTCGTGCGTCGATGAAGAACGCAGCTAGCTGCGAGAATTAATGTGAATTGCAGGACACATTGATCATCGACACTTCGAACGCACTTGCGGCCCCGGGT
>NW_011496333.1:0-545 GCF_000754665.1 Bison bison bison | reverse complement strand
CCCCCCGGCCGCCCGGCCTCTGGTCTGTCAGGCCCAGGGCGACTTCTGCAGGGCCATTTTCTGCAAACGAATCCCTTGGCCCTGGGAAATGAGGGGTGCCCGCACAGCCAGAAGCGGCCCAAAACCCTCCACTAAGGCCGCCGACTTTCGGCCCCTTCCCCCCCAAGCCCCAGCCCCAGCCCCAGCCTACGTGTATCCAGCTCCAGACGCTTGGCAGGGCTGAACCCTCCTTGCTCCTGGGCCACGTCCTGGGCCCGTGCGCTGGCTGGAGGGCTTACCTGGATGCGAGGTTCTGGGATTCCCGTCTGACGAGCCAGTTCCTCCCTGGCGGCAATCCCCGGGAAGCGATCCCTCGTGAAGGCTTGCACGAGGATCCTGGTCTGAGAAGGAGAGATGACTGTCCTCTTTCTCCGGGCCTCTCTGGCCGAGTCTTCTACCAACGAAAGGAACACACCGAGAGGGGAGGACGTTAAGGCCCGTGGGGCGTTCACGGCACAGACACCCTAGAGGGTGTGGAGGGGAGGGAGAGGCCCACACCCCTGAAT
>NW_011496332.1:0-568 GCF_000754665.1 Bison bison bison | reverse complement strand
GGAGATGAAAGCCATATTTTGGCTTACACGCCCGTAGCCATCTGCGGTCGGTAGGGTTCCCTCTAAATGATGATTCTGGTGATATTTTAAGAAGGGTCTGTAGTGAACCCTTCTTCCCGTAACTTGTCGATAAGAATGAATAAGATTCTACAGATCTTCTTTAATATAGAAGAACTTTTTTCTTTTTTAAGATGTCCTTGGGGAATGCTTAGGAAAAGCAAATACTCTGGCAGGAGGCATTCTGCTCACTGAGACCAAGCCCAGGAACACTGAGAGAAAATTTACCTTGAGGGAGCTTCCGAAACAGAATGAATCCACTAGACACGTGCATTTAGGTTTTGTCTCAGCTTACTTAAAGCGACAGTGGCTACACCTCTCGGCCTGTGTTGATCCTGTGCTCTCCCTTTGTAGACAGAGGATAAGAACCGCCAGTTGCAGGAGCGCCTGGAGCTGGTAGAGAAGCTGCAGCAGAGACTGCGGAGGGCAGAGACGCTGCCCGAGGTGGAGGCGGAGCAGGCGCAGAGGGTGGCCTCGCTCTCCAAGGTGCTGCTCTGGGTCCCTGGGGGGC
>NW_011496331.1:0-515 GCF_000754665.1 Bison bison bison | reverse complement strand
AGGTGTCCCCGGGGAGAGAGGCCACTTGTCGAGCGGTATTTGGAACCTGGGGGTCTTTTCCGGACGATGCACGGGCGAGTCACTGCCCTTCGTGTTGACTTCAGTCACAGGGTGGAGTTCGGAGAGGTGTCCGGGCATCGGGTTCTTACCAAGAGGGGACCGGGAAATCTGGGTGCTTCGCAATGTGGAAGCACCCACGAGGCCACGTCTGGAATGTCGTCGTGTGACCGGCCTCATCCTGAGGTGCGACCGGAAGGTCGGGAACCCCTTCCAGACAAAGCAGGGGAGTCGACCCTCCTGTGGAGATCAGGAGGGTAGAAGGGGCTCAGAGGAAGTGGTGCCGGAAATCCTCGGTGTTCCTCTCCAGGGAGACCGGGATGCCGGGGAACTTTGTGGGGGCGCATCAAGGGTGCCAAGTACCGTTTCGACCTCCAATTCCTAACGTGGGACTTCTCCTGAGACGCTGTAGCGGGAAAGGGCTTCATCTTGCGATGACGGGGGAACCACGTGGTTTT
>NW_011496330.1:0-530 GCF_000754665.1 Bison bison bison | reverse complement strand
CAAAGGACAGTTAACCTGATTTCTGAGGCTGATAATGTGAGCAAGGTTAGAATATTCCTTGGATCTTCTCCAGCCTTTCACCGGTAGGTGCATTTTTCACCACTCTTTCTGTGATCCAACTCCCCCCACCCCCCACCCCCCGCCCATCACACACATACTTTCATGGAGCGCATGGTTTTAAAACTCAAGCTTCTGTGCCTTATTCTCTGCTCTCGGCCAAGACAAGAGAGACTCGAGAACAAGGAGTCAAGAACTAGCATTTATTCTTAATATAACCTCCTCTATGGACCATGCACCATGGCAGAATGCTGCGCTTTCTTCTTCTCTAAACCCCGTTTTTCAGATAAGGAAGCAGACTCTTAAAGGTTAATGAGCCACCAAAAGGCACACCTAGCAGATGGTCTAGATGAGATTCACTGTGGTCTCTTCACCCCAGAACCTACGCTCCGTCCACGCCCACCCCTTCACCCCAGCCTTCTCATCGCCTGAGTCCCCTTGTCCTGTTCCCTCAGACCCCAGACCACCTAGTC
>NW_011496329.1:0-511 GCF_000754665.1 Bison bison bison | reverse complement strand
TCATTTAAAACAAGCAAAATGAATTTCCAAGCATATATATCCAAAGATATATATGTTATCTTTACCTTACCATAGTTAAATTGCATTAGAATATACTGTATTATACTTAAGTGCCAGTGTGTGTGTCAAATTGCCTGATTTACTTCAGATTTATGTAGGAATGAAAATAATAAAAATTTGCCCATAGATGGCACATAGTACATACACCTCTTAAACACTGATAACACAAACTATTGCATCTATACAATCATATGAATATTTAGTCAAATAATCTGGTGAGTCAGATCAGATTCCTATGCATAGCTAAAATATTTGAGAACCCAAAAGTGCCATTTATATTTTTAAAATACCCCACATTGTGAGACAATAAATTTTCAGTTTCCAATTTCCATAAAACAGAGAAACAACTTATCCCAGGTGTTGCCTTGCATGACGTGTGCAGATATGCAGTACATTTTGGTTTGAAGCCTTTCAACATTACCTAGCATCCAGAATCCCTGTAGGACAGGAA
>NW_011496328.1:0-573 GCF_000754665.1 Bison bison bison | reverse complement strand
TTAGTAGTAAATACAATGCTGAGATGGATGGTGCATTGATTATGTACCAGATGCTGTGTGTGCCCCTTACCAAGCAGGTGCTGCCCCTCCCGATTTACAGAGGACAAAGTGACAGTCACCTGGTTAGGGAGCGGTTAGGGCAGGTTCACACCACCCAGTGGGACCAGACACTTTGCCGAGCCCCAGCCACCTCTCTCGTGGATGAAACAGGAATGAGATGGCTCTATGGCATGATGGTTCAATGGACATGAGTTGGAGCAAACTCCAGGAGATAGTGAAGGACAGGAAAGCCTGGAGTGCTGCAATCCAAGGAGTGACAAGAGTCGGACACAACTGAGTGACTGAACTAAAAACTGAGTGTGTGCTAACCTGTTTCAGTCGTGTCTGACTCTGCGACCCCAGGAACTGTAGCCCACTAGCTCCTCTGTCCATGGGATTCTCCAGGCAAGAAGACTGGAGTGGGTTGCCATGCTCTCTTCCAGGGCATCTTCTCAACCCAGGGATCGAACCCACATCTCTCATTATCTCTTGCATTGGCAGGCAGGATCTTTACCCCTAGCGCCACCTGGAAAG
>NW_011496327.1:0-542 GCF_000754665.1 Bison bison bison | reverse complement strand
TTACTCATGTTCACTCACAAATTCCAATTGATTTGAAGGTAAGTCTATAGTTTCAGAGTGAAATTCTAAGTAATAACATAATTCTTATGAACTAGATTTTTCGTTTGCTTAAGAAATTCTTAAGCCTGCTACTGCTGAATTAAATTATTCTTTTAATTTTTGAGGGAAAGAAATATGAAGCCATCTACTCAGAACCATTTACTCACCAGAAAGTTGTAGATTTGGTCTCCTCAATGCTGGTGTGAAAATCAGTCCCATCCAGTCAGGAGTTCTGTGTTCTCTGGATGGGTCAGCAGCTGTAACTTTCAGAGCTGTCCACAGTCCAGCCACTCAGAACAACTCTGAACAGAAGAAACAGTGCATCTGAGATCCCACTATCAGGACCCTTGAGGCCCCTTCCTGATTAGATTACCACAGTCCCCTTGGATAAACCCAATCAACACTGCTGCTGCTGCTGCTGCTGCTAAGTCACTCATAGTCGGCAGCCCACCAGGCTCCCCTGTCCCTGGGATACTCCAAGCAAGAACACTGGAGTGGGTTGC
>NW_011496326.1:0-512 GCF_000754665.1 Bison bison bison | reverse complement strand
GTCGTCCCCTTCTCCTCTGCCTTCAATCAAGACTCTCATAGGCAGTATATTTCAGAGTGTAATTAGTGTTCATAGTTTATCTAAAGCTCATATCACTATTTAATTTTTCGTTTTGTTCCTGTTCTTTCGAGGTACTTTCTTGTTGACAAGCTTGTGACAGATATAACGATATAGCAATTTTTACCTTAGAACAAACCGAGGCACTATGAACATTTTGTGCTTCATGTTGATGACTCTTAGACATGTCTACAGTAGAGGAGCAAAAACAAAACTACTAGATATTTAATATTGACTAGTTCCCAGTTCACGGGACTCTGACATTCCCTGAGGTCAAAGTTTTCTTGTATTGGAAGCAGTTGGGTTTGCAAGGGCTGCCTTGTCTTGAGACCATTGAAATAAGAACTCAGAACTTGAGCACTATTATCAAAAATCACAAGGCTCACACTGACACAGACATCAATCCAGACAGACAAGACAAGACATCTTCCAGCTTTCCGCCTGAGATGGAAAAG
>NW_011496325.1:0-502 GCF_000754665.1 Bison bison bison | reverse complement strand
CGCCTCAGGAGGCTTGACTCCCTTTTAGTCCACCCAGTGAGCTCCAAGAGATACCCGTCGCGACTCGAGAGCAGAGCGGGGGTTCTTTTGCTTCCACTCGAGATGAATGCCTGTCTCCCCGGGTGCGTCTGGAATGCAACCCCGAGATCCCGGTCGCCCCTGGAGAGGAACCTTTGGCTTCTGGACACAAGCCTAGATGAGGTCTATTGGCCCTGCAGTCAGTCGAGAGCAATCCCCAGCTTGCCTTCGCAACTCGAATGGAAGATTGGACTTCCCTGGGCCAACACAAGAGGCATCCCGAATTCCCCGTCGTAACTCGAGAATCCCGCCGCAACTCGAGAAAACCACGTGGTTCCCCGTCATCGCAAGATGAAGCCCTGTCCCGCTACAGCGTCTCAGGAGAAGTCCCACGTTAGGAATTGGAGGTCGAAACGGTACTTGGCACCCTTGATGCGCCCCACAAAGTTCCCCGGCATCCCGGTCTCCCTGGAGAGGAACACCG
>NW_011496324.1:0-536 GCF_000754665.1 Bison bison bison | reverse complement strand
CAGCAGGCTTGACTGGGTGCCGCTGGGCACCGTGGATGGGGTAGGTTCTGGGAAGGCCAATGTGACTGGAGCCTAAAGTGAGGGGCATGACATTAGATATAACACTGTAGTCAGGGTCCAGCCACACAGGGTCCCACAGGCCACAGTAAGGGGTTAAAATACATGCTGAAAGGTGTTTAACTAGGATAGTAACCATATCTGACATATACTTTTTAGCAAAGCTTTCTGGCTATCGGTAGATGAGAGATTTTGGAGTAAGCAAGGGTGGAAGCAGGGAGACTAGTTAGGGAGGCAACAGTCCTGTGAACAGTATCAAGGACTCCATCCTGGGGTTGGCAGTAAAAACAAAAGATTCAGCCACACAGATGCGGAATATATGTTGGAGACAGAACCAGAGGGCTGCACTTTCCTCTCAACCCTCAACATAGATGCAACTAACACCATAGGCTTGGTGGCTTAACAAAAGAAATGTGTTCCCTTATAGTTTCTGGAGGCTGGACATCCAAGATCAGGTACCAGTATGGTGAGGCTCTAGT
>NW_011496323.1:0-503 GCF_000754665.1 Bison bison bison | reverse complement strand
TATCCCTTACCTGCTGTGTCCCTGGCAGTGTATTGATTAAATAATTGGTGTAAGTAGTAGCTTTAATATTTGTAACCTGGGACCCTTGAGTTAATCTTTTCTGTTATAGCCACCACACCTTTGCTCTGTAGGAATGCAACTTTATCTAATGCTTTTTTGGAGGGTGGCTCCTGACCAACCACCTTTAGAGAAAATAAGTTTTCTGAAGAAAAGGTCTTAAAATATTAACAGGCCTCTGGGCCAGAAGATGATGCAAATCACCTAAGCTTTTGCATATGATAAGTTTGCAGGAAGAAAGCCTGGTTTGCTGCAAGACTCTACCCCTTCCCCCATTATCCTCTATGCATAACTTAAGGTATAAAAACTACTTTGAAAAATAAAGTGCGGGCCTTGTTCACCGAAACTTGGTCTCACCATGTCGTTCTTTCTCTTACCTTCTGGCTGAATTATTCAGCCTCTTTTCTCCACTGAATTTCCTCACTGAGCTATCCTCATTCTATTAC
>NW_011496322.1:0-536 GCF_000754665.1 Bison bison bison | reverse complement strand
CAGCCGCAGCGCAGGGGAACCAGCCCATGATCAGTGAGCTCCGGGCAGTACTTGGTCCAGGTTTGGAGCCCAATGCCCGGAACGCGGGAGAGAAGAGGCTGGCTGCCGGCGGTGCTTGCAAGCCTGTACTGGGAAGGACCGAGTGAGCTTCCACACCGGCGGAGCTCCAGCTCTGCGCCCAGGCGCGATAGCCAGAGCCCCGGCCGAGAGGCTGCTCTGGCCTGGGCGAGCCTCCCCAAGCCCTGCCCAGCTTCTAGCGTTCGCGCCCGGGAAGGAGCAGGCTGCGGGAGTGTGGGAGACGTGACTGGTGCCTGACTGGTGCCTCAGCTCAGCTCTCGCCTTCCCTTCGGACCTAGGAGCCAGGCGTCCTTGCAGAGGGCTTAGGGGCTGGGGGTGTGCACACTGCCAAAGCCTCCCGCAGGGAGAGCTCTTTCCGAGGGAAAGGAAGCGCCCCAGGCTGCATTCCCAAGCTGGTGCTTCCCCGCCCAGACTAAGCGCCGCACGGAGGGAATCAGGGTCCCGGTGCCCCTGGCTTG
>NW_011496321.1:0-530 GCF_000754665.1 Bison bison bison | reverse complement strand
CACAAAATATACACATAGGAATCCATACGGATAGAAATAAGTGATTGATAAATGGGGAAGAAGAGCTATCTCATCCTGTCATGTCCTTCTCACAGGCCCAGGGAATGGGCTCACATAGGGCCCATGTCTTCCTTCCTTGTCACAGTCCAGATACTTGAAACCCTGTAACTCCTTGCCCACGTGTTCCCCAAACCTAGGCAGGGGTCTCCTGTGGCTCCATTCTCCAAAGGGTGGACCATGTTACCACTGTAAGTCCAGCTGTTGGCAAGGTAGTACGGACAGAACTTGGGCAGGGAAGCCAGGTGCCTACATGCAGGTGTTCCTGCAGGATGGGATGGAACCAGGGGACAGGAAAAGCCAGCGGGTGGGCCGTTGTCAGGGACTGGGAGCCAGGGCTGCCCGTTTCATGCCATCATGTTCTGCAGAGGAGCTCTGAGAATCCAAGAATTCTAAAGTTGAGCCCGGCCCCCCAGGTCTTCATAAAGACATATTTGTGAGAGTAGGAGGGTGGAATATATTCATTTATCAGT
>NW_011496320.1:0-548 GCF_000754665.1 Bison bison bison | reverse complement strand
TCGAGTTACGACGGGGAATTCAGGATGCCTCTTGTGTTGGCCCAGGGAAGTCCAATCTTCCATTCGAGTTGCGAAGGAAAGCTGGGGATTGCTCTCGAGTGACTGCAGGGCCAATAGACCTCATCTAGGCTTGTGTCCAGAAGCCAATGTTCCTCTCCAGGGGCGACCGGGATCTCGGGGTTTCATTCCAAACGCACCCGGGGAGACAGGCATTCATCTCGAGTGGAAGCAAAGAACCCCGCTCTGCTCTCGAGTCGCGACGGGTATCTCTTGGAGCTCACTGGGTGGACTAAAGGGAGTCAAGCCTCCTGAGGCGTTTGGAGAGATGTCGCGAGGTTGGCCTCTAGGCCATGCAGGAGACGAATGCCCTCATCTCGCAATGACGGGGCAGTCTCGGGGTGGTTCTTGAGCGGCGGCCACAGGGTGCGGTTTCTCACGAGGTACGACGGCGAGGTCAGTGAGCCTCTCGTGGGGCGCCAGGAAAGTCGGGTCTCCATGCGAGTGGCGAGGGGGAGCGCGTCATTGCTCTCGAGTCATGGTAGGGGAAT
>NW_011496319.1:0-549 GCF_000754665.1 Bison bison bison | reverse complement strand
CTGACCCCAACGACCACATAGACCACCACAACTCAGACTGGCCTTTGGCCTCCACCTCGACCTGGCAGGCACGTGGCAGGGGAGAACCCAGAATCCAAGCCTGCCTTCTCAAGTCCCAGGGACGTCTGAGAAGACTTCCAAAACATAAACCTAACAACAAAGTAGGATAAAGAGATTCTTAAATGACACACAGACCAATGACCTAGAGCCACTGGGGAGAGTGAAGAATAAAGGGAAGGTCTACAAGGCCACCAAGATTTGGAGTGTTCCTCTGGGACAAAGGTGGATGGCACCCCAAGGCCATCTGTTAGCCTGACTCCACTGAAGCCACCCAGTCATTCAATCAAGTGGTTAAAATGTTAAATTTATGTTATATGTATTTTACCACAATTTACATGCATGCAGGGCCGTCCACGTGGTGAACTTGCTCAAGCTGAACCACACGGAGTCTTTTGTTCTTCTATTTTTCTTTGCAGAAATAGAAAGATCCTGGACTACATATCCCCTACTACATACTGAGTGTCCAGCACCCAGAACAGTGCCCAGCAC
>NW_011496318.1:0-542 GCF_000754665.1 Bison bison bison | reverse complement strand
GAGCACTATTATCAAAAATCACAAGGCTCACACTGACACAGACATCAATCCAGACAGACAAGACAAGACATCTTCCGAGTTTTCCGCCTGAGATGGAAAAGATTTCTTTGAGCCGTTTTTTCTGGGGAGTGGGGGGTGGGGCTGGCGGCCAGGCAGGCTTTGGGAAGGAGCTCATGGTTTGGAATTGCATATGAAAAGAACCAGCTTTCTGGGTTCCAAGGAATCAAGTTTCCTTGCAAACCAACTTTGTCCGGTTCTAGAGAATATCATGGCCCTCCTAGGTCAGGTCATCTTTCCTTTCCGTAGCCCTCGTTTGATCCCTGAATTCTAGACAGCTTGGATTGCCTCTGTGGGCTGGATGGATTGTCCTCCCGTTTCACCGGGCGGCGGGAGCGAGGTCCCAGAGGCTCTCCTGGAACCGGGCGTGGGGGCGGGGCTCACCGGGAGCCCGTGGTGAAGGTGGGCAGCGCACCGGGAGCGCGCCCGGGGCGGGGCGAAGCCGGGCGGCGCGGGTCGGGAACCGGGTCGCGGCGGGGATGGGG
>NW_011496317.1:0-624 GCF_000754665.1 Bison bison bison | reverse complement strand
CAAACCAACTTTGTCCGGTTCTAGAGAATATCATGGCCCTCCTAGGTCAGGTCATCTTTCCTTTCCGTAGCCCTCGTTTGATCCCTGAATTCTAGACAGCTTGAATTGCCTCTGTGGGCTGGATGGATTGTCCTCCCGTTTCACCGGGCGGCGGGAGCGAGGTCCCAGAGGCTCTCCTGGAACCGGGCGTGGGGGCGGGGCTCACCGGGAGCCCGTGGTGAAGGTGGGCAGCGCACCGGGAGCGCGCCCGGGGCGGGGCGAAGCCGGGCGGCGCGGGTCGGGAACCGGGTCGCGGCGGGGATGGGGGGCGGTCCCAGTTGTGCTCCGGGGATCCCCACTGCGGCTGGGAAGGCACCGGGAGCATGGCAGGGGCGGGGCGGCGCGGGGCGGGGTCGGCTCCTGGCGGGGGTGGGGGAGGGCTTCCCCGTTGTCCTCTCGGGGGTCGCCGTGGCGGCTGGGAACGCCCACTGCGTGCGCTCCTGGGTCCCCAAGGATCGGCATCCAGTGGGCGCGGCGGAGGGGTGCGGACCTCAGGTCAGGGAACTGGGACTGCGTGGAGCAGGGAACCACGTAGTCCGCCCTCTGTTGGCACAACCTGGCGGTCGCAGAAAGGCCTCGCCTTTG
>NW_011496316.1:0-517 GCF_000754665.1 Bison bison bison | reverse complement strand
GCTGATCACGTGACTGTGCCGTCAGTGATCACGTGGCTGAGCAGGCACTGATATCGTGACTGAGCATGCACTGATCATGTGCTGGGGAGCCGGGGAGGCATTCCATTCTGGACAAAGGTCATGAGGAAGTAGGCTCGGCATACGCAAATGCGGGATCGAGCCTCAGGAGTCCACCCGGATATTCTCGAGCATCTCCCCCCAAAAAAACCGGAGTCTGCCTACTGTATTGCTTTGTGCTCTCACCTCTGATTTCACTGGGGGCTGTCCCCCACCACCATCTCGCTCTCTCTGTCAAAGAGTTAACTTACAGCTCCAATTCATAAAGTTCCTTGTCATTCTTCCCTTTAACTTCCAGCTGAGTCTCCATCTGGAGCGCGGAACCCACCACGCTTACTAATTATGCCGGGGCTGCTAAGACCCACTCGAGAAGGTGTCTAGGGTGAGGCACCTTTCGCTATTCAAGAGGGCACCTGCGGCCTACGTAAGTGGTGCAAACTTCTTGTCTTGAAATTTGATT
>NW_011496315.1:0-525 GCF_000754665.1 Bison bison bison | reverse complement strand
AGGACGTTTGCTATCGGAGCCAGTCAAATGGCTTTGTTTCTGTCGCGTTTTGTTTTTTTTTGCGGTGGACTACTCTTTGGAAAAAAACGTTTGTCAAGAAAAATAAGCAGCAGTTGACTGGAATGCTTCGAGGAGAGAGGGGAGGGAATCCCTGGTGTTCTTCATTTTGCAGCGCTCTCCGTGTATCTGATGGTAAGGCCTGTGAGTTACAGCTTATTTAGGGAGTTAAGTCTAGGTTGGCTTCAGGTACAGTAACAGTATAATTTGCAGGGGAGCCCAGGTGCCCTCGAAGTCTGTCTTTGGGTACTGTTGATTCTCGGAAAAAGCGGGAAAGACTTGTGAGAGAAATTAGCGTTAGTCTTGGCTTTCTAGTGCCTTTTTCGCTTCCCTGCTCCCCAGTTGTTTCGTTCTGTTTCTCTCTTTCCACTGCGGACACTAAATGCTTACTCGTATAATGCAAGTCACTTGCCCCCTCCCCCCGTTTTTTCTTATCTACTTCCCTTTCCTCCTCATTGTCCCCTCTCT
>NW_011496314.1:0-519 GCF_000754665.1 Bison bison bison | reverse complement strand
AGATACGGAGCGACTGAACTGGCTGACAGGGACAGTGGTAAGAGTTGGTTCAAGAATCAGACCACTGACTCAAAAAATGATAACCACCCATTGGTTTCAGCAGCTCTGTGGGTGCCTAAGGCTAGAAGAACATGTTCAAGCACTCAGAGGAAAAATGGTGTGGCTTTTAATGGCACAGCAACACTGAGAGCTGACTTTTCAAGAACAAGGAAGTCAGAAAATAATGGACTGGCATCTGTAAAATGCTGAAAAACAAATAACCACCAACCTGGAATTCTATACCCAAGAAAAACACTCTTCGAAAATGAAAGCAAAATAAAGACTTTTAGGGCAAGTGGAAATGAGACAACTCATCACCCACACACATGCACTAAAAGAATATTCAGGCAGTGCTTTGGGAAAAAGAAAAGTAGTCTCTGATGGAAATATAAAAAACAAGTAGAGACCAACAATGAGGTAACTGTGAGGGTAAATACTAACTTTACAAAACAATGATGTTAACGCCAAATATACATCTAA
>NW_011496313.1:0-506 GCF_000754665.1 Bison bison bison | reverse complement strand
TTTCATGGCTATGCTGCTAATTAGATGGTAGATGTTAAACAATAGTTATAGATTAGACCCAGGACCTATAATTTTAATGACAATTAAATAATTTATTATTATATTATTATTTGAATAATTTAATTAACAATTTTAATAACTGGCACATAGAGCTTCTTAAGGTAGAGGTAAAACAGAACATGGATATCTGCATGCATGAGAATGCAGAACATGCGTGAGCAAACCCAGAGGGCACAGACTATGATTCATTCATCTCTCTTCCTTCTGCCTAGTGCAAGGACTGCCAAAATTCCTCTCCTCTACCCGTCATTTTATTTAGTTCAATAGACTTTAAAAATGATCCACATCAAAAAATTTTAAAAACGCCACACATCAGGGTCCCTCCCCATAGGGGAAGGAGAGAGCCCAGCTCCTGCAGGATATTCAGGAAAGTCATCCGCACAGGAGCCTGACCACACCACACACTGGCTGGTTCACAGGACTTATTATCCTATCCTAGACGTCCC
>NW_011496312.1:0-573 GCF_000754665.1 Bison bison bison | reverse complement strand
GCAGACTTGGGACAGGAGAGTCAGGCCTCGTCTGGGTTGAGGCATGGAACTCCGCTTGCCTCTCGAGGTGTTCCCGGGGAGACAGGCCACTTGTCGAGCGGTATTTGGAACCTGGGGGTCTTTTCCCGACGATGCACGGGCGAGTGACTGCCCCTTCGTGTTGACTTCATTCACAGGGTGGAGTTGGAAGAGGTGTCCGGGCATTGGGTTCTTATCAAGAGGGGACCGGGAAATCGGGGTCCTTCGGAATGTGGAACCACCCACGAGGCCACGTCTGGAATGTCGTCGTGAGACTGGCCTCATCCTGAGGTGCGACTGGAAGGTCGGGAACCCCTTCCAGACAAAGCAGGGGAGTCGACCCTCCTGTCCAGATCAGGAGGGTAGAAGGGGCTCAGAGGAAGTGGTGCCGGAAAACCTCGGTGTTCCTCTCGAGGGAGACCGGGATGTCAGGGAACTTTGTGGGTTGCATCAAGGGTGCCAAGTACCATTTCGACCTCCAATACCTAACGTGGACTTCTCCTGAGACACTGTAGCGGGAAAGGGCTTCATCTTGCGATGACGGGGAAACCACGT
>NW_011496311.1:0-526 GCF_000754665.1 Bison bison bison | reverse complement strand
GGGTTGAGGCATGGAACTCCGCTTGCCTCTCGAGGTGTCCCCGGGGAGAGAGGCCACTTGTCGTGCGGTATTTGGAACCTGGGGGCTTTTCGGACGATGCACGGCGAGTCACTGCCCTTCGTGTTGACTTCATTCACAGGGTGGAGTTCGGAGAGGTGTCCGGGCATCGGGTTCTTACCAAGAGGGGACCGGGAAATCGGGGTGCTTCGCAATGTGGAAGCACCCACGAGGCCACGTCTGGAATGTCGTCGTGAGACCGGCCTCATCCTGAGGTGCGACCGGAAGGTCGGGAACCCCTTCCAGACCAAGCAGGGGAGTCGACCCTCCTGTGGAGATCAGGAGGGTAGAAGGGGCTCAGAGGAAGTGGTGCCGGAAAACCTCGGTGTTCCTCTCCAGGGAGACCGGGATGCCGGGGAACTTTGTGGGGGCGCATCAAGGGTGCCAAGTACCGTTTCGACCTCCAATTCCTAACGTGGGACTTCTCCTGAGACGCTGTAGCGGGAAAGGGCTTCATCTTGCGATGACG
>NW_011496310.1:0-577 GCF_000754665.1 Bison bison bison | reverse complement strand
GGGAAACGTGGAGGTCGGGGGGGTGGGGCCGTCTCGGGACGTCCACGGGGTTTGGTGCGATTGGAAGAGGGCCTCATCTCCAGTTGAGGCAGGAACCTCAGGGTTCCTCTGATTTCAGACTCCGATCGCAGGGTCCCTGCAGACTGGGGACAGGAGAGTCAGGCCTCGTCTTGGGTTGAGGCATGGAACTCCGCTTGCCTCTCGAGGTGTCCCCGGGGAGAGAGGCCACTTGTCGAGCGGTATTTGGAACCTGGGGGTCTTTTCCGGACGATGCCCGGGCGAGTCACTGCCCCTTCGTGTTGACTTCATTCACAGGGTGGAGTTCGGAGAGGTGTCCGGGCATCGGGTTCTTACCAAGAGGGGACCGGGAAATCGGGGTGCTTCGCAATGTGGAAGCACCCACGAGGCCACGTCTGGAATGTCGTCGTGAGACCGGCCTCATCCTGAGGTGCGACCGGAAGGTCGGGAACCCCTTCCAGACAAAGCAGGGGAGTCGACCCTCCTGTGGAGATGAGGAGGCTAGAAGGGGCTCAGAGGAAGTGGTGCCGGAAAACCTCGGTGTTCCTCTCCAGGGAGA
>NW_011496309.1:0-559 GCF_000754665.1 Bison bison bison | reverse complement strand
GGTGTCCCTCGACTTGTGCAGGTGACCTCAGGGCGCTTCTCATGGTGGCGTCTGAGAATTCAGGGAAACTGGAGGTGGGAGGGGCCTCTCGGCACTCCACTGGGTTTGGTGCATTGGAAGAGGGCCTCATCTCCAGTTGAGACAGGAACCTCAGGGTTCCTCTGACTTCAGACTCCGATCGCAAGGTCCCTGCAGACTTGGGACAGGAGAGTCAGGCCTCGTCTTGGGTTGAGGCATGGAACTCCGCTTGCCTCTCGAGGTGTTCCCAGGGAGACAGGCCACTTGTCGAGCGGTATTTGGAACCTGGGGGTCTTTTCCCGACGATGCACGGGCGAGTCACTGCCCCTTCGTGTTGACTTCATTCACAGGGTGGAGTTCGAAGAGGTGTCCGGGCATCGGGTTCTTATCAAGAGGGGACCGGGAAATCGGGGTCTTTCGGAATGTGGAACCACCCACGAGGCCACGTCTGGAATGTCGTCGTGAGACCGGCCTCATCCTGAGGTGCGACCGGAAGGTCGGGAACCCCTTCCAGACGAAGCAGGTGAGTCGACCCTCCTGT
>NW_011496308.1:0-563 GCF_000754665.1 Bison bison bison | reverse complement strand
TTGCTCTCGAGTGACTGCAGGGCCACAGACTCATCTGGGCTTGTGTCCAGAAGCCAATGTTCCTCTCCAGGGGCGACCGGGAGTCTCGGGGTTGCATTCCAGACGCACCCGGGGAGACAGGCATTCATCTCGAGTGGAAGCAAAGAACCCCGCTCTGCTCTCGAGTCGCGACGGGTATCTCTTGGAGCTCCCTGGGTGGACTAAAGGGAGTCAAGCCTCCTGAGGCGTTTGGAGAGAGGTCGCGAGGTTGGCCTCTAGGCCATGCAGGAGACGAAGGCCCTCATCTCCGCGATGACGGGGGAGTCTCGGGGTGGTTCTCGAGCGGCGGCCCCAGGGTGCGGTTTCTCACGAGGTACGACGGCGAGGTCAGTGAGCCTCTCGTGGGTTGCCAGGGAAGTGGGGTCTCCATGCGAGTGGCGAGGGGGAGCGCGTCATTGCTCTCGAGTCATGGGAGGGGAACCTGGCCTCGAGACGTGTTGAAGAAGGTCTCTCGAGGTCTTTCTCGGGTTGAGGCAGGAAACCCTGGCTTCCCTCGACTTGTGCAGGTGACCTCAGGGGGCTTC
>NW_011496307.1:0-509 GCF_000754665.1 Bison bison bison | reverse complement strand
AAAAAAAAACAAAAAACCAAAGACGTGCACATGAATGTTCATACAGTCTTATTTCTAGTAGTCCAAACGTTGAGATGAACAAAATGGCAGAACAGTAGCTGGAAGTGTAGTACATTTCACTCCACGGATACATCAAGGACACACCTTCAGACACAGAAGTGTGTGCAGAACATCAACTGAGAGCTGACAGGAGTACCTGACCAGAGGAAAATAATAAATAGTACCACAAAACTCGGTAGGGTGAAGGAACTAGGGGTGGGTGGAACAGGAATGTTAATAGGCCTGGACCTGCCCTCGGTGGGTGGGAGAACTCTAAGTCGGTGTCCGACCCCCACCTGGGATCAACTGTCTGGATCAGAGGAGAAATATTTTAGGCTGAGAGTGAAACAGTTGATCTGTGGTAGCCTAAATGGAATGAGAATCAGACAGTCCTTGCCACAGTCATACACACCCCAGACAGGGACACAGGTCCCATAGAAGGGACAGCAGTTGGGATCTGGATTTTGCAG
>NW_011496306.1:0-563 GCF_000754665.1 Bison bison bison | reverse complement strand
CCATTACACTCGGTGTCAGAGTGATTGATAGAAGTGCCATAATCTTCTGAAAATGTTACCTGAATATCACACACTCTATGAGTGTGCCTCTCCCACAGTCCTTTTAAGATTTTCATAAATTGTACTTGTAAGAACGCTTCTAACACTACACAGGTTATTTGCAGCCTTTTTGATTTTCACCAGGTGATGTGCCGTCATGACTAATGCAGTCAAATAGCTCAGCTTCTAGAAGTCATTGGCCCCAGGAGTCTGAAAAACCAGAAACCAAAAACATATATTCTGGGCTTTGTCCATGACCCCAAAGCCAAATTCTCGACATTTACTTATGTTTCTTCACGAGATTTCCTTAGGGAACCCATATGTTTGTTACCTTTTAGCCTCCTTCCTTTTAGATAAGTAAGAAGACAATTAGGTTGATCCTGTATCTCAGAAGCATTTATTTATCAATGAGTGTCTGACTACCTACTATGAACGAGACCCTCAAGTTGTTACCAGTCTCTCGGGGAGGCAGAGATGCAAATAAATAAAAACAATAAGCCAGGGAAAGTGTGGAAACAGAAGCA
>NW_011496305.1:0-521 GCF_000754665.1 Bison bison bison | reverse complement strand
GCTTCGGCGTGCACAGAAGGAGCAGCCAGTCGGGGAGCGGAGGGTCAACACACTACGGGGCTCTCCCCGTCCGCTCCAGGGTTGGGAGAACTGGGTTACACAACAGGTGGGAGAGGGGTAACACAGCTCTCCTGGCCCCGTCGATCCACTGCGCCCCCTTCACCCCCGCTCCGGCTGGAAGTCCACTCTGGGGACGCCATCCGCGACTGATCGCGGGGCGCCAAGCCGCTCCTCCCGCCTCCCGGCCCGCCAGGCACCTGGGCGGCCGTGCCCGCCGCTCCCAGCCCGCTCCAGCCAAGCCGGGCAACGCGAACCCCGGGGGCCGTCGGGGCTCCACGCGGGGCTCCGGGACGCGTTCCCGCCCGGCCTCCCTGGCCCGCGCGCACAACGTACTGCTGTAGAGGGTGTCGATCCAGGAGAGGCGCGGCAGGCCCCGATGGCTCAGCGGCTCCATGCCCGCGGCTGCGGCGGCGAAGGCTCCGTCAGATCGGAAACCCGACCCTCATCGCACAACAAAGGAG
>NW_011496304.1:0-577 GCF_000754665.1 Bison bison bison | reverse complement strand
TATAACCTAGTACATGTAACAAGGATAAGCAGAACCTAGATTTTGTACTTAAGGTCTAAGCAGGGGGCCGAGAACAGCTGTTAAGAGCTAGGGTGGAGATTTCATTCAAAGTGCCATTGGCAGTAGCAAGCAGTCACGGACAGACTCAAAACTAAAATTTCACAAGGATTTCACCAGGCTGAAAGATCAGGCAGGGAATTCCAGGCCAATGGAATAACATGCCCAAAAGCTTACTGGTGGGAAAGCCCAAAGATTATCAAGGAAAAGGCAAATATACCTATGGTATTTAAAACCCCTAAATCATGTGGAGTCAAAGAAAGGCTTTTAACCACGGAAATTACACAAGAAATTAAGTGGAATCCTCCAGAACCGTGTAGAGAAGGAGGTGGAGGAGCGACTCCAGAGTCAGGGAGAGCTGTTAGAAGACATGAGACCAGGTCACAGATGGAGCCCTGGATTAGGGCCGTGTCTTTAGGGATAGAGAAGAGATGGTGGGTTTGGTAGATATTTTGGACATGTAACCAAATCAAGATGTACCACATTCTTGAGTAAATATTTGAACATGACACTGTGCTAC
>NW_011496303.1:0-551 GCF_000754665.1 Bison bison bison | reverse complement strand
CCCGCCGTAACTCGAGAAAAACCACGTCGGCTCCCCCGTCCATCGCAAGATCGAAGCCCTTTGCCGCTACAGCGTCTCAGGAGAAGTCCCCCGTTAGGAATTGGAGGTCGAAAGGGCACTCGGCACCCTTGATCGCGACCCACAAAGTTCCGCGAAATCCCGGTCTCCCTCGAGAGGAACACTGAGGTTTTCCGGCACCCCCTCCTCTGAGCCCTTTCTCCCTTCCTGATCTGGACAGGAGGGTCGACTCCCCTGCTTTATCTGGAAGGGGTTCCCGACCTTCCGGTCGCACCTCAGGATGAGGCCGGTCTCACGAAGACATTCCAGATGTGGCCTCGTGGGTGGTTCCACATTCCGTAGGACCCCGATTTCCCGGTCCCCTCTTGAGAAGAACCCGATGCCCGGACACCTCTCCGAACACCACCCTGTGAATGAAGTCCACACGAAGGGGCAGTTTTTCCGTGCATCGTTCGGGAAAAAACCCCAGGTTCCAAATACAGCTCGACAAGCGGCCTCTCTCCCCGGGGACATCTCGAGAGGCAAGCGGAGTT
>NW_011496302.1:0-535 GCF_000754665.1 Bison bison bison | reverse complement strand
CATAATAATCGATTTGTTTCGCCTATATTGTCTTATACAACTAAGAACAGAACCTCTTGGCAGCCAGAAATTTGGAGGGCCCTTGCTGCCACTGCTCCCATTTCCTTATTCCGTCCAAATAGCAATTCTACTTATTCTGTTTTTAGCTTGTGTACCCTCGCCTTATGTTTTTCTCTTTACTAAATGACTCCAAAAGATTAAATGTACACATGAATTATTCAGGTGGACCTAATATCGTAACTTGTGAACAATGTATGCTTTCATCTTGTTTGACCCCCCAATATAATGTTTGTTCTTTTGTTGTGTTGAAACGCCCACCCTATCTCATGATACCTGTGTCTGTGCATTCTTATTGGTATGATAATTACGGTTTGGCTGTATTACAACAACTGCAGGATTTAATGCGAACACGACGGTTTGTGGGCTTACTTATCTTGGGAATAGCAGCTTTGATAAGTGCAATTACTTCTGTTACTGTGGCAGCAATATCATTGACTCAACAAGTACATACTGCTCAATATGTTGATTCTATGTC
>NW_011496301.1:0-500 GCF_000754665.1 Bison bison bison | reverse complement strand
AGACTAATAATTGAGTTGAGATCCATAGGTTGAACCAATAGTCGAACCAGGGTTGAGATGCAGGAAGAATTTCAGGCAGGTAAAATAGCATCTTGGAAGGCTACATGACAAGGGAACCTTAGTACATTCAGAAATGATAAATGCCCTATGGGATGGAACCAAAAGAGTGCAGAGGGCATTCCAGTGAAAAGAAATCAGAGAAGAAAGTGGGGACCAAGCAATGAAGGGATTTGGTCATATCTTCACTATGATGGGAAAATACAAGAGCAGTTGGAGCAGGGAGGTGATAGAATTGCATCTGCATTTTAAAAAGGTCATCTTGCTCCACATCACTCATGATTGGACAGACTCAACTCCAAACTACAACGAGGTTCCACTTCACATTAGTCAGAATGGTCCTCATGGAAAAGTCTGTAGATAACAAATGCTGGAAAGGATGTGGAGAAAAGGGAACTCGCCTCCACCGTTAGTAGGAATGTGAGTTGGTAGAGCCACTATGG
>NW_011496300.1:0-509 GCF_000754665.1 Bison bison bison | reverse complement strand
CAGGAAAGCGTGTTTACTCACTAATTACCCACTTATTATAAAAGACTATTAAAGAATATGAATAAATCGCCAGATGAAGAGATGCGTAGCGTGAGGTCCTGGACAAAGAAGCTCTGTGTGGCACGCAAGGTATTCTGGTTTCCCTACACAGAAACTTTCTGAAAAAGGGCAAGCGTGGTCCTTTTGGGTTTTTAAAGAGGCTTCATTACATAGTCATGATTGATTGATGGGTTCCACCTCCAGTCTCCAGGGATGGGACTGAAAGTTCTGTCTAATCACAGGGTTGGTTTTCCTGGCAGCCAACCCCCACCCTTGGATGGGAGCCAAAAGTCACCTTCCCTGGAGCTTTATCTGCAACTGAAGGTTAAGGGACCAAATTGTTACCTTTTTTTGCCCTTATCAATCAGGACATTTCAAGGGTTTTGGAAGTTGTGAGCCAGAAACCGTGAATGAAGACCAAATGTCTATCGTTATGTATTTGGCCACTCGGTATGTATGTTATATGTGTT
>NW_011496299.1:0-501 GCF_000754665.1 Bison bison bison | reverse complement strand
CATCTGACATTTCCAAAAAGGTCATCTTGCTCCACTCACTAATGATTGGAGAGGCTCAAACTCCAAAACTCCAAGGAGGGACCACTTCACATGAGTCCGATTGGGCCTCACTGCGATGTCTGTCAATAACCAATGCTAGGAGAAGATGGGGAGCAAAGGGAACTCTCCTCCACGGTGAGTAGGAATGGGCGTGGGGAGAGCCGGTATGGAAAAGAATATGGAGGTTCCCGAAAGGACTAAAAGTGGAAGTAACCTATGGTTCAGCAGTCCGACTCCCAGGCATAGATCCACCCACGGTATAAGTGAACAAGATAGATGCCCCGTTTGGGCACATCTATCTGTGCGTGCGCGCGCACACGCGCATGCGCGATCGCCTGCGAGGCAGGGGGTGGGGCGGGGGCCCGGGCAAGCCCGGGGATTGCCTGAGGCAAGCCAAACGAGCCCCAGATGGAGACGGGACTGCCGGTCGTCGGGTGTCCTGGAAGCCGAATGCGAATGCGG
>NW_011496298.1:0-756 GCF_000754665.1 Bison bison bison | reverse complement strand
AAATCATGATATTGGTTAATTGCTTCCCCATAAAAAGAAATTTCTTGATGAAAGTGAAAGAGGAGAGTGAAAAAGTTGGCTTAAAGCTCAACATTCAGAAAACGAAGATCATGGCATCCAGTCCCATCACTTCATGGGAAACATGAAACAGTGTTTCATGGGGAAACAGTGGAAACAGTGTCAGACTTTATTTTCTGGGCTCCAAAATCACTGCAGATGGTGACTGCAGCCATGAAATTAAAAGATGCTTACTCCTTGAAGGAAAGTTATGACCAACCTAGATAGCATATTCAAAAGCAGAGACATACTTTGCCAACAAAGGTCGTCTAGTCAAGGCTATGGTTTTCCTGTAGTCATGTATGGATGTGAGAGTTGGACCATGAAGAAGGCTGAGCACTGAAGAATTGATGCTTTTGAACTGTGGTGTTGGAGAAGACTCCTGAGAGTCCCTTGGACTGCAAGGAGATCCAACCAGTCCATTCTGAAGGAGATCAGCCCTGGGATTTCTTTGGAAGGAATGATGCTAAAGCTGAAACTCCAGTACTTTGGCCACCTCATGCAAAGAGTTGACTCTTTGGAAAAGACTCTGATGCTGGGAGGGATTGGGGGGCAAGAGGAGAAGGGGACGACAGAGGATGAGATGGCTGGATGGCATCACTGACTCAATGGACGTGAGTCTGAATGACGTCCAGGAGTTGGTGATGGAGAGGGAGGCCTGGCGTGCTGCGATTCATGGGGTCACGAAGAGTTGGACAC
>NW_011496297.1:0-551 GCF_000754665.1 Bison bison bison | reverse complement strand
TGCCCCCTCCCCCCCCTCCACCAGCCAGCAGCATTTCCAAGTGACCTCCTAAGGCCTTCGCCAAACTACAGGGCACCTCTGGCTTCCTGTTTCCCTCATTTTTCGAAATACTTTTCTTAAAAAAAGAAAAACAAAAAAACAAGTTTAAAAAAAAAAAAAACCCCCGACACATTTCTTCCTACAATGCCACAGTGGAAGGAATACAGGCCTTCAATATTAAGACCTAAATTTGCAAAAAACTTGGAGCTTGGTTTTTTGTTTTGTTTTGTTTTGTTTTGTTTGAATCAAACCACCACATCATTTACAATTTTTACACGTTCTAATTATTCGGTTCCAAAACACCAAACTTGTACTGCACACGGTCCCCATGGAAAGGCCCCCTCAGCAGGACAGCCACAGATGCTGCCATGAAAGGGCAGCAGGGTGCCCTCCTCCCTTGTTTTCTGCCTGGGCGGCCACCGGGTTTTGAAACCCATGCACCCTACTAAGTTTTTGGGTGCAATTCGTGGACCCTTCCCTTTCCCATCCCAGCAGGTGGTCAAGGGCCCGCT
>NW_011496296.1:0-557 GCF_000754665.1 Bison bison bison | reverse complement strand
TATGCAACAGTGTGTACAAATATGCTTTATGGCTGAACTTGAGCTTTTTCTGATTGTTAACATGTCCTGTTCTTTTGTGCCACCCACACAAAAATGTGTTCTATTAGGAGTCAGGTTCTATTCCTGACCCTCTTAGTCAGACTGGGCAAGCTGTTTTAATTTCCCTCAGCTTTATTTTATCCATTTTGGAATCTCTCCTCATGGACTCTACCTTATTGAAGTTTCAAGTTATATCTTTCAAGCTAATAAAGGAGGGTCTGCAAATGAAGCATTAGAAATCGTACCCGATGTTGTAATAAAGAGATGTGAGACTGGATCACTTCTCAAGATGCTTCTGAAACGAAAAGGCTGAAAGGAGTGCAAGTCCCTGACATATTTGCTACACTAAATACATGTTTCTTCAGCCGTACACATAAATCCTTTCATCAGAAGAGGAGTTCTGAACAGCAAGACCCTCTGACTTTAGCAAAAAGTTAGCAGATGGCAGAGACTTAGCCATACCAGGGCTATAACATTAACATAAGGAATTCAAATTGCTATGGAAACAAAACATACTA
>NW_011496295.1:0-513 GCF_000754665.1 Bison bison bison | reverse complement strand
GGGAAGTTACTTCTGTTAACTGTTTCCAAAGGCCTATTATGAATTTTATTTTGGAAATGTGGCCTTCATTAGGAAGGTGATGAGGAAGTCATCCAAAGCAGGAAGCTTGTTTTGGTAAACACTCAATGTGTAAGTGGGTATTTTGACATATCTTGTTATCCTTTGCATGGACTGTTCAGGAGTCAAGATGTGCAATGAAAAAGGAAAATATCTAATGTATGGGGCTTATAACATCTGCAGTACCTTCCTTCAGTTTTGGCTTTGTGAAGTGTTTTTCACTTTTCAGCTCCTTCCTCTCTTATGCCTATTAGGTTTCTTGGGCATTCATAATGAAGCACCAGTCATATAGCTTCAGATTTACCGTGTGTGGATAATGCTCAGACTTTCCTTACCTTTAACACGCAGGCTATCACAAGAATTGGTTCCTGATTCAAGTCTCACTGTGTCTCCACAGTTTAGTTTCTTCCTTAGGGCTCTGCATGATTTTATACTGGCTGATTTTCCGAAGATGCA
>NW_011496294.1:0-582 GCF_000754665.1 Bison bison bison | reverse complement strand
CCTTCGCAACTCGAATGGAAGATTGGACTTCCCTGGGCCAACACAAGAGGCATCCCCGAATTCCCCGTGGTAACTCGAGAATCCCGCCGCAACTCGAGAAAAACCACGTGGTTCCCCCGTCATCGCAAGATGAAGCCCTTTCCCGCTACAGCGTCTCAGGAGAAGTCCCACGTTAGGAATTGGAGGTCGAAACGGTACTTGGCACCCTTGATGCGCCCCCACAAAGTTCCCCGGCATCCCGGTCTCCCTGGAGAGGAACACCGAGGTTTTCCGGCACCACTTCCTCTGAGCCCCTTCTACCCTCCTGATCTCCACAGGAGGGTCGACTCCCCTGCTTTGTCTGGAAGGGGTTCCCGACCTTCCGGTCGCACCTCAGGATGAGGCCGGTCTCACGACGACATTCCAGACGTGGCCTCGTGGGTGCTTCCACGTTGCGAAGCACCCCGATTTCCCGGTCCCCTCTTGGTAAGAACCCGATGCCCGGACACCTCTCCGAACTCCACCCTGTGAATGAAGTCAACACGAAGGGGCAGTGACTCGCCCGTGCATCGTCTGGAAAAGACCCCCAGGTTCCAAATACCG
>NW_011496293.1:0-628 GCF_000754665.1 Bison bison bison | reverse complement strand
TGTCCCCGGGGAGAGAGGCCGCTTGTCGAGCTGTATTTGGAACCTGGGGTTTTTTCCGAACGGTGCACGGAAAAACTGCCCCTTCGTGTGGACTTCATTCACAGGGTGGAGTTCGGAGAGGTGTCCGGGCATCGGGTTCTTCTCAAGAGGGGACCGGGAATCGGGGGTCCTACGGAATGTGGAGCCACCCACGAGGCCACGTCTGGAATGTCTTCGTGAGACCGGCCTCATCCTGAGGTGCGACCGGAAGGTCGGGAACCCCTTCCAGACAAAGCAGGGGAGTCGACCCTCCTGTCCAGATCAGGAGGGGAGAAAGGGCTCAGAGGAGGGGGTGCCGGAAAACCTCAGTGTTCCTCTCGAGGGAGACCGGGATTTCGGGGAACTTTGTGGGTCGCATCAAGGGTGCCAAGTGCCCTTTCGACCTCCAATTCCTAACGTGGGACTTCTCCTGAGACGCTGTAGCGGGAAAGGGCTTCATCTTGCGATGACGGGGGAGCCACGTGGTTTTTCTCGAGTTACGGCGGGATTCTCGAGTTACGACGGGGAATTCAGGCTGCCTCTTGTGTTGGCCCAGGCAAGTCCAATCTTCCATTCGAGTTGCGAAGGAAAGCTGGGGATTGCTCTCGAG
>NW_011496292.1:0-545 GCF_000754665.1 Bison bison bison | reverse complement strand
AGCAGCAAAGACCCAGCATAGTCAAAACGAAATTCAATAGTTACCCAAAACAAATAAAATCAACGGACAGAAGTTCTTGGAACACATGACTGAGGTTAGGGGTGAGGCAGTACATGTATGTGCCAGGATACTCTTAAAGTATACTCTTAACATAGATGAGGAGAACAAGGTAAGAGGAAAACTTACTGTTTGGTTCAGGTCGCTTCTGAGCCTTTTGGGGGAACCGACCTGAAGCCAGAGTCTAGCCGAAATACACAGGCTTTGAACATCGCTGAAGACCAACATTTCCTAAGGAAAAAACGCATTGCTTAGCTCAAGGTTTGTCTGGGAAATTCTTACACATCAGGAGATGGCTCCGAGGTGGATTTCTACAAAGAACATCCATGCAAAGGACAAGCCTACACAGCTCTGTGCACATCTGCCCCCTCCCCCCCTCACAGCCAGCAGCATTTCCAAGTGACCTCCTAAGGCCTTCGCCAAACTACAGGGGCACCTCTGGGCTTCCTGTTTCCCTCATTTTTCGGAATCTTTTCTAAAAAAAAAGA
>NW_011496291.1:0-545 GCF_000754665.1 Bison bison bison | reverse complement strand
GGTAAGAATTTACCTTAATTCTTTTCTTATCAGAGCAGAATATTCAATGTCATAGCCTTGAGCTGTGCTCTAATGACGGTGGGCAATATTTTGTAGCAATTGACTATACAATCAAAGAAACAATGCAAATGAAGAATAAAGAAAGGACTAGCCATGGGGCAATATGCAGAAATGGGCTAGAAAAAGTCAGTACAGGCAGAAAGAAATTCAAATTTGTGTTAACTGGCACAAATTTGTGTGACCAGGCCCTCATTTTCTGGTCACAATTATGATGACCATAAAAATACACAATAGTTACCAAAACATTAGTATTAATAAGCACCACCTTTTTCATATTTTTAATCAAGAAGGGTGCTATCATTATCAGTTAATATTTTATATGGTCACCATCATCTATATTTCAAAGAGAAAAAAGAAACAAAAAGTAACTTAAAACTTTTTCTCAGATGCAAAACAAAGTATTCCAATCTCTAATACTCTTGGTTGGTACCCACATATTTCATAAATGGAGACAATCCATTCCACTGCTCTTTATGTATTTCTGT
>NW_011496290.1:0-528 GCF_000754665.1 Bison bison bison | reverse complement strand
CAAAACAGGGGACACATACAGACTGAAAGTGAAGGGACTGGAAAAAGATTTTCCATGACAAATAGGGACCAAAAGAAAGCAGGAGTAGCAATATTCATATCAGATAAACTAGGCTTTAAAACAAAGGCTGTAGAAAAAAGACCAAGACGGTCACTACATAATGATCAAAGGATCAATCCAAGAAGAAGATATAACAATTATAAATATATATGCACCCAACACGGGAGCACCACAATATGTAAGATAAATGCTAACAAGTATGAAAGGAGAAATTAACAATAACACAATAATAGTGGGAGACTTTAATACCCCTCTCACACCTATGGATAGATCAACTAAACAGAAAGTTAACAAGGAAACACAAACTTTAAACGATACAATAGACCAGTTAGACCTAATTGATATCTATAGGACATTTCATCCCAAAACAATGAATTTCACCTTTTTCTCAAGTGCACATGGAACCTTCTCCAGGATAGATCATATCCTGGGCCATAAATCTAGCCTTGGTAAATTCAAAAAATAGAT
>NW_011496289.1:0-503 GCF_000754665.1 Bison bison bison | reverse complement strand
GCCAAACACACAGCATACCCAGAACTAGTCCCTGAACTTTGTTCCAGGGTAAAGATAAGGCATTTAGACTTTTCCAGTACAGATAAATATATTACAGCTACTGAAAAATGGATGTTATGTGACTCTTGGATTGTTTAGATAAGCAGTGCAGGTCTTAAAAAAAATTACCTGCCAACAACACCAAGGGAAAATTTATATTCATTCATAGAACCGGCTTTTAAGAGGATTACAGATTAGGCATAAGATTCTGTGACTCAGGAAAACATTTGTATATTATCATTTCACAACATGCCTGAAAAAATTCCTCTGAGCTATGTTGTCCTGTTCTTGTTCAGTTTTACTCTGTGTACTTGTCTTTGAAAATAGACCCAGTTGAGGAACTGCATGTCTTTAAACTGTACAGTTTGATGAAGTTTTATAATTGTGTATGCTTATGAAATCCCTCCCCCACAATCAGCATACACAAAATTGTCATCATCCCCTAAAGATTCCTTGTGCTCTTT
>NW_011496288.1:0-515 GCF_000754665.1 Bison bison bison | reverse complement strand
TTTAAAAGTTATTGAATGTTTGTGGGTCACACTGCACACTGACTGAGAAAGGATAAGATGTGCCGTGCTGGATAAGAGGCTTGATCCTCCTTTCTGCCTCCTGTAAGGTACGTGAAGCTAACTTAAAATTGTCTAGAGAGAAGTTACAATTGGAAAATGAATTATGTGATCTGTGAGGATGGTTGTCCATGTTACCATGCCAAAATTATATTTAACTGATCAATCTTCATTTTCCTTTTAGGTCAGCTCTCCCTTGAGCCAGTCCACAGCCCTAACTCTCCTTTCTCTCTCCTTTCTTTGTCCACTTGCTATCTTGCTGCTGCCTTATCTGCCCCCCTTCTTCCTCTGTTTCCTTCTGTATCAGCTAATTGCTTTCTAGCTTCCTCTATTTCTCAGAGGAGAGGGGGAACCTAGCTTCCCCAACTCCTTCCCCCACTCTAGCAAGTTTCTTTTCTGCCCCTGTTGTCAGAGACAATGTGAACACCATTTGATCTATATTTTGGCTGTAAAAGATG
>NW_011496287.1:0-551 GCF_000754665.1 Bison bison bison | reverse complement strand
AAGATGTCTTGTCTTGTCTGTCTGGATTGATGTCTGTGTCAGTGTGAGCCTTGTGATTTTTGATAATAGTGCTCAAGTTCTGAGTTCTTATTTCAATGGTCTCAAGACAAGGCAGCCCTGGCAACAAACTGCTTCCAATACAAGAAAACTTTGACCTCAGGGAATGTCAGAGTCCCGTGAACTGGGAACTAGTCAATATGAAATATCTAGTAGTTTTGTTTTTTGCTCCTCTACTGTAGACATGTCTAAGAGTCATCAACATTAAGCACAAAATGTTCATAGTGCCTCGGTCTGTTCTAAGGTAAAAATTGCTGTATCGTTCTATCTGTCACAAGCTTGTCAACAAGAAAGTACCTCGAAAGAACAGGAACAAAACGAAAAATTAAATGTGATATGAGCTTTTAGATAAACTATGAACACTAATTACACTCTGAAATATCTGCCTATGAGAGTCTTGATTGAAGGC
The DNA here is from genome assembly GCF_000754665.1 of Bison bison bison. Classification (NCBI taxonomy): domain Eukaryota; kingdom Metazoa; phylum Chordata; class Mammalia; order Artiodactyla; family Bovidae; genus Bison; species Bison bison. The sequence goes on along the minus strand of NW_011496287.1, from coordinate 85 downwards.
AGAGGAGAAGGGGACGACAGAGGATAAGATGGTTGGATGGCATCACTGATTCGATGGACATGAGTTTGAGCAAGCCCCTGGAGTT
>NW_011496286.1:0-503 GCF_000754665.1 Bison bison bison | reverse complement strand
TTGAACTCTCACAGGATAGACTAGCTATCATGGAAGGTATGCGTGTGCCATGACTAGATGAACATGCTAAAATAAGTCATAAAAATAAGCCTTTAGGTATAGACAGATATTAAACAAAAATACATATACCTAAAAATTGTAAGGGGAATGGAATTAGCATTTATTAATTGCCTACTATGGCATGGATCCTGACCAAGTTATATATTACTCAATCTCCAAAACAATCCTATTTGAATTATGGATGGAAAAAGTTAGGCTTAGAGAGTAACTTTTCTGAAGTCACAACCCTGGAAAATGGCCCAGCTAGGTTGTGAAATAGATTTATCTGACCCCAGCCTTCTCATTCCATTGTACTAAGCTCATATGCCCATGAAATACATACACACACGTGCGCGTGCACACACACACACACACTCTCTCTTTCCCCTGTCATACAACAGTCACGTGGCAAAAGGCAAAATACAAACCTGATTACTGTTAGAAACCTTTACATCAACAGCAAT
>NW_011496285.1:0-581 GCF_000754665.1 Bison bison bison | reverse complement strand
ACGGGCGGAGTACCTCACTCTGGCCCCCAACAGGCCCTCAAGTCGCGATGACGGTTGAGGCTCGGGTTGTCTCGAGCGGCGGCCCCAGTGTGCGGTTTCTCGCGAGGTACGACGGCGAGGTCAGTGAGCCTCGTCGTGGGGGCGCCAAGGGAAGTCGGGTCTCCATGCGAATGGCAGGGGGAGCGCGTCATTGCTCTCAAGTCATAGTAGGGGAATCTGGCCTCGAGACGTGTTGAAGAAGGTCTCTCGAGGTCTTTCTCGGGTTGAGGCAGGACACCCTGGGGTCCCTCGACTTGTGCAGGTGACCTCAGGGGGCTTCTCATGGTGGCTCTGAGAAGTCAGGGAAACTGGAGGTGGGAGGGGCCTCTCGGCACTCCACTGGGTTTGGTGCATTGGAAGAGGGCCTCATCTCCAGTTGAGGCAGGAACCTCAGGGTTCCTCTGATTTCAGACTCCGATTCCAGGGTCCCTGCAGACTTGGGAAAGGAGAGTCAGGCCTCGTCTTGGGTTGAGGCATGGAACTCCGCTTGCCTCTCGAGGTGTTCCCGGGGAGACAGGCCACTTGTCGAGCGGTATTTGGAA
>NW_011496284.1:0-533 GCF_000754665.1 Bison bison bison | reverse complement strand
AAAGACCTAAAGGTAAGAGAACATTTCTGTTCATTTTAATCTGAATTACCCAGGTTTAGAGTTCCTATAAACTTTCAGTTGAATTACCTACTTTTCTAGCTGTGTGACTTTTGAAAAATGGAATGCTCTCTGTCAGCCAATTATTTCTATAAATAACGTCTTTTAAACTTTGACCAGAAATACCAGCCAAACCAATACACAGATATCCCCTTTTTCCTTGCTTGCAAAAGTATATCATGATAGTAAACTTAGTCATTCAAGTGGTCTTCACATTAAAAACAAAAATCCTTTGAGCAACAAACATGAGTCTACATTTGAAGAGTCTATGTAAGAAAAAAAATGAATGTTGAAAATAGTTTGGAATTAATTTCTTGGATTAACTAGAAATTAGTTAAAATTAATTGGAAAGCCAGGGTACTCTAGCAAGTTCTGATCAAAAATGACTGAACATAAATTATCTGTTCCAGTAAAACAACTTTATATGGAGCTAATTCATATCAATTTTATTACTGTTTCTGAACTAGGCCTAGTTT
>NW_011496283.1:0-525 GCF_000754665.1 Bison bison bison | reverse complement strand
GAGGCAGCAGTCAGGCACCGGTCACGTCTCCACCACTCCCGCCAGCCTGCCTTCCCGGGCGCGAACGCTAGAAGCTGGGCAGGGCTTGGGGAGGGCTCGCCCAGGCCACGAGCAGCCTCTCGGCCGGGGCGTCTGTGCTATCGCGCCTGGGCGCAGAGCTGGAGCTCCGCCGGTGTGGAAGCTCACTCGGTCCTTCCCAGTAACAGGCTTGCAAGCACCCGCCGGCAGCCGGCCTCTTCTCTCCCGCGTTCCGGGCATTGGGCTCCAAACCTGGGGCCAAAGTACTGCCCGGAGCTCACTGATCAGGGGCTGGTTCCCCTGCGCTGCGGCTGTGCTAGGGAGCCCGAACGCACAGGGGAAGCCCGCACAGCACATCCAGCTGCCTCTAGGCGGGAGGGCAGCTCCAGGGAAGGCCCGGTCTGGCAGGCGCTTTCTGGGCACACACGGAGCAACACTCTGGCTGTGGAGCTGCCTCCCCAAGCCAGGGGCACCGGGACCCTGATTCCCTCCGTGCGGCGCTTAGTC
>NW_011496282.1:0-513 GCF_000754665.1 Bison bison bison | reverse complement strand
TTTTTGTTACTTGTTTTTTTAATACTGTATTTGGGAGTTCTCTAACCTTTACTGTAGACTTTTAATGTTTGCTTTTTGGTATTTGTTGTCAATTTTGTACATTTAGAACCCAATCTTCACTGCCCATTTCTACTTGGGAGTTTGATCACTGCCTTGATTGCTCTCTCCCCCTTTTGACTCTCCTTTTTCTCCACCAGGTCGCCTCTATCTCCTCCCTCACCCTTTTCTTCCCTACCCACTCTGTGAATCTCTTTGTGTATTCCAGGCTGTGGAGAACACTTTGGGAACTGATTACTGGCTGGATCTGTCTCTCTCCTTTTGATTGCCTCTTTTCTTGTCCTGGTCACCTCTGTCTCCTTCTTCCTTCTCTTCTCTGTGTAACTGCATGAACCTCTCTGAGGGGTCCAAACTGTGGATAGCACATAGGGAATTGTTTACTGGCTGGCGTGCTCTCTTCTGGTTTGATTCCCCTCTTCTTCTCCTGGTCAACTCTATCTCCCTCCTCCTTATTCT
>NW_011496281.1:0-622 GCF_000754665.1 Bison bison bison | reverse complement strand
CTTTGTGCTCTCACCTCTGATTTCACTGGGGGCCTGTTCCCCACCACCATCTCGCTCTCTCGGTCAAAGAGTTAACTTAGAGCTCCAGTTCATAAAGTTCCTTGTCATTCTTCCCTTGAACTTCCAGCTGAGTCTCCATCTGGAGCCCGGAACCCACCATGCTTACTAATTTTGCATGGGCTGCTAAGACCCACTGGAGAAGGTGTCTAGGGTGAGGGACCTTCCGCTATTTGAGAGGGCGCCTGCGGCCTACGGAAGTGGTGCAAACTTCTTGTCTTGAAGTTTGATTGGTCTCCCGCGTAAACCAAGCTACTCAGTCTCTTCTCTCCACCGAATTTTCCTACTGAGCTATCCTCATACTATTATTCTAGACATCTCTGATTAGCATATAAATAGTGGCCTAGGCCATCACTCCTTCGAATACCCTTGATCAGCTGGGGCTGGTCCCCGGCATGTGGCCCCCGAACAGGGACCTCAGGAGGCAATACTCAAAGAGCTGAGCAGACACGAACCATGCAAACAGCAGGCAATAAGCATGGAGCTCAGCACTGACGAATCATGCTGCTCAACTGGCAATAATCAAGCAGGTGACCAGGCAGGAATCACGCAGCTCAGCTGGCAA
>NW_011496280.1:0-516 GCF_000754665.1 Bison bison bison | reverse complement strand
CCCTCGACTTGTGCAGGTGACCGTCAGGGGGGCTTCGTCATGGTGGCTCTGGAGAAGGTCAGGGGAAACTGGAGGTGGGGGGGGTGGGCCGTCTCGTGACTCCACGGGGTTTGGTGCATTGGAAGAGGGCCTCATCTCCAGTTGAGGCAGGAACCTCAGGGTTCCTCTGATTTCAGACTCCGATCACAGGGTCCCTGCAGACTGGGGACAGGAGAGTCAGGCCTCGTCTTGGGTTGAGGCATGGAACTCCGCTTGCCTCTCGAGGTGTCCCCGGGGAGAGAGGCCACTTGTCGAGCGGTATTTGGAACCTGGGGGTCTTTTCCGGACGATGCACGGGCGAGTCACTGCCCCTTCGTGTTGACTTCATTCACAGGGTGGAGTTCGGAGAGGTGTCCGGGCATCGGGTTCTTACCAAGAGGGGACCGGGAAATCGGGGTGCTTCGCAATGTGGAAGCACCCACGAGGCCACGTCTGGAATGTCGTCGTGAGACCGGCCTCATCCTGAGGTGCGACCGG
>NW_011496279.1:0-573 GCF_000754665.1 Bison bison bison | reverse complement strand
GGCTTCTGGACACAAGCCTAGATGAGGTCATTGGCCCTGCAGTCACTCGAGAGCAATCCCCAGCTTCCTTCGCAACTCGGATGGGAGATTCGGACTTCCCTGGGCCAACACAAGGGGCATCCCGAATTCCCCGTCGTAACTCGAGAATCCCGCCGCAACTCGAGAAAAACCACGTGGTTCCCCCGTCATCGCAAGATGAAGCCCTTTCCCGCTACAGCGTCTCAGGAGAAGTCCCACGCTAGGACTTGGAGGTCGAAACGGTACTTGGCACCCTTGATGCGCCCCACAAAGTTCCCCGGCATCCCGGTCTCCCTGGAGAGGAACACCGAGGTTTTCCGGCACCACTTCCTCTGAGCCCCTTCTACCCTCCTGATCTCGACAGGAGGGTCGACTCCCCTGCTTTGTCTGGAAGGGGTTCCCGACCTTCCGGTCGCACCTCAGGATGAGGCCGGTCTCACGACGACATTCCAGACGTGGCCTCGTGGGTGCTTCCACATTGCGAAGCACCCCGATTTCCCGGTCCCCTCTTGGTAAGAACCCGATGCCCGGACACCTCTCCGAACTCCACCCTGT
>NW_011496278.1:0-564 GCF_000754665.1 Bison bison bison | reverse complement strand
CCGCCTTGGTATGTGAGTGTGTGCCAGTGGTGTGTGAGAGTGGGCTTGCACTGGCTCGTGAGAGCTGATCAGGGAGAACTTCTTCCCAGTTCTGCGCTCAGTGACATCATGCTGCCAGCTTAAAATTGGCTACGATGGGAATATCCATGCCACAGAAACCAGCAAATGCTACAAATCTAATCAGGTGGAGTTTTTTCCTTGCTGGAGAGCTGGAAAAAAAAATCCATCCTGTGGATTCTCTTTAGCCATCAAGGGGACCAAACAGGAGGTGGGGGGCAATGGTGGAGCACTGGCTGGACCATGCAACCTAGAACTCAAAGTCCAGGGGCCTGGGAAGATTGGATATAGTCATAGTGCCAGGCAGCCCTCCATAGGCCAGGGACAGCAAATGGTGGGACCCTTCTTCTTGCTCCAAACCCCTCCTCTTTCCCCCCCACTCCCCAGCCCTGAGATCTGCTGGGCTCTGGCTGGAGAAGTAAGATTGGATGAGGTTGAGCTATCAGGGAATGAAGCTGTGCTGGGAGGAGAAATGAGGTTGAGCTGGAAGATAAACGAGGTTGTACT
>NW_011496277.1:0-503 GCF_000754665.1 Bison bison bison | reverse complement strand
AAATACATATGGAATCTGTAACCATCTTCCCTTTTTATTCTTACATTGGTTTTTTTGTGCCTTATTTTTCTTCATTAGTCTTACCAAAGGTTTATCAATTTTGTCGGTCTTTTCAAAGAACCAAGTTTTGTTGATCCTGTCTATGGTCTGTTTGATTTCTGTTTCTCTACTTTTGCGGTCTTAAAATTATTATTTCTTTGCAAATCAAAACACAATGAGCTATCACCTCATACCAGCCAGAAGGCTAGCATCAAAAGATCTACAAACAACAAACGCTGGAGAAGGTACGGAGAGAAGGGAACCCTTCTAGTCTGTTGGTGGGAATATAAATTGGTACAGTCACTATGAAGAACAGTATGCTGCTGCTGCTAAGTCGATTCAGTTGTGTCCGACTCTGTGCGACCCCAGAGATGGCAGCCTACCAGGCTCCCCGTCCCTGGGATTCTCCAGGCAAGAACACTGGAGTGGGTTGCCATTTCCTTCTCCAGTGCATGAAAGTGAAA
>NW_011496276.1:0-504 GCF_000754665.1 Bison bison bison | reverse complement strand
GGGTGCGGTTTCTCACGAGGTACGACGGCGAGGTGAGTGAGCCTCTCGTGGGGGCGGCCAGGGAAGTCGGGTCTCCATGCGAGTGGCGAGGGGGAGTGCGTCATTGCTCTCGAGTCATGTAGGGGAACCTGGCCTCGAGACGTGTTGAAGAAGGTCTCTCGAGGTCTCTCTCGGGTTGAGGCAGGAAACCCTGGCTTCCCTCGACTTGTGCAGGTGACCTCAGGGGGCTTCTCATGGTGGCTCTGAGAAGTCAGGGAAACTGGAGGTGGGGGGGGGCCGTCTCGGGACTCCACGGGGTTTGGTGCATTGGAAGAGGGCCTCATCTCCTGTTGAGGCAGGAACCTCAGGGTTCCTGTGATTTCAGACTCCGATCGCAGGGTCCCTGCAGACTGGGGACAGGAGAGTCAGGCCTCGTCTTGGGTTGAGGCATGGAACTCCGCTTGCCTCTCGAGGTGTCCCCGGGGAGAGAGGCCACTTGTCGAGCGGTATTTGGAACCTGGGGGT
>NW_011496275.1:0-512 GCF_000754665.1 Bison bison bison | reverse complement strand
CATTTTTCATTATTTACAAATTATGAAAATGACAGCTAGAAAAGTTGTCACTTATTTAAGATCAAACAGCTCACTGATTAGTACCAAGATTACAGCTCAGAGCTCCTACTTCCCTGTCCATTTTCTTTAAAAAATATTAACCCCAATGTGCTTGTGTTTGACCTTCCCTTCTTCATCTTCATTGCACAGATGCCCAAAGGGAAATTCAGACAATAAGTCTACATCCTAACAATGCAAGCTTAATGAACTAACCAGAAGAGTAATCCCACCACTGAAAAGCTAAATTAACATCCTAAAACCATAACTAAAAACATTGCTTCAATCTGACAACTGCACTTGTCATTTCTATAGAGTGTGGGCTTTTTGCATATGGAATATTTCCCTTCAAAGAAAATTGAGAACTTCTATTGAATTGTGCCAGAGCCGTAGCTGTGTTGAACATTCTACCGACATTCCTTGAAAAGCATGTGTCATCTTGGCATCTTATTTAGATATATCTTTTAAAGAAGCAG
>NW_011496274.1:0-531 GCF_000754665.1 Bison bison bison | reverse complement strand
GGCAACGGGAACATACTTATCAGTAATTACATTAAATGTAAATGGGTTGAATGACCCCAACCAAAAAGACAAAGACTGGCTGAATGGATACAAAAACAAGACCCCTACATATGTTGTCTACAAGAGACCCACCTCAAAACAGGGGACACATACAGACTGAAAGTGAAGGGCTGGAAAAAGATTTTCCATGCAAATAGGGACCAAAAGAAAGCAGGAGTAGCAATACTCATATCAGATAAAATAGACTTTAAAACAAAGGCTGTGAAAAGAGACAAAGAAGGTCACTACATAATGATCAAAGGATCAATCCAAGAAGAAGATATAACAATTATAAATATATATGCACCCAACACGGGAGCACCACAGTACGTAAGACAAATGCTAACAAGTATGAAAGGAGAAATTAACAATAACACAATAATAGTGGGAGACTTTAATACCCCACTTACACCTATGGATAGATCAACTAAACAGAAAATTAACAAGGAAACACAAACTTTAAACGATACAATAGACCAGTTAGACCTAATT
>NW_011496273.1:0-522 GCF_000754665.1 Bison bison bison | reverse complement strand
TTTTTCTTGTTATAGCCCTAAAACACCTTTGCTCTGTAGGAATGCAACTTTATCTAATGCTTTTTTGGAGGGTGGCTCCTGACCAACCACCTTTAGAGAAAAATAAGTTTTCTGAGAAAAGGTCTTAAAAATGTTAACAGGCCTCCGGGCCAGAAGATGATGCAAATCACCGAAGCGTTTGCATATGATAAGTTTGCAGGAAGAAAGCCTGGTTTGCTGCAAGACTCTACCCTTCCCCCATTATCCTCTATGCATAACTTAAGGTATAAAAACTACTTTGAAAAATAAAGTGCGGGCCTTGTTCACCGAAACTTGGTCTCACCATGTCGTTCTTTCTCTTACTTCTGGCTGAATTCTTCAGCCTCTTTTCTCCACTGAATTTCCTCACTGAGCTATCCTCATTCTATTACTCTTTATATCCTTAATTAACATTTAATGAAGCAGTTGTTTCCTGATCTTCGCCTACGCCGTCTCTCCTTCGAATACCCTGGATCAGCCGGGGCTGGTCCCCGGCACCCTACC
>NW_011496272.1:0-509 GCF_000754665.1 Bison bison bison | reverse complement strand
AGTGCTCTCGAGTGACTGCAGGGCCAAGAGACCTCATCTAGGCTTGTGTCCAGAAGCCAATGTTCCTCTCCAGGGGCGACAGGGATCTCGGGTGCATTCCAGACGCACCCGGGGAGACAGGCATTCATCTCGAGTGGAAGCAAAGAACCCCGCTCTGCTCTCGAATCGCGACGGGTATCTCTTGGAGCTCACTGGGTGGACTCAAGGGAGTCAAGCCTCCTGAGGCGTTTGGAGAGAGGTCGCGAGATTGGTCTCTAGGCCATGCAGGAGACGAAGGCCCTCATCTCTCGATGACGGGGGAATCTCGGGGTTGTTCTCGAGCGGCGGCCCCAGTGTGCGGTTTCTCACGAGGTACGACGGCGAGGTCAGTGAGCCTCTCGTGGGGCGCCAGGGAAGTCGGGTCTCCATGCGAGTGGCGAGGGGGAGCGCGTCATTGCTCCCGAGCCATGGTAGGGGAATCTGGCCTCGAGACGCGTTGAAGAAGGTCTCTCGAGGTCTTTCTCGGGTTG
>NW_011496271.1:0-513 GCF_000754665.1 Bison bison bison | reverse complement strand
CCGTGCAAAACGACAGGCATCCTAGGAGAGACAGGGTGTGAGCATGGCATGCCTCCAGGCACTTCCATCTCCCTGGCAGTGCAGGTAGGCAAGAAAGTGCAGGGGTGAGTGTACGTGTGTGGCCCTCTGCTGGGATGTGCCTGTGAGGGAGGGAACAGGGAGGAAGCAAGGATGTGGGCTTATTGCATTTCCCAAGGGAACTCGGGAGAGTAGGAGATGGGGAAGCCCCTGGGGGCAATTTGAAGCCTGCTAGTTTTCAGGGTCCAGGGTCTAGGCAACAGCTGTCCTGCCAGAGATACCCCATGGTGTGTGCTGAAAGTCCTGACTTGAATTCCTTCTTTTCTCTGGGGTCATGCCCCTCGCTGTGGGGTTTAGAGTGGCAAAGGTGTGCGTCTGCATCTGAGGGAGGATTCTGGCTCTCTCCCTGGAGCAGATTCTCTGATTTTGTCATAGGGGATTTGCACCAGGTGACACTCAGAGGGACCCTGCTTTCCAGGTGACTGTCTTGGATGT
>NW_011496270.1:0-538 GCF_000754665.1 Bison bison bison | reverse complement strand
GTGAGCTTCCACACCGGCGGAGCTCCAGCTCTGCGCCCAGGCGCGATAGCACACGAGCCCGGCCGACAGGCTGCTCTGGCCTGGGCGAGCCTCCCAAGCCCTGCCCAGCTTCTAGCGTTCAGCCCGGGAAGGAGCAGGCTGCGGGAGTGTGGGAGACGTGACCGGTGCCTGACTGGTGCCTCAGCTCAGCTCTCGCCTTCCCTTCGGACCTAGGAGCCAGGCGTCCTTGCAGAGGGCTTAGGGGCTGGGGGTGTGCACACTGCCAAAGCCTCCCGCAGGGAGAGCTCTTTCCGAGGGCAAGGAAGCGCCCCAGGCTGCATTCCCAGGCTGGTGCTTCCCCGCCCAGACTAAGCGCTGCACGGAGGGAATCAGGGTCCCGGTGCCCCTGGCTTGGGGAGGCAGCTCCACAGCCAGAGTGTTTCTCCGTTTGTGCCCAGAAAGCGCCTGGCAGACCGGGCCTTCCCTGGAGCTGTCCTCCCGCCTAGAGGCAGGTGGATGTGCTGTGCGGGCTTCCCCTGTGCGTTTGGGCTCCCTAGCA
>NW_011496269.1:0-523 GCF_000754665.1 Bison bison bison | reverse complement strand
AGTTTTTTTCTTCTCCTAGTCTTCTTGGCACTTGGAAGACTTTTTCTGCCAGATGAGTCAGTTAGAGTGGAAAATTTTAACCTGCATTTTCTTTATTGGCTGGGAAAAGAGGCTTGAAGGCAAAGATGCTTGAATTTGCTTCATTAGGCTCTTCGTACCACCCTCCTGACCCTCTCCTGAGAATACCACTTTATATTCAAGTTGGAAAACACCAAATCATCTGCCACTGTGCAGAAAAATCACCTGATCTTGAAATCACAAGATCAATACTCAATTTAGAAAGTTTTTTTTGAAGAACGAGAAAAATGTTATTGATTTACTTGTGTGTGTGCATTTTTCTAATTCCACAAAAAATGTAAGGAGGTTTTACAAACACAAGTAATACTGTAGGATCGAGTGGAAAGGAAAAATATGTATATTTTGCAAAAAGAGAAAAGGAAATAGGAGAATTGTTAAGTTGAAAATAAATTGTATTCTAGCACAGAGTAGCTATCAGCTGTCTAGTGTTCATTATAAGTAGAAC
>NW_011496268.1:0-544 GCF_000754665.1 Bison bison bison | reverse complement strand
GGGGTCCCAAAATCACCGCAGATGGTGACTGCAGCCATGAAATTAAGACTTGCTCCTTGGAAGAAAAGCTATGACCAACCTAGACAGCACTTAAAAAGCAGAGTCATTACTTTGCCATAAAGGTCTGTCTAGTCAAAGCTAGTTTTTTCCAGGAGTCCTGTATGGATGTGAGAGTTGGACTATAAGAAAACAGAGCCGAAGAATTGATGCTTTTGAACCGTGATGTTGGAGAAGAGTGTTGAGAGTCCCTTGGACTGCAAGGAGATCCAACCAGTCCATCCTCAAGGAAATCAGTCCTGAATAGTCATTTGAAGGACTGATGCTGAAGCTTAAGCTCCAATACTTTGGCCACCTGACGTGAAGAAGTGACTCATTTGAAAAGACCCTGATGCTGGGAAAGATTGAAGGCAGGAGAAGAAGGGGATGACAGAGGATGAGATGGTTGGATGGCATGACCCATTGAATGGACATGCCTTTGAGCAGGTTCCTGGAGTTGGTGATGGACAGGGAGGCCTGGCGTGCTGCACTCCATGGGGTCGCAAAG
>NW_011496267.1:0-575 GCF_000754665.1 Bison bison bison | reverse complement strand
ACTATCAGACAGAATGTGCGTGGATTCAAGTGTAGAAGGCATATGGTTCACTAAAGAAAGAAACAGCTTCATGGGGGAAAAACGATATATGAGATGAAAGAATTAAAATATGCTCTACGGGTATTAAAAATAAAGTTGAAAATGACATAATAAAGAAACTAAGGGAAACCTTACCACCAAGACACTACTTGAAAGTAACAGGTTTTTCAGTGGTTAATTTGGGTCTGCCTCTCTGTTGTTGATACTTTCGATAGTCTTGCTTTTGTTACTGTTGGTATTTTTTGTTGTTGAGGTAACTGTTGTAAATTATGTGGTGGTTTTCCCTCTATAGTCCTCTCCCTTATATGATTCTTCTTTATGTCTTAAGTTTTTCTTGGCTAAGCATTCTTAAATTCATGCTTAGAATTACTTTGTGCTTCATGCTATCTTAAAGGCCCTTCTGTTATCACATGGATATTGTATAATCTTTCTTGTAATTAGGATATAGTTAAAATTGCAACTTGGTTTTGCAGCCAATTGTTATCTGCAGATAACAATTTTAACTCTATCTAAATTCTGTGTAATCTTGGCAACCT
>NW_011496266.1:0-618 GCF_000754665.1 Bison bison bison | reverse complement strand
AGAGAGAGAGAGAGAAAGAGAGAATGACATGGGGAGACCCAGCTTAGGTGAAACGGGTCTGCAGCTTTATTTTCAAAAGGGGCTTTTATACCCTGAGTTACACATTTCCAGAAGTGAAAGATACAAAGTCATGCAGAATAAACTCAACATTCCATCAGTTTTACGTTTATCGAAACCAGGACATTTTTTGCAAAGCTTTTCACAAACAAGGGTCTTATGTTATGTACACTATCTTCTGGCTCTGTGGCCTGTTAACATTTTGCAACTCTTTCTTGATAAATGTTGGTCAACCTCAAAATCTGCTTTCCCTTTATCTTTCCAGTCTGCAGTCCCCCTCAGGAAACAGAGTTACATTCTTTCCCCCTCAGGAAACAGAGTTACATTCTTATGGAGCAAAGGTGCAGTGGGTTACAAGAAAGAACAAACTTATTAACTCAAGAGTCTTATGTTGCTAATACCAAGGCTACCGCTTGTTTTTCTTGCATTCCAATATATTAGCTAATGCACTCCCAGGTGCAAATTGGGTAAAGGACAAGGAAACTCAGAAGGAAACATTGGCTCAACAATGCAGTATTATTCTAATAATGCTGTTTTATCACTCAAAGGTTATACTTGGGT
>NW_011496265.1:0-534 GCF_000754665.1 Bison bison bison | reverse complement strand
CACACAGTTACAAGAAATAACACAGTCTATGACCTTTTACCAGTTTTCCACGATGGTATATCTCTCTAAACTATAGTACAATATAACTAGGATATTAACATTGAAACTGTCAAGATACAGCACGTTTCCATCACCTCAGTGATCCTTTACAGCCACACAGACTCCCCTCCACTTCTGCCACCTCTTTAATCCCTGCAGCCACTAAGTTTTCTCCTTTATTTTTGCCCTTTCAAGAACGTTATATCAACGGGATCATACAGGATGTAACATTTAGGGATTTGCTCCCGTTTTGCTCCCTGCTCAGCATAATTGGAGATTCATCTAGACTGTTGCAGGGATTAATAGTTCATTTCCTTGTACCTCTCAGTAGCAGTCCATGAGAATGATGTATCAGGGTTTGTTTAACCATGTTGGGGAACGCCTGTGCTGTCTTCAGTTTGGGGCCGTTACAAATAAAGCTGCAGCAAACATTTGTGTACACTTTTTTTGGTGTCGATGTAAGTATCCATTTCTCTAGGTTAAAGGCCTAGGAGT
>NW_011496264.1:0-511 GCF_000754665.1 Bison bison bison | reverse complement strand
GTGTAACCACAATTATATTAATCCCTTAAGCCACAAATAGCTCTTTCTGATTTTTAATCTGTTGTGGGTAATTACAAACCCTTGCTAACTCAAATCATAATCTAAAGATAATAGCAGCATCACTACTCTATGGAATTGTATAAGCAGGTTATTAGCTTATCTCTTCACTACTGAGTTACACTCAGAGTTTTACAAAATACGTATGTGTTTTTGGTGCACATTATAGTTTTGAGAAGTGTTGGTTTGTATTCCACTGCAGTTTTATGACTGATATTTTCAGTTGTCTTTCTTTAGGCCTTTTCTAGCTTAATTGTAAGCATTCAGAATGTTTTCCTCTGTCAGTGACTCAGCTTCTTTAAAATGGAGAAAAGTGAACCCCCTAAAAGGCAGTAATTCTCAGGCATATTTACATCATAAACACACAAAGACTTCACTTCAGGCCTGTCAGGTTTTAGGAAGATAACGGTATCTTTTTTAAAGCACCACAGAGAATTCAAATCGGTAAGATACT
>NW_011496263.1:0-564 GCF_000754665.1 Bison bison bison | reverse complement strand
GGAGACCCCAAGAAAAAGGTTTCCACAAGTATAATCACAGACTAGATAGTTGGTTAGAGTAGAGGAAGGATAATAACTCTATGACCTGATAATTACTGAAATAACGAGACCAATTCCTGCACATCAGACTGTGTCAAGTAAGACTGAAAATCAGTATTAGTTTGATAAAATGGTAAATTACACACACAAAGAATTAACTCTTAACTGCAATACATTCGTATTCAAGGCAAGATAAGATACAAAACTGAAATCTTCACATGTTCAACTAGGGTAAGATACATGTAACTGGAAAAGGTAAGGAAAAGTTCTATAGAGGGTTTAATCACCCTGGACCCTTTGTATCCACTACATTTACTATTCTCAGACAACTCCATTGTAGCCTAAGGATAAGAGAACTAAATTTAGCCCAATTCATAAACTGAACAGATTCCCTGTGTTTGATCCTTTTCCGTTAAAACTATGGGTCCAATGCAAATCAAACTGGATGTAAAGGCTTTTTTACTTGGGAATCTTAACTTGCTTTATTACTGTGACTGAGACAGATATGGCTACTTCACTGTGGCT
>NW_011496262.1:0-553 GCF_000754665.1 Bison bison bison | reverse complement strand
CACCTTTGCTCTGTAGGAATGCAACTTTATCTAACCTTTTTTGGAGGGTGGCTCCTGACCAACCACCTTTAGAGAAAAATAAGTTTTCTGAGAAAAAGGTCTTAAAATGTTAACAGGCCTCCGGGCCAGAAGATGATGCAAATCACCGAAGCGTTTGCATATGATAAGTTTGCAGGAAGAAAGCCTGGTTTGCTGCAAGACTCTACCCTTCCCCCATTATCCTCTATGCATAACTTAAGGTATAAAAACTACTTTGAAAAATAAAGTGCGGGCCTTGTTCACCGAAACTTGGTCTCACCATGTCGTTCTTTCTCTTACCTTCTGGCTGAATTCTTCAGCCTCTTTTCTCCTCTGAATTTCCTCACTGAGCTATCCTGATTCTATTACTCTTTATATCCTTAATTAACATTTAATTAAGCAGTTGTTTCCTGATCTTCGCCTACGCCGTCTCTCCTTCGAATACCCTGGATCAGCCGGGGCTGGTCCCCGGCACCCTACCATGGCTCGAGAGCAATGACGCGCTCCCCCTCGCCATTCGCATGGAGACCCGACT
>NW_011496261.1:0-501 GCF_000754665.1 Bison bison bison | reverse complement strand
ATTGGCCCAGCCTGGATCCTATGGTCATCCCTATAGGGCACTGTGAGTAGCTACTCCATCAGGATCACATGGAGTTGGGGGAGGGAGGGTTATCCAAAGGAAGATAATGCTGGTTAATTTAAACAGTGTGTGCACTAAAACTTCACTCTGCCCTGTTAGCCAGATAGGCTTGATCTGGCTTCTTGCATTCCAACAGCCTGTAGCTATGTAATGAATGTCAGCATACCCAACATATGCAGTATTTGGTGGTAGAGGGCCAATAGTGTTAACTACAGTAAAACTTTCCACTTAGCCCAAGGACAGGTGTCGACTTCTTCGATTGTGCCTTGCTTGTGTAGTCTCTGTCTCTTAGAAATAGGCCTCTACCCAGCCTTCGGCTCTCAGGTTCACCTAGCTCTTAGGTGTTCTTGGGTTCTTCTGTCTCGGGCTTTTGGTGGCCTTCAAGGCGAGCAGTCTGTCCTCTGGCCTGGGGTTGTCTTCTTGAGAATGGCACTTTATAAG
>NW_011496260.1:0-531 GCF_000754665.1 Bison bison bison | reverse complement strand
GAGTCAGGCCTCGTCTTGTGTTGAGGCATGGAACTCCGCCTTGCCCCTCGAGGTGTTCCCGGGGAGACAGGCCACTTGTCGAGCGGTATTTGGAACCTGGGGGTTTTCCCGACGATGCACGGACGAGTCACTACCCCTTCGTGTTGACTTCATTCACAGGGTGGAGTTCGAAGAGGTGTCCGGGCATCGGGTTCTTATCAAGAGGGGACCGGGAAATCGGGGTCCTTCGGAATGTGGAACCACCCACGAGGCCACGTCTGGAATGTCGTCGTGAGACCGGCCTCATCCTGAGGTGTGACCGGAAGGTCGGGAACCCCTTCCAGACAAAGCAGAGGATTCGACCCTCCTGTCCAGATCAGGAGGGTAGAAGAGACTCAGAGGAAGTGGTGCCGGAAAACTTCGGTGTTCCTCTCGAGGGAGACCGGGATGTCGGGGCACTTTCTGGGTCGCATCAAGGGTGACAAGTACCGTTTCGAACTCCAATTCCTAAAGTGGGACTTCTCCTGAGACACTGTAGCGGAAAGGGCTTCA
>NW_011496259.1:0-570 GCF_000754665.1 Bison bison bison | reverse complement strand
CCCTGCAGACTGGGGACAGGAGAGTCAGGCCTCGTCTTGGGTTGAGGCATGGAACTCCGCTTGCCTCGTCGAGGGTGTCCCCGGGGACGGAGAGGCCACTTGTCGAGCGGTATTTGGAACCTGGGGGTCTTTTCCGGACGATGCCCGGGCGAGTCACTGCCCTTCCTGTTGACTTCATTCACAGGGTGGAGTTCGGAGAGGTGTCCGGGCATCGGGTTCTTACCAAGAGGGGACCGGGAAATCGGGGTGCTTCGCAATGTGGAAGCACCCACGAGGCCACGTCTGGAATGTCGTCGTGAGACCAGCCTCATCCTGAGGTGCGACCGGAAGGTCGGGAACCCCTTCCAGACAAAGCAGGGGAGTCGACCCTCCTGTGGAGATCAGGAGGGTAGAAGGGGCTCAGAGGAAGTGGTGCCGGAAAACCTCGGTGTTCCTCTCCAGGGAGACCGGGATGCCGGGGAACTTTGTGGGGGCGCATCAAGGGTTCCAAGTACCGTTTCGACCTCCAATTCCTAACGTGGGACTTCTCCTGAGACGCTGTAGCGGGAAAGGGCTTCATCTTGCGATGAC
>NW_011496258.1:0-542 GCF_000754665.1 Bison bison bison | reverse complement strand
TCGATGCTGGCACTATGCATTTCTACTTATCTTTATTCTGAGGCAGACAGTCCACAAATAATCAGATTTGACAATAACTTTACTTGTAACTTCCAAAACGGTACTTCTAAGCTAATTGAAAGAGGGCAGTGGGACAGTTATTCCTTGAATTCTCCTTTTTACAGACCTGAGTTCTGCTTGGGTCATGGTTAATATCCTTGAAATGCCTCCTGGAAAACTGTAACTGCAAGGAATGAGAATGCATCCTTCAGAATAGGACCATATTTCACATTCCACAACAAATCTCTCTTCATAATTCATTCCTTGCACTTCATTTTAGCTTTCAAGGCTTACTTAACCTTTGTCGTATTCGGTCACACTTCTTTGCCTTTGACTTCAGTGCTCTCTAGAGTCCCCAAACCAACTGGTACAGCCTTTCTCTAGCAAATGTGTTGCTGCTAACTATTCAGGGAAACTCTAAGAATGTCTTTTTCAGAATGTGTTAGGTAAATTACAAACCACTTCCACTTTTTTCCCCCTAATTTAATTAACTTTTAACTTAC
>NW_011496257.1:0-535 GCF_000754665.1 Bison bison bison | reverse complement strand
GGCGGGGCCGATCCGAGGGCCTCACTAACCATCCAATCGGTAGTAGCGACGGGCGGTGTGTACAAAGGGCAGGGACTTAATCAACGCAAGCTTATGACCCGCACTTACTGGGAATTCCTCGTTCATGGGGAATAATTGCAATCCCCGATCCCCATCACGAATGGGGTTCAACGGGTTACCCGCGCCTGCCGGCGTAGGGTAGGCACACGCTGAGCCAGTCAGTGTAGCGCGCGTGCAGCCCCGGACATCTAAGGGCATCACAGACCTGTTATTGCTCAATCTCGGGTGGCTGAACGCCACTTGTCCCTCTAAGAAGTTGGGGGACGCCGACCGCTCGGGGGTCGCGTAACTAGTTAGCATGCCAGAGTCTCGTTCGTTATCGGAATTAACCAGACAAATCGCTCCACCAACTAAGAACGGCCATGCACCACCACCCACGGAATCGAGAAAGAGCTATCAATCTGTCAATCCTGTCCGTGTCCGGGCCGGGTGAGGTTTCCCGTGTTGAGTCAAATTAAGCCGCAGGCTCCACTCC
>NW_011496256.1:0-546 GCF_000754665.1 Bison bison bison | reverse complement strand
ACCCAGTGAGCTCCAAGAGATACCCGTCGCGACTCGAGAGCAGAGCGGGGTTCTTTGCTTCCACTCGAGATGAATGCCTGGTCTCCCCGGGTGCGTCTGGGAATGCAACCCCGAGATCCCGGTCGCCCCTGGAGAGGAACATTGGCTTCTGGACACAAGCCCAGATGAGGTCTATTGGCCCTGCAGTCACTCGAGAGCAATCCCCAGCTTTCCTTCGCAACTCGAATGGAAGATTGGACTTCCCTGGGCCAACACAAGAGGCATCCCGAATTCCCCGTCGTAACTCGAGAATCCCGCCGCAACTCGAGAAAATCCACGTGGTTCCCCCGTCATCGCAAGATGAAGCCCTTTCCCGCTACAGCGTCTCGAGGAGAAGTCCCACGTTAGGAATTGGAGGTCGAAACGGTACTTGGCACCCTTGATGCGCCCCACCAAGTTCCCCGGCATCCCGGTCTCCCTGGAGAGGAACACCGAGGTTTTCCGGCACCACTTCCTCTGAGCCCCTTCTACCCTCCTGATCTCCACAGGAGGGTCGACTCCCCTGCT
>NW_011496255.1:0-533 GCF_000754665.1 Bison bison bison | reverse complement strand
GATTTAAAGAGAAGAATGAGAAAAAATCAGCAGAGGAGAGAGGAGAGGACTTACAGGACACTGTGGCCAGACGCCCTGGCGAGCTACCTCCCCCTCTGCGCAACTTTAAAAAAAAAACTTATCCACCACTTTCTGATTTAAGACGATCGCTGCCGCCTCCTTTTGCCCCTTCCAGGGCCCAAGAGTTCCCCACTTTGCCCCCAAAGCCTCTCAAAGTGTTGCCTAAGCCTGAAAAAGATAAAAAGTTTTTTTAAACAGTGGAGCTTTTAAAACAGACTGCGTACACAATATGCAGAGCATGCTCCTTGGAGAAAACCCCCTCAGGGGGGTCTCACCCAGGCTAAGAGAAAAACAAAATGGTAAGGGGATTTAGCAACAATATTAACCCCTGACAAGCCGGTTACTCCAATTCCAACGGGAGTGGCTGGCCCCCTACCTGAGGGCATTGCAGGACTTGTGCTAGGGCGTAGCTCGCTTTACTTAAAAAAAAAAAAGAAAGAAAAAAAAGAAATAAATAAAAAGAAAAAGAAAAT
>NW_011496254.1:0-525 GCF_000754665.1 Bison bison bison | reverse complement strand
CCCAGGGAAGTCCAATCTTCCATTCGAGTTGCGAAGGAAAGCTGGAGATTGCTCTCGAGTGACTGCAGGACCATAGACCTCATCTAGGCTTGTGTCCAGAAGCCAATGTTCCTCTCCAGGGGCGACAGGGATCTCAGGGTTGCATTCCAGACACACCCAGGGAGACAGGCATTCATGTCGAGTGGAAGCAAAGAACCCTGCTCTGCTCTCGAGTCGCGACGGGTATCTCTTGGAGCTCACTGGGTGGACTAAAGGGAGTCAAGCCTCCTGAGGCGTTTGGAGAGAGGTCGAGAGATTGGTCTCTAGGCCATACAGGAGACGAAGGCCCTCAAGTCGCGATGACGGGGGAGGCTCGGGGTTGTTCTCGAGCGGCGGCCACAGTGTGCGGTTTCTCCCTAGGTACGACGGCGAGGTCAGTGAGCCTCTCGTGGGGCGCCAGGGAAGTCGGGTCTCCATTCGAGTGGCGAGGGGGAGCGCGTCATTGCTCTCGATTCATGGTAGGGGAATCTGGCCTCGAGACGTGTT
>NW_011496253.1:0-507 GCF_000754665.1 Bison bison bison | reverse complement strand
TCAAAATAAAATTGGAAGTGGTTAAACAGGAGATGGCAAGAGTGAATATCAGCATTTTAGGAATCAAGGACCAAAATGGCTTGGAATGGGCAAATTTAATTCAGATGACCATTACGTCTACTACTGTGGGTTAGAATCCCTTAGACGAAATGGAGAGTCCTTTTGGAGAAAAGGAGAATGGAGAAAATAGAAATACACTAAACTTTGCTAGTATTGAATATATGATTGATACTGGCTCCATCACTCAGTCACTAGGGTGGATGATTCTGGGTCACATGGTCTGCAAGAGGAATGGGAGCTCTGTAACTCAAAGTTGGTGGCAGCTACCTCATTCTGAACATACAGTGACATATAGTCAACAAAAGAGTCCAAAATGCAGTACTAGGGTGCAATCTCAAAAATTACAGGATTATCTGTTTGTTTCCAAGGCAAGTTTATTTCAGTTCAGTCGTGTCCAACTATTTGTAACCCCATGGACTGCAGCACGCCAGGCTTCCCTGTCCATCC
>NW_011496252.1:0-588 GCF_000754665.1 Bison bison bison | reverse complement strand
TCTGTGCAGAATATGGTTGGTAGCTTGATAGGATTGCATTGAATCTATAAATTGCTTTGGTAGTATAGTCATTTTCACTATATTGATTCTCCAATCCATGAACATTGGTATATTCCCCCATCTATTAGTGTCCTCTTTGATTTCCTTCACCAATGTTTTATAGTTTTCTATATATAGGTCTTTAGTTTCTTTAGGTAGATATATTCCTAAGTATTTTATTCTTTCTGTTGCAACGGTGAATGTAATTGTTTCCTTAATTTCTCTTTCTGTTTTCTCATTATTAGTGTATAGGAATGCAAGGGATTTCTGTGTGTTGATTTTATATCCTGCAACTTTACTGTAATCATTGATTAGTTCTAGTAATTTTCTGGTGGAGTCTTTAGAGTTTTCTATGTAGAGGATCATGTCATCTGCAAATAGTGAGAGTTTTACCTCTTCTTTTCAATTTGGATTCCTTTTATTTCTTTTTCTCCTCTGATTGCTGTGGCCAAAACTTCCAAAACTCTGTTGATTATTAATGGTGAAAGTGGGCCCCCTTGTCTTGTTCCTGACTTTAGAGGAAATGCTTTCACTTTTTCACCATTGAGG
>NW_011496251.1:0-523 GCF_000754665.1 Bison bison bison | reverse complement strand
ACCTCACGATATGCAGATGACACACCCTTATGGCAGAAAGTGAAGAGGAACTAAAAAGCCTCTTGATGAAGGTGAAAGTGGAGAGTGAAAAAGTTGGCTTAAAGCTGAACATCCAGAAACGAAGATCATGGCATCCGGTCCCATCACTTCATGGGAAATAGATGGAGAAACAGTGGAAACAGTGTCAGACTTTATTTTTTTGGGCTCCAAAATCACTGCAGATGGTGACTGCAGCCATGAAATTGGAAGGAAAGTTATGACCAACCTGGATAGCATATTCAAAAGCAGAGACATTACTATGCCAACAAAGGTTCGTCTAGTCAAGGCTATGGTTTTTCCTGTGGTCATGTATGGATGTGAGAGTTGGACTGTGAAGAAGGCTGAGCACCGAAGAATTGATGCTTTTGAACTGTGGTGTTGGAGAACGACTCCTTGAGAGTCCCTTGGACACCAAGGAGATCCAACCAGTCCATTCTGAAGGAGATCAGCCCTGGGATTTCTTTGGAAGGAATGATTCTAAAGC
>NW_011496250.1:0-586 GCF_000754665.1 Bison bison bison | reverse complement strand
GGCCCTGCAGTCACTCGAGAGCCAATCCCCAGCTTTCCTTCGCAACTCGAATGGAAGATTGGACTCCCTGGGCCAACACAGAGGCATCCCGAATTCCCCGTCGTAACTCGAGAATCCCGCCGCAACTCGAGAAAAACCACGTGGTTCCCCCGTCATCGCAAGATGAAGCCCTTTCCCGCTACAGCGTCTCAGGAGAACGTCCCACCGTTAGGAATTGGACGGTCGAAACGGTACTTGGCACCCGTTGATCGCGACCCCACAAAGTTCCCCGGCATCCCGGTCTCCCTGGAGAGGAACACCGAGGTTTTCCGGCACCACTTCCTCTGAGCCCCTTCTAGCCTCCTGATCTCCACAGGAGGGTCGACTCCCCTGCTTTGTCTGGAAGGGGTTCCCGACCTTCCGGTCGCACCTCAGGATGAGGCCGGTCTCACGACGACATTCCAGACGTGGCCTCGTGGGTGCTTCCACATTGCGAAGCACCCCGATTTCCCGGTCCCCTCTTGGTAAGAACCCGATGCCCGGACACCTCTCCGAACTCCACCCTGTGAATGAAGTCAACACGAAGGGGCAGTGACTCGCCCGTGCA
>NW_011496249.1:0-509 GCF_000754665.1 Bison bison bison | reverse complement strand
TTACCTCAGAAGCGAGGTAGCTCCTCTCCTCCCAGACCCTGACTTCGGACGCGGGGTAACTCCTCTCGTCGCCCCCTGACTCGGTCACGGGGGAATGCCTCGCGGCCGGCTCCTGACCTCCGAAGAGGGGTAGCTCCTCTCGGCCATTCCGGTGACGACGCAGCCTGGCACTCTCGGCCTCTCTTCCTGACGTCAGACGTCGGTTAACTCCTCTTGGCCGCCGCCCTTCCGGCATGCTGTCTTCTCAGCATCTGTCCTGTGACCTCTGACATGTGGTAGCTCCTTATGGCCGGGCTTAGTGTGCCAGGCACAGCCGCCTGCGCTTAGTGCGCCAGTTCCTCAGCAGTGGCCACAGGACTGGAAAAGGTCAGTTTTCATTCCAATCTCAAAGATACGCAATTCCAAAGAATGCTCAAACTACCGCACAATTGAACTCATCTCACAGGCGAGTAAATTAATGCTCAAAATTCACCAAGCCAGGCTTCAGCAATATAAGAACCGAGAACTTC
>NW_011496248.1:0-511 GCF_000754665.1 Bison bison bison | reverse complement strand
GTCTGCTATCACATGCAAGCTCCTTCTCAGAAAAACGTGTGCTCAGAATAATGACTAGTGTCAAGAATACTGGAGCAGGTTGCCATTTCGTCCTCCAGGGGATCTTCCCAAACCAGGGGTTGAAACCACTGCTCTTGTGTCTCCTGCACTGGCAGGTGGATTCTTTACCACTGCACCATCTGGGATACCCAGTGTCAAGTCAGGAGATAATAAAAAATACTCTAGAGAGTATTGCCTGTAGTGATCATTGGCTACAGAGAAGCGTGAGCAGAGCCAAAGTCTTGTTTTGCATATCTGTGAATAAAAAGCCTTATGCAGCTGGATGAGTGGCAGCAAGGCCAGTCATATACAGAACACACAAGAAAATGCATGCTGCAGCTGAATACAGGGGGAAAAATTAGCCCTTTCTTCTTGGAAGAGGTAAGAAACCATTATGGGTCTAAAATCAGGTAAGAAATATCATTCAGAAATCTCCTGATAAAATGGAAAGGACAAGTAACTCCCAAGTAAG
>NW_011496247.1:0-542 GCF_000754665.1 Bison bison bison | reverse complement strand
TTCACATCAGGTGACTGTGACACTTAAAAATACATGTTGTGTAACAGTCGTTCCAGACGGCTCGACCATGATGTGTCTGTGTGTGGTTCACACTTGTATTAATAGTCCCAAAGTATGCCACTTCTACCGCATCTAGGTATCATGAGAGAAACTGTTTACATGCTCACTTCATTAAATTCAGAGCTGCTTAAGTGGTTGGTTTTGTGGGATATTATTTTTTTTAACGCTCTTCCACTTGCAAAGGCCAATAGGATTTTGTCTGGTTAATTCTCAGGATGAAGAATCTGGATAAAAATCCTGCTTATAACTACCAAAATTATAAGCTGGGAGAAAGGAGACATAAATCCTATCTAAGCTAGACACACAGACATGAGTGTGTACACACAGACACAGAACAAAGTCAAATGCTTTACCTGGATCCTATCAGAATAATTATCAAGAAGAAGAACTCCAGAACTCGTCACTTTCTTAGTTTCAACCATAGTTTTCAAATCGGCCAGTAGATTCATGTGCTTTGACATGTCTGTGGCAAGTACCTTAAA
>NW_011496246.1:0-560 GCF_000754665.1 Bison bison bison | reverse complement strand
GTGAGGAAATTCAGTGGAGAAAAGAGGCTGAATAATTCAGCCAGAAGTTAAGAGAAAGAACGACATGGTGAGACCAAGTTTCGGTGAAGAAGGCCCGCTACTTTATTTTTCAAAGTAGTTTTTATACCTTAAGTTATGCATAGAGGATAATGGGGAAGGGGTAGAGTCTTGCAGCAAACCAGGCTTTCTTCCTGCAAACTTATCATATGCAAAAGCTTAGGTGATTTGCATCATCTTCTGGCCCGGAGGCCTGTTAACATTTTAAGACCTTTTCTTCAGAAAACTTATTTTTCTCTAAAGGTGGTTGGTCAGGAGCCACCCTCCAAAAAAGCATTAGATAAAGTTGCATTCCTACAGAGCAAAGGTGTGGTGGGCTATAACAAGAAAAAGAATTAACTCAAGGGTCCCAGGTTACAAACATTAAAGCTACTACTTACACCAATTATATTAATCAATACACTGCCAGGGACACAGCAGGTAAGGGATATGGAACCTTAGCAGCAAACAATGGCCCAACAAGTGAAAAACCATTCACCAATACAATTTCTAATCAATCTTTT
>NW_011496245.1:0-525 GCF_000754665.1 Bison bison bison | reverse complement strand
GCCCTTACACACATTAATGAATATATAGAAGAAATAAGTATAACCTTTGATATTAATCACGTTAGACCTTAGGCTAAGTAAATTCTTCCTTACTAAAACCCACTACACCCTCACCCTGTAGGAATGTAACTTTACTTGGGTGGCATCTGTTTTGAGAATAATCAGCCCTGGAGAAATAAGTGTCCTGATTGACTGACCGCTGTCACAAGGAGAGGGTCGTAAATTGTCAGCAGGCCCCCCTGGCCAGAAGATGATGTAACACCCCTAAGACCTCTGTATACATTTGTGTGAAGCACCTGACTTTAATAAAAGTCAGGACTGCTGTTCCCACGTGACTTTTGTATAACATCTCAGTGTATAAAAACAGACTCTGGAAAATAAAGAATTGGGATCAGTTTCTCGAAATACTGGTCTCCCCATGTCGCTCTCTCTCCCACTCTGGCTGAGTCTCCATCTGGAGCGCGGAACCCACCATGCTTACTAATTATGCCTGGGCTTCTAAGATCCGACCGGGGAGGCCTCAGT
>NW_011496244.1:0-582 GCF_000754665.1 Bison bison bison | reverse complement strand
ATGGTAGTGGGTCTCCACCTTCTGCGCAGATCATATTTTCTGCCGTTGACAAGGAAGAGGAGGGACACTGTGCTCTACCTCCTGAGGAGTGAGAGGGCTTACAGGACGCTGCGCCGGGCGCCCTGGCGAGCCCCCTCTCCCTCTACACAAACCTTTAAAAATTTATCCAACAATTTCTCATTTAAGGCGACTACTCCACCTCCGCTTGCACCTCCCAGGGCCTAAGAATTCCCCAGTTTACCTCCAAAGCCTCCCAGAGCATTGCCTAAGGTTGAAAAAGATTAAAAAGTTTCTTTTAAACAAAGGAGCTTTTAAAAAATACACAATATACAGAGCCTGCTCCTTGCAGAAAACCCCCTCTGGGGGGGCCTCACCCAAGCAAAAAAAGAGAGAAAAATAAAAAGAAAAACAAAAAAAGTGAAAAAGAAAAAAGGAAAGAAAATAGAAAAAGATCTAAAGATAGAAAAAGAACTAAAGAGTGAAAAGGAGAGAGGAACGGAGGAGGAAGGAATCAGGGAATGCAGCAAGATAGAAAAAGGAAAAAAGGGAAGTTGGAAAAGGAGATACAGAGAGAAAGAGATG
>NW_011496243.1:0-524 GCF_000754665.1 Bison bison bison | reverse complement strand
CAAGTAAATCCAACCAGTCCATTCTAAGGGAGATCAGTCCTGGGTGTTCATTGGAAGGACTGATGTTGAAGCTGAAATTCCTATACTTTGGCCACCTGATGCGAAGAGCTGACTCTTTGGAAAAGGCCCTGATGCTGGGAAAGATTGAGAGCAGGAGGAGAAGCGAACAACAGAGGATGAGATGGTTGGATGGCATCATCAGCTCGATGGACATGGGTTTGGTTGGACTCCAGGGGTTGGTGATGGACAGGGAGGCCTGGTGTGCTGTGGTTCATGGGGCCACAAGGAGTCGGGCACAACTGAGCCACTGAACTGAACTGAACTGAAAAGATTTATATACATTAAAGATTAACTGCAAGGGGAAAAGAACAGTAGGGAAAGTAAACAAATAATAAATGTAGAAAAATAATAATAGGTTTAAAAAATAGAAAAAGAGAGAGAGAGAGAGAAAAGGAAACTCCACAGAATTTCAAAAGCTGTATATAGCGACAGAGATTTATAACAGCAATACAAATGTGACCGAA
>NW_011496242.1:0-572 GCF_000754665.1 Bison bison bison | reverse complement strand
GTCTGCAACTTCTAATCACATGAATTGAAAATTATGACTCCACTCTGTCTTCTGAAAAGCTTCACTCTGGAAACGCCCTTCTTATGGTAGTGGCAACACAAAATGATGAAAAGAATAGATGTTAGCAAATGGTGTAAAACACTTGGGCAGTGTCTGTAAGAAAACAGCCCCTTTTATTAACCTCAAATGCATATTTCTGCTTTCCTTAAATTCTATCAAAAATCTCAAGAAAATATCTAAATAAGTGGAATATATAGAAAGACTCCCAAACAGACGAGTTCATACTCGTCTTATGATGGTGAGACAATTTATTCAAAACATCTGTTTACTAGAGGTAAAACAGGAGAGGAATCTTTTCACTTCTTTCTTTCTTCCCAGTGTATTCACAGCAGATATTTTGGTCTTTACACCTAAGTTCCATTTTATTGAAAGAACCAAGAGTTAACATTTTCCTCAAAATAATTCAGCCTCATTAGTTTTTAAAAGAAATATGGTACTTTAAAACAATGAAAATACACCGTTGTTTAATTAAGGCACAGTGTGCTTTAAACTATATTCATACTGTAGTTTTT
>NW_011496241.1:0-530 GCF_000754665.1 Bison bison bison | reverse complement strand
CCTGGAGACAAGGATTGAGAAGATGCAAGAAAGGTTTAACAAGGACCTAGAAGAAATAAAAAAGAGTCAATATATAATGAATAATGCAATAAATGAAATTAAAAACACTCTGGAGGCAACAAATAGAATAACAGAGGCAGAAGATAGGATTAGTGAATTAGAAGATAGAATGGCAGAAATAAATGATTCAGAGAGGATAAAGAAAAACGAATTAAAAGAAATGAGGACAATCTCAGAGACCTCCAGGACAATATTAAACGCTACAACATTCGAATCATAGGGGTCCCAGAAGAAGAAGACAAAAAGAAAGACCATGAGAAAATACTTGAGAAGATAATAGTTGAAAACTTCCCTAAAATGGGGAAGGAAATAATCACCCAAGTCCAAGAAACCCAGAGAGTCCCAAACAGGATAAACCCAAGGCGAAACACCCCAAGAAACATATTAATCAAATTAACAAAGATCAAACACAAAGAACAAATATTAAAAGCAGCAAGGGAAAAACAACAAATAACACACAAGGGAATTCC
>NW_011496240.1:0-549 GCF_000754665.1 Bison bison bison | reverse complement strand
GCGGCCGGGCGCCCTGGCGAGCCCCCTCTCCCTCTACACAACCTTTAAAAATTTATCCAACAATTTCTCATTTAAGGCGACTACTCCACCTCCGCTTGCACCTCCCAGGGCCTAAGAATTCCCCAGTTTACCTCCAAAGCCTCCCAGAGCATTGCCTAAGGTTGAAAAGATTAAAAGTTTTCTTTTAACAAAGGAGCTTTTAAAAAATACACAATATACAGAGCCTGCTCCTTGCAGAAAACCCCCTCTGGGGGGGCCTCACCCAAGCAAAAAAAGAGAGAAAATAAAAGAAAAACAAAAAAAGTGAAAAGAAAAAAGGAAAGAAAATAGAAAAAGATCTAAAGATAGAAAAAGAACTAAAGAGTGAAAAGGAGAGAGGAACGGAGGAGGAAGGAATCAGGGAATGCAGCAAGATAGAAAAGGAAAAAGGGAAGTTGGAAAAGAGATACAGAGAGAAAGAGATGGAGGAGGAAAGAAAAAGTTAGAGAGAAAGAGGGTAAAGGAAAAGAAACGAAAGAAAGAGAAGGTAGTAAGAAGGAAGAAGGGAGA
>NW_011496239.1:0-500 GCF_000754665.1 Bison bison bison | reverse complement strand
TGGCCATCTTGGACCTCTCATAGCCCCAACTCTTTGGTTTATGGCCATTTTTAATCCATTTTAAATTCCCTGAAGACATGTTAACTTTTGTAGAAGCAGAATGAGCTTTAGTTCATATGTGCTGTAGTCTGTTCTCAAAAGCCACATTCCAAGAAAACTTTGTTCTTTTAATCAGTGAGAGAAAACCAAATTCCAGTTTGGTAACAGCTTATATTCACTGTGAAACAATAGTTATTCACTTAGTCATAGTAACAATAAGACTTCAAAGGCAGTTTAATGTCTTAACAAACTTGTAGCATGCACAAAACTCTTCTTTCACTTGCAACACACCTGGTTACACTTTCTGTATTCATCACTTCATTTGTCCATTTAGAGGACAGCCACCTAGTTACGTTTAGACTTACTTTGCTTTTCCTTAATAGAATGGAATTCCATTCCTTATTACTTTTTATTAAAAACACACATCTTACTTTTCTTCAGAAACCATGACTTGTACTTTA
>NW_011496238.1:0-610 GCF_000754665.1 Bison bison bison | reverse complement strand
CAAAAATCACAAGGCTCACACTGACACATACATCAATCCAGACAGACAAGACAAGACATCTTCCAGTTTTCCGCCTGAGATGGAAAGATTTCTTTGTAGCCGGTTTTTTTTCTGGGGAGTGGGGGTGGGGCTGGCGGCCAGGCAGGCTTTGGGAAGGAGCTAAGTGTTTGGAATTGCATATGAAAAGAACCAGCTTTCCGGGTTCCAAGGAATCAAGTTTCCTTGGAAACCAACTTTGTCCGGTTCTATAGAATATCATGGCCCTCCTAGGTCAGGTCATCTTTCCTTTCCGTAGTCCTCGCTGGATCCCTGAATTCTAGACAGCTTGGATTGCCTCTGTGGGCTGGATGGATTGTCCTCCCGTTTCACCGGGCGGCGGGAGCGAGGTCCCAGAGGCTCTCCTGGAACCGGGCGTGGGGCGGGGCTCACCGGGAGCCCGTGGTGAAGGTGGGCAGCGCACCGGGAGCGCGCCCGGGGCGGGGCGAAGCCGGGCGGCGCGGGTCGGGAACCGGGTCGCGGCGGGGATGGGGGGCGGTCCCAGTTGTGCTCCCGGGGGTGGCCACTGCTGCTGGAAACGCGCTGGGATCGCACCAGGGGCGGGGTGAACCCG
>NW_011496237.1:0-544 GCF_000754665.1 Bison bison bison | reverse complement strand
ACTTAGCAGCAGCAGCAGCAGCAGTACCCTTTGCAATTACAGGGCTTGGGATAGAAGGGTCTGGGAGCACAACTGCTAACCTTTCTTCTATTTGTACTAATTAAAAAACAAACTGCAACTACATGTTTCCTTATCCTACTCCCATTAGCTGCTGTGCTACATCTTTTGCTTCAAGGAGTTGTGTCAATGTATTTAAACTCTGTACCCTTATTTCTCATTTCTTTTACCTGAAAGGTATCTTTATCATCATCGTCAATCTATTTCCATAAAAGTCAACACAAGCTTTAAAATCTTCTGGGGTGGGGAAGTGCTAGTAAGAGTAAAAGATGGTTGTGGAATGCTTGCCAGGCACTCAGCCATACAATAATTTTATACTAATTGTTTCATTTATCTTTGCAACAATCTTGGTATAAGTATCATTATTCCTAACTTTCATACAGGAAACTGAGGTTGAAAAAGATTAAAAAATTTGTCCAAATTTGCATAGATGGCCAAGTGGAAGATGCAATCAATCTTACCAGAAATTCCTGTATCATGGATTGTA
>NW_011496236.1:0-518 GCF_000754665.1 Bison bison bison | reverse complement strand
GCATGTTGTTTACCCTCCATATGTTTCTATTTGTCATGGTTCTTTCCCCCTGTAGTTGACATCTAATCTTACTGCTTTGTGATCAGAAGAGATGCTTGAAATGATTTTGATTTTGTTTCAGTTTACCAAGGCTAGATTTATGGCCCAGTATATGATCAATCCTGGAGAATGTTCCATGTGCACTTGAGAAAAAGGTGAAATTCATTGCTTTGGCGTGAAATGTTCTTTTGAAATCAATTAGGTCTAACTGATCCATTGTATCACTTAAAGTTTGTGTTTCCTTGCTAAATTTTCTGTTTGGTTGATCTATCCATAGGTGTGTGTAGGGTCTTAAGATCTCCCACTATTATTGTGTTATTTTTAATTTCCTGTTTCTTACTTGTTAGCATTTGCCTTACATATTGAGTGCTCCTATCTTGGGTGCATGTATATTTATAATTTTTATATCTTCTCCTTGGGGTGATCATTTGACCATTATATAGTGGCCTTTTTTGTCTCTTTTCACACCCTTTATTTCA
>NW_011496235.1:0-540 GCF_000754665.1 Bison bison bison | reverse complement strand
TGTGGGACACTTTAAAAGCAGTCCTAAGGGGAAAGAAAGTTCATAGCCATATAGGCATACCTACAAGAAATAAGAAAAAAGTCAAATAAATAACCTAACCCTACACCTAAAGCAACTAGAAAAGGATGAAATGAAGAACCCCAGGGTTAGTAGAAGGAAAGAAATCTTAAAAATTAGGGCAGAAATAAATGCAAAAGAAACAAAAGAGACCATAGCAAAAATCAACAAAGCCAAGAGCTGGTTCTTTGAAAGGATAAATAAAATTGACAAACCATTAGCCAGACTCATCAAGAAACAAAGGGAGAAAAATCAAATCAATAAAATTAGAAATGAAAATGGAGAGATCACAACAGACAACACAGAAGTACAAAGGATCGTAAGAGACTACTATCAGCAATTATATGCCAATAAAATGGACAACGTGGAAGAAATGGACAAATTCTTAGAAAAGTACAACTTTCCAAAACTGAATGAGGAAGAAATAGAAAATCTTAACAGACCCATCACAAGCACGGAAATTGAAACTGTAATCAAAAATCT
>NW_011496234.1:0-532 GCF_000754665.1 Bison bison bison | reverse complement strand
GATCAGGGCCTGCTGAGCTGCGTGATTCCTGCCGGCTCATCTGCATGACAATTGCCAGCTGAGCTGCGCGATTCCTGTCGGCTCATCTGCCAGCAATTGCCAGCGGAGCTGCGTGATTCCTGCCTGGTCACGTGCTTGATTATTGCCAGTTGAGCAGCATGATTCGTCACTGCTGAGCTCCATGCTTATTGCCTGCTGATTGCGTGGTTCGTGTCTGCTCAGCTCTTTGAGTATTGCCTCCTGAGGTCCCTGTTCGTCGCCACCTGCCGGGGACCAGCCCCAACTGATCCAGGGTATTCGAAGGAGAGATGGCCTAGGCGACTATTTATATGCTAATCAGAGATGTCAAGAATAATAGTATGAGGAGAGCTCAGTAGGAAAATTCGGTGGAGAAAAGAGACTGAGTAGCTTGGTTTACGCGGAAGACCAATCAAACTTCAAGACAAGAAGTTTGCACCACTTACGTAGGCCGCAGGCGCCCTCTCGAATAGCGAAAGGTGCCTCACCCTAGACACCTTCTCGAGTGGGTCTT
>NW_011496233.1:0-543 GCF_000754665.1 Bison bison bison | reverse complement strand
TTTTTTCTGAAGAAATAATTCTCACAGGAAATAATTTCAAACCCAGCAGTGTGAGCGTGGGAGGAGAGGACAAAGAATGGGAGGGTCCGCAAGATGTTTAAAAAGCTGTGTTTGGAAACCTTCCTATCAGTAAAGTTACTAAGATGCCAGTGAAGTCACTGAAAATTCTTTATCTCACGAAATGTTCTCTGTGAATATGCTTTTGTGAAAACCAGTGAAGAGCTCAGTCTTCTCATCAAATCATCGCAGGGTAAAACAGAGACAGCAGGGGAAGAAGGAGAGGCCAGGAGGCAGGCAATGCTGAGAATGCTGAACATGAGGAGAAATCTTAGGGGGAGCTCTGGAGAGCCACAGTCTGGGGACCTGTGGCTGAACCCACTTTACTCAGGTCTGTAAGTGAGCAGATGGCCCGTGACTGTGAGCGAGGTTATTTATTCACGTAATCAAATTTAAGCACTAAAACTTTTAAAAGTTGACACCGACATGTGTTGCCTAGGGATGTGAAGCAACTAGAACTCTCATACACATCAGCGGTAAAAAAAC
>NW_011496232.1:0-552 GCF_000754665.1 Bison bison bison | reverse complement strand
TAGTATGAGGATAGCTCAGTAGGAAAAATTCAGTGGAGAAAGAGACCGAGTAGCTTGGTTACGAAGGAGACCAATAAAACTTCAAGACAAGAAGTTTGCACCACTTACGTAGGCCGCAGGCGCCCTCTCGAATAGCCGAAGGTGCCTCACCCTAGACACCTTCTCGATGGGTCTTAGCAGCCCAGGCATAGTTACTAAGCGTGGTGGGTTCCGCGCTCCAGATGGAGACTCAGCTGGAAGTTAAAGGGAAGAATGACATGGGGAGACCAAGCGTTGGTGAGCAAGGCCTGTAGCTTTATTTTCAACAGGGGTTTTTATACCCTAAGTAACACATAGAGGATAATAGGGGATGCAAAACCATCAGTCTTTGATTCTTATCAAAAACCAGGTTTCTTTCCTGCAAATTTACCGTATACAAATGGTTTAGGTGATTTACATCATCTTCTGGCCAGAAGGCCTACTAACATTTTATGACTCTTGACAAGGACTTGTCAACAAAGTCTTATTTTCTCTAAGAGTAATTATTTTAAGGTTCGGTGCCATCTTCCAAAG
>NW_011496231.1:0-548 GCF_000754665.1 Bison bison bison | reverse complement strand
AGCAAAAACATAAACCTCTCTCCACCCCACCAAAACAGCTGTGTCACTTGCAATGGCAGCTAAGTCAGTATTAATTTCTGATCACCTAGGAGGAACAATTAGACTAAGCAAGTATTCAGAGAACGATTTCTTGGCCCAGGTTCGACCAAGCTCTACTTTGGCAGCCAGCAGTGCGTGTATAATATGTAACAGTAAGAACTAGACAGGAGTTATTTCGACAAATCCCAGGTGACTGGCCTCAAGTGACTGTTATAAGTAAGATTTCACAACATGGGAGCTTGGCTCTGTGAATTGACTTTTCTCCACCGATTTAAAAATCCTTTCACCAGATGTAGGTTTCAACTACACTTAGATATACCATTTTCTTACGTCTAATTTTCCCTTAGTTCTCAAATTCCATCATAAAATGGCAAGAGTGATACAGACACTGTTTCTCTATTTGGAATTTAATATGTAAGATAGAGTTTTTTCCCCTTCTGGAAAAATGTGAATCCACATTGTTCCAACAGTTGGAAAATTATTCGTCTCGTGCCAAACCTATAACAGAG
>NW_011496230.1:0-509 GCF_000754665.1 Bison bison bison | reverse complement strand
GCGCCTCCAGCCTCGCCCCGCACCCTCCTCGCTGCACCCCGCGACCTAGAGCAAAGAAGTTTGTGCAGCGAGTGAGGGCCAGAGAAGAGAGTGCACCCACAAAGTGCCGTCCAGACCAGCGCGGCGCCGGCCAGCAGGGGAAACAAGATAAACATCGAGATCCCGGCGAGACTGACAGGGCTGCTGCAGCGTGAACTCCAACCAGAAATAATTCTACTTATTCTGTTTTAGCTTATCCACCCTTGCCTTATGTTTCCTTTTTACTAATGACTCCAACAAACTTAATGTAGGCATGAATTATTCAGGTGGACCTAACGTAGTGACTTGTGAACAATGTATGCTTTCATCTTGTTTAAACCCTCAATGTAATTTTTGCTCCTTTGTGGTGTTACAATGCCCATCCTATCTTATGGTGCCTATATGATAGCTATGGTCTTACTGTGTTACAACAACTGCAGGATTTAATGCGATCGCGACGGTTTGTGGTCTTGCTTATCCTAGGAATATCA
>NW_011496229.1:0-565 GCF_000754665.1 Bison bison bison | reverse complement strand
CCAAATTGTCCTCCACATAGAGTTCTTTTTCAAAATAATATTGCTGCACTGTTCAAAACCTCCAATGACCTGCTTGTTGATTTAAATAACATCAAATCCCTAGACCCTGTGCTCAATATCCTCCCCAGTCTGAAAAACCTGTGGGAGGCTGGCTCATCAACATCCGTGTGCAAAGTCAAGTGCAGGCCGTGGGAGTGACGTGCCCCAAGGAAACCGAAGCTTACAGGCTTCAGATGCCACTTTCAAAACATTTTATTTTATATTTTTATTCTGGTGGAAAAAAAAACAAACCACATATCACAAAATCTGCTAAACATTTGTTTTGGAATAATTTCAGACTTACAAAAAGGTTTAAAAATAGTTCAAAAAATTCTCTGATGCCTTAGGAGATAAATCTTATGCCTCTTCCCAGATTCCCCAAATGCTAACACACTTGACAAATAAACCGTGCTTGGTCTACCATCCTCTCCGTGTCCCTCTCTCCATGTTTGGACACAACGCTCCTCACACTGTGGACGCGCTCCTATCCTCTTACTGCCTGCTGTGGGCTATGCCTCATCTTTTC
>NW_011496228.1:0-545 GCF_000754665.1 Bison bison bison | reverse complement strand
CAGTGCAGGTATAATCTCTGTCTCCCCCTGAAGAATACAAGTCCTTGGGGGTGGGGGGAAAGCTTGTCCCTTTCATCTGTAGATAGATCCCAGGGCCTAAAATATTTTCTAGCCCATGTGGGATATGCACAGAAACACCTCATCAATGAGTTCCTCTATTACCATAGAATTATATGCGCACTCTCCAGTTTACATGAATGAGGCTCAGAGAGGGCAGGTGTTCCGCAAGTCACACACAGCAAGTCCCTGTCCCTGAAGCAGACTTCCTTCCCCTGTCCAACCCCACTCTGCTCCCTGGTAGATTGTTGGCAACGGGGAACTGATTAAAACTAATCAGCCTGATTAATCCCAGACAATTTGAGAGGTTCCGCTCTAGATGGCATTTAGCAGAGGCCAAGATAGTGTGTGAGCTAAGGCAGAGACCCCTAGGCTGCTGCCACGGGCTGGGGAGGGCGGGCTAAGATCTCCCCGCACCCCACTCGCCATGCCGGGCGTGTGAGTCACAGGCTAAGCATCATGAAATCGCTCTCTATGACAACAGAAGA
>NW_011496227.1:0-508 GCF_000754665.1 Bison bison bison | reverse complement strand
AAAGGGACCTGAAAGAGATTTGGAATACCCTGGGTATTTAGTACTGTGAATGAGAATAGGAAAAAATAGTGATAAGTAAACATCATGGAGTATTACTTGACAACTAGAATCGAAGGATTAAATATACACATGCTTGGTGAAAAAAGTTGGAAGCACAAAGAGATATACACTACAATATCATTTACAAAATTAAAAAAATTATATACACTCAAAAATACATATATTTCAAGAACATATTAAAGTAAAAAGATACACATAATTAGCATTAACCTGGCTGGTAGTGGTATGAGGATAAAATAAGATACATAAACAGAGGAAGGAAGGAACCAACGGAGGGAGGAGGGAGAAAGAAAGCCATATTAGTTAGCTGTTGCAACTATAATGCATAACAAATGCTAGAATTTCAGTATTACAAAAAACATTTATTTCTCATGCCTGTGCAGGTCATCTGGGAGTTGGCTGACCTAGCCTGGAACTTGGTTACAGGGACAGATTGAGTCCAGGTCTG
>NW_011496226.1:0-541 GCF_000754665.1 Bison bison bison | reverse complement strand
GGCCGGAAAAACCTATTCAGGCAGGCTAGAGGCTTTCCAAAGGAGTTTGTAGGTTAAACACTGTCACACCCAGGAATTATTAACTGGAAATGTAAGCTAACTCGTTTTTTCAGAGAGAGGTAGTGGGGGAGAGCCCCCTGTAAAGTCAGAGGTTTAGGTGAAAGCGCAAGCAGAAAGTAGGCAGACTCTGGTTTTGGGGGTATATGCTTGAGAATTTCCAGGGGGACTCCTGAAGCTCGATCCCGCCTTTGCGTATGCCGAGCCTCCTTCCTCATGACCTTTGTCATGGGCGGAGTACCTCACTGGCTCCCAGCAGTGACAGAATTCCAGATGAGCTATTCCAGATCCTGAAAGATGATGCTGTGGAAAGTGCTGCACTCAATATGCAATATGCAATATGCACTCAATATGCAATATGCCGGCTCACGGCACTAGGGGAATCTGGCCTGGAGACGTGTTGAAGAAGGTCTCTCGAGGTTTCTCTCGGGTTGAGGCAAAAACCCTGGCTTCCCTTGACTTGTGCAGGTGACCTCAGGGGGCT
>NW_011496225.1:0-518 GCF_000754665.1 Bison bison bison | reverse complement strand
ACACCCCCAGCCCCTAAGCCCTCTGCAAGGACGCCTGGCTCCTAGGTCCGAAGGGAAGGCGAGAGCTGAGCTGAGGCACCAGTCAGGCACCAGTCACGTCTCCCACACTCCCGCAGCCTGCTCCTTCCCGGGCGCGAACGCTAGAAGCTGGGCAGGGCTTGGGAGGCTCGCTCAGGTCAGAGCAGCCTCTCGGCCGGGGCTCTGTGCTATCGCGCCTGGGCGCAGAGCTGGAGCTCCGCCGGTGTGGAAGCTCACTCGGTCCTTCCCAGTACAGGCTTGCAAGCACCCGCCGGCAGCCAGCCTCTTCTCTCCCGCGTTCCGGGCATTGGGCTCCAAACCTGGGACCAAGTACTGCCCGGAGCTCACTGATCAGGGGCTGGTTCCCCGGCGCTGCGGCTGTGCTAGGGAGCCCAAACGCACAGGGGAAGCCCGCACAGCACATCCACCTGCCTCTAGGCGGGAGGACAGCTCCAGGGAAGGCCCGGTCTGGCAGGCGCTTTCTGGGCACAAACGGAGCA
>NW_011496224.1:0-664 GCF_000754665.1 Bison bison bison | reverse complement strand
CTTTAAGAATATTAATAAAAAAAAAAGACAAGCCATTAGCCAGATTCATCAAGAAAGAAAGGGAGAAGAATCAATTCAACAAATTAGAAATGAAAATGGAAAAATCACAACAGATGACACAGAAATAGAAAGGATCCTGAGACTACTATCAGCAGCTATATGACAATAAAATGGACAACTTAGAAGAAATGGACAAATACTCAGAAAAGTATAACCTTCCAAAACTGAACCAGGAAGAAATAGATAATCTCAACAGATCCATCACGAACACAGAAGGCAAAACTGCAATCAAAAAGCTTCCAACCACAAGAAAAACTAAGCTCAGGACCAGATGGCTTATTCGCCCTCATGGTTACCCTGGCCACCTAGAGAAAACAAAAAAAGGGAGTACAGAGTGGCGGTTTGTTTGGGGAAGAGGGTGAAGATGGATGGGAACAATGGCTTCAGGAGAAGGGGTGTGGGCGGAGAAGGGGTAAGGGCCTGGCAAGGACAAGGGGAGGTGTCTTATGGGGCGGTCTCAATGGACAAGAGGACCTTGCATGGGTTCAGCTCACCTTGACACTTCTTTGGACATCTGTTGACAGGAGCTTTTCATCTTTTCCTCCTGGGTATCTAGAGTCTGCTGTTCCACAACTTCTCTAGAGCCTTGTGGCTTCCCAGTCAC
>NW_011496223.1:0-503 GCF_000754665.1 Bison bison bison | reverse complement strand
ATTTATATTTGGATGGGAACAAGGATGTTAGATCCTTCTCCACTGCCCATCTGAGAAGAGGAAACATTGTCAGCTTCTGCAGCTGACGTAGAGGAGCTGTTAAGGATAGAAAGAAAAGAAAAGCTGGAGATGAGAGGGGCTGAGCACCCCTCAAATGAGCTTCACCTAATCACAATTTAGCCAGAATGCTGGCCAGACCCCACGCATTCTGTTGTACACTCAAGCTCTCATGAAACTCTATTAGGGTTGGTAGTTTTTAGGAAAGTGGCTATTACTAATGTCATCCCAGAAAAATGTGAGCAAAATAAAAGATGATTACAGAAAGAAGAGTGTCACATGAACAGGGCTTGCAGATTGGAAATACTAAAGAGGATTTTGCTGCTGTCTTAGTTATCTTGGCAATCACTCGCTCTCCTCTTATAGGAAGGAAGCTCTAGGGATTCTATGTGAGTCATTGCCTTAAAGCATAGGGCTAGGTCCGCTGCAAAGCATTAGAGCATCTG
>NW_011496222.1:0-696 GCF_000754665.1 Bison bison bison | reverse complement strand
GTGTTTATCATACGGTGATCACGTGACTGAAGGCGCTGATCACGTGATGTGCCGTCAGTGATCACGTGGCTGAGCAGGCACTGATATCGTGACTGAGCATGCACTGATCATGTGCCGGGAGCCGGGGAGGCATTCCACTCTGGACAAAAGGTCATGAGGAAGGAGGCTCGGCGTACGCAAATGCGGGATCGAGCCTCAGGAGTCCACCCGGATATTCTCGAGCATCTCCCCCCCAAAAAAACCAGAGTCTGCCTACTCTATTGCTTTGTGCTCTCACCTCTGATTTCACTGGGGGCTGTCCCCCACCACCATCTCGCTCTCTCTGTCAAAGAGTTAACTTACAGCTCCCAATTCCCATAAGTGCCTTGTCATTCTTCCCTTTAACTTCCAGCTGAGTCTCCATCTGGAGCGCGGAACCCACCACGCTTACTAATTATGCCTGGGCTGCTAAGACCCACTCGAGAAGGTGTCTAGGGTGAGGCAGCTTTCGCTATTCGAGAGGGCGCCTGCGGCCTACGTAAGTGGTGCAAACTTCTTGTCTTGAAGTTTGATTGGTCTTCCGCGTAAACCAAGCTACTCAGTCTCTTTTCTCCACCTAATTTTCCTACTGAGCTCTTCTCATACTATTATTCTTGACATCTCTGATTAGCATATAAATAGTCGCCTAGGCCATCTCTCCTTCGAATACCCTGGATC
>NW_011496221.1:0-508 GCF_000754665.1 Bison bison bison | reverse complement strand
AAGAATAGGCATATCCTACCCACTTTGCAGATGAGGAATCCTAGCCTTGTGAGGTGAGGTGCCTTTCCAAGGTCACACCCAGGTTAAGCGTAGATGCAGAACTTAAACCTAGGCCTGTGTTTGCTAGGAGAGCCTCTGACTCCACCATTCTGGAAAGTCAGTCAGTTCTTTCTGTTGATTAGGTCACCAGCCCAAGATAACTTGAAGATGCCAGCAAGACTAAAATCATTCCTCTCCCCCAGTCTGTCATCTGCCTCGTGATTTTGCCTAGTTGTACCCCTGGATATTCTCCTTTACTCCCAGCTTAGCAGAGAACTTCTTACTTTTAAATTGGCTCTAGACTCCTACTTTCTCCTTTTCTAGGACCCCGGCCTCCCACCGATGTGAGACTTACTTTTAGCCTTGATCTTCTTGATCCTGGCTACTGCTCTGTTTTGTTTTTGTTTTTCTTACTCAGAAGGAAGGATGTGAAACAATTTCTCTGATATCGCACAGATCCCATAACACT
>NW_011496220.1:0-514 GCF_000754665.1 Bison bison bison | reverse complement strand
AGGGTGGAGTTCGGAGAGGTGTCCGGGCATCGGCTTCTTATCGTAGCGGGGACCGGGAAATCGGGGTGCTTCGCAATGTGGAAGCACCCGCGAGGCCACGTCTGGAATGTCGTCGTGAGACCGGCCTCATCCTGAGGTGCGACCGGAAGGTCGGGAACCCCTTCCAGACAAAGCAGGGGAGTCGACCCTCCTGTCGAGATCAGGAGGGTAGAAGGGGCTCAGAGGAAGTGGTGCCGGAAAACCTCGGTGTGCCTCTCCAGGGAGACCGGGATGCCGGGGAACTTTGTGGGGGCGCATCAAGGGTGCCAAGTACCGTTTCGACCTCCAATTCCTAACGTGGGACTTCTCCTGAGACGCTGTAGCGGGACAGGGCTTCATCTTGCGATGACGGGGGAACCACGTGGTTTTTCTCGAGTTGCGGCGGGATTCTCGAGTTACGACGGGGAATTCGGGATGCCTCTTGTGTTGGCCCAGGGAAGTCCAATCTTCCATTCGAGTTGCGAAGGCAAGCTGG
>NW_011496219.1:0-503 GCF_000754665.1 Bison bison bison | reverse complement strand
TAAGAACCCGACTGCCCGGACACCTCTTCGAACTCCATCCTGTGAATGAAGTCAATACGAAGGGTAGTGACTCGCCCGTGCATCGTCGGGTAAAAACCCCCAGGTTCCAAATACCGCTCGACAACTGGCCTGTCTCCCCGGGAACACCTCGAGAGGCAAGCGGAGTTCCATGCCTCAACACAAGACGAGGCCTGACTCTCCTTTCCCAAGTCTGCAGGGACCCTGGGATCGGAGTCTGAAATCAGAGGAACCCTGAGGTTCCTGCCTCAACTGGAGATGAGGCCCTCTTCCAATGCACCAAACCCAGTGGAGTGCCGAGAGGCCCCTCCCACCTCCAGTTTCCCTGACTTCTCAGAGCCTCCATGAGAAGCCCCCTGAGGTCACCTGCGCAAGTCGAGGGACCCCAGGGTGTCCTGCCTCAACCCGAGAAAGACCTCGAGAGACCTTCTTCAACACGTCTCGAGGCCAGATTCCCCTACTGCCGTAAGCCGGCATATTGCATA
>NW_011496218.1:0-559 GCF_000754665.1 Bison bison bison | reverse complement strand
ACTCGAGATGAATGCCTGTCTCCCCGGGTGCGTCTGGAATGCAACCCCGAGATCCCTGTCGCCCCTGGAGAGGAACATTGGCTTCTGGACACAAGCCTAGATGAGGTCTATTGGCCCTGCAGTCACTCGAGAGCAATCCCCAGCTTTCCTTCGCAACTCGAATGGAAGATAGGACTTGCCTGGGCCAACACAAGAGGCATCCTGAATTCCCCGTCGTAACTCGAGAATCCCGCCGTAACTCGAGAAAAACCACGTGGCTCCCCCGTCATCGCAAGATGAAGCCCTTTCCCGTTACAGCGTCTCAGGAGAAGTCCCACGTTAGGAATTGGAGGTCGAAAGTGCACATGGCACCCTTGATGCGACCCACAAAGTTCCCCGAAATCCTGCTCTCCCTCGAGAGGAACACTGAGGTTTTCTGGCACCCCCTCCTCTGAGCCCTTTCTCCCCTCCTAATCTGGACAGGAGGGTCCACTCCCCTGCTTTGTCTGGAAGGGGTTCCCGACCTTCCGGTCGCACCTCAGGATGAGGCCGGTCTCACGAAAACATTCCAGACGTCGCC
>NW_011496217.1:0-547 GCF_000754665.1 Bison bison bison | reverse complement strand
ACAGGCCACTTGTCGAGTGGTATTTGGAACCGGGGGTTTTTTCCCGACGATGCACGGGCGAGTCACTGCCCCTTCGTGTTGACTTCATTCACAGGGTGGAGTTCGAAGAGGTGTCCGGGCATCGGGTTCTTATCAAGAGGGGACCGGGGAAATCGGGGGTCCTTCCGAATGTGGAACCACCCACGAGGCCACGTCTGGAATGTTGTCGTGAGACCGGCCTCATCCTGAGGTGCGACCGGAAGGTCGGGAACCCCTTCCAGACAAAGCAGAGGAATCGACCCTCCTGTCCAGATCAGGAGGGTAGAAGAGGCTCAGAGGAAGTGGTGCCGGAAAACTTTGGTGTTCCTCTCGAGGGAGACCGGGATGTCGGGGCACTTTGTGGGTCGCATCAAGGGTGACAAGTACCGTTTCGAACTCCAATTCCTAAAGTGGGACTTCTCCTGAGACGCTGTAGCGGCACAGGGCTACATCTTGCGATGACGGGGGAACCACGTGGTTTTTCTCGATGTGTAGCAGGATTCTCGAGTTACGACGGGGAATTCAGGAT
>NW_011496216.1:0-535 GCF_000754665.1 Bison bison bison | reverse complement strand
TCCCTTGACGTGGGTGCGTGCGAGTGTCTGTGTGTCTGTCTGTGTGCCTGCCTGTGGCTCGTCTGCTCTCTCGAGGAAGGTCGAGGGCTTGGGCGTGGGGGCAAAGGGGGGGCCTCGGTAGTGCGAAGGGAGGGGCTGAGGCGCTCCGGTCGACCGCGCCTCCCTGGCTTCTGGTGGGTTTGGGCACCGGACAGGTGCCGGGCAAGTTGGGCGCTCAAGTTTCGCTGCG
Organism: Bison bison bison; assembly: GCF_000754665.1. Taxonomy (NCBI): domain Eukaryota; kingdom Metazoa; phylum Chordata; class Mammalia; order Artiodactyla; family Bovidae; genus Bison; species Bison bison. Next base: position 306 of record NW_011496216.1, on the reverse strand, counting down.
TCTAGGCCCGCAGGAGGTTCAGAGGCCCCTGGGCCGCGGGGGTTGGGAGGCGGCGGGCGCCGAAGACCGACACCTCCGGGGCCGCGCGGGCCTGAGCAGCGAATGGGATCGGGGGGAGGCCCGGCTCAGCGAGCGCGGCCGGGTCTGGAGTGGCCGCGGGTGGGAGGGCGCCGAGACTTCTGCACCCCTCAGCCCAGCCCCCAGGCCCCGCGCGCACGCATGCACGCACGCCCTCCCGGTCAATGGGGGGTCCTGGAAGCCCCTCGGGCCCCCGGGCCCGGCCAGGCGCTTGCTGGTCTGGTGTTG
>NW_011496215.1:0-599 GCF_000754665.1 Bison bison bison | reverse complement strand
CAACTTCCAGCGAGCAGCAAAGACCCAGCATAGTCAAAACGAATTCAATAGTTACCCAAAACAAATAAATCAATGGACAGAAGTTCTTGGAACACATGACTGAGGTTAGGGGTGAGGCAGTACATGTATGTGCCAGGATACTCTTAAAGTATACTCTTAACATAGATGAGGAGAACAATGTAAGAGGAAAACTTACTGTTTGGTTCAGGTCGCTTCTGAGCCTTTTGGGGGAACCGACCTGAAGCCAGAGTCTAGCCGAAATACACAGGCTTTGAACATCGCTGAAGACCAACATTTCCTAAGGAAAAAACGCATTGCTTAGCTCAAGGTTTGTCTGGGAAATTCTTACACATCAGGAGATGGCTCCGAGGTGGATTTCTACAAAGAACATCCATGCAAAGGACAAGCCTGCACAGCTCTGTGCACATCTGCCCCCTCCCCCTCCTCACAGCCAGCAGCATTTCCAAGTGACCTCCTAAGGCCTTCACCAAACTACAGGGGCACCTCTGGGCTTCCTGTTTCCCTCATTTTTCGGAATCTTTTACTAAAAAAAAAGAAAAACAAAAAACAAAAGTTAAAAAAAAAAAAAACCGAAAAAC
>NW_011496214.1:0-588 GCF_000754665.1 Bison bison bison | reverse complement strand
AGGACCAATCATTTCAACTAATGACTCTATACTATGCTTTCTCCCTAGTACATGAAAGGGCCTTCATACCCTGGGCAGGAAGAAAACTAATTAATATTTCTTTAGGCTATGAAGTCCTTCCCTTGTGCACGGGCCCAGCAAAATTGTGCATAAACGTCAGCCGACAAATTTGGGCTGACAAATTTGGGCTTTCATCCTACCTCCAAAAGAAGACTTTCAGACACTGCTTGGATTATTTACTGCCCTTTCGTTGTCTGTAAACCATGTTTATACTACTGAAACTTTCGGGAAAGAGTTAGGGAAAGAACAAAGAACTTTATGCAAAGGGTTTACTTATAAAAACTTTACTTATACTCCCATTCCTTGGGACAAATGTCAAACCAATCAAGAAAATCAATGTTTGTGGCTAATCATACAATTGTTGCTTGGGGACCCCATGGTATGTGGTTATCTGACTGCTCAGATGATATTAACAACACTGTGTGTGATATGGAAGGTCACTGACACTATGATGGAACATTACTATGACAAACGACTTCTTGAGTGACTTGACCATGGATTAGCCCCACCTCCTCCTAAGATCGTCCT
>NW_011496213.1:0-512 GCF_000754665.1 Bison bison bison | reverse complement strand
GGTGGTGGTGACATCAGCTGTCTTCTTATAGAACTAGTACTGCACAAGGATTCCATATTTTATTTTCCTGGAAAAAAAAAGAGTCTCACAGTCTAGAGAATACTTTACCAGGATAAAATAATCCAGACACCAGTTAAAGCATTCACCATCATTTATTTGGTTTTGCTTTGTATTTACTTTTACATCCTGATGTTCACTCTCCATGCAGGGTCTACAAAGTGATGGTTATATCTATTTTGTTCAACAGCATTGTTGATTTAGTTCACCCATTTTTGTCATTATTCACAGAAATAGAAAAAAAAAATCCCCAAATTGTATGCAACCATAAAATACTCCCAAATACTCTAAACATCTTGTGAGAGAAGAACAAAACATCGAGCTTCCTCATTTCAAAATATATGTCAAATCTATGGTAACAGAAACAGTATGCTATAGGCATAAAAACAGATCAGTGGGACAGAATAGAGAGCACAGAAATAAATGTATGCTCCTTTGGCTAATCAGTCACAAAG
>NW_011496212.1:0-525 GCF_000754665.1 Bison bison bison | reverse complement strand
TCAGGAGATGGCTCCGAGGTGGATTTCTACAAAGAACATCCACGCAAAGGACAAGCCTGCACAGCTCTGTGCACATCTGCCCTTCCCCCCCTCACAGCCAGCAGCATTTCCAAGTGACCTCCTAAGGCCTTCGCCAAACTACAGGGGCACCTCTGGGCTTCCTGTTTCCCTCATTTTTCGGAATCTTTTCTAAAAAAAAGAAAACAAAAAACATTAAAAAAAAAAAAAACCCGACACATTTCTTCGTACAATGCCACAGTGGAAGGAACACAGGCCTTCAATATTAAGACCTAAATTTGCAAAAAACTTGGAGCTTGGTTTTTTGTTTTGTTTTGTTTTGTTTGAATCAAACCACCACATCATTTACAATTTTTACACGTTCTAATTATTCGGTTCCAAAACACCAAACTTGTACTGCACACGGTCCCCATGGAAAGGCCCCCTCAGCAGGACAGCCACAGATGCTGCCATGAAAGGGCAGCAGGGTGCCCTCCTCCCTTGTTTTCTGCCTGGGCGGCCACCGGG
>NW_011496211.1:0-516 GCF_000754665.1 Bison bison bison | reverse complement strand
TTAGCTGTGATGGTGTCTTTACTCACCTAGAACCAGACATCCTGGAATGTGAAAATCAAGTAGCCCTTAGTAAATCACTATGAACAAAGGTACTAGAGGTGATGGGTTTCCAGTCGTGCAGTTTCAAGTCCTATCAGATTATACCATTAAAATCCTGCACTCAATATGCCAGAAACTTTGGAAAACTCGGCATTGGCCACAGAACTGGAAAAGGTTAGTTTAAAGTCCAATCCCAAAGAAAGGCTATGCCAAAGAATGTTCAAACTACAACACAATTGCATGTATCTCACATGCAAGCAAAGTGATGCTCAAAGTTCTCCAAGCCAGGCTTCAACAGTACGTGAACCCAGAATTTCCAGATGTTAAGGGTGGATTTAGAAAAGTCAGAGGAACCAGAGATCAAATTGCCAACATCCATTGGATCAGAGAAAAAGCAAGGGAGTTCAAGATATACATCTACATCTGATTTGGACTATGCCAAAGGTTTTGACTGTGTGGATGACAACAAACTATGGA
>NW_011496210.1:0-503 GCF_000754665.1 Bison bison bison | reverse complement strand
CCTCAAAAATTTAAAAACTAAATTTCTGTATGGTCCACCAAGTCTACATTTGGAATATGCTCAGAAGAATTGAAAGCGTGGTCTTGAAGAGATGCTTGTACACCCGTGTTCCTAGCAGCACTACTCACAGAAGCCCAAAGGTGGAAGCAACCCAAAGGTCCACTGATAGATGAATGGATAAACTAAATCTGATGTAAACATATAACAGAATAGTATTCGCCATAAAAAGAAAGTTCTGACATGTGTTATAACCTGTACAAACCAAAAGGACAGAATACTAAAATAATCCAGTAACACGGAGAAGGAAATGGCAACCCAGTCCAGTACTCTAGCCTGGACAATCCCATGGATGGAGGAGCCTGGTGCACTACAGCCCAAGGGGTCGCTAAGAATCGGACACGACTGAGCAACTTCGCTTTCACTTTTCACTTTCACGCATTGGAGAAGGAAATGACAACCCACTCCAGTATTCTTGCCTGGAGAATCCCAGGGACAGGGGAGCC
>NW_011496209.1:0-528 GCF_000754665.1 Bison bison bison | reverse complement strand
TAGAAAACCCTAAAGACTCCACCAGAAAATTAATAGAACTAATCAATGATTATAGTAAAGTTGCAGGAATATAAAAATCAACACACAGAAATCCCTTGCATTCCTATACACTAATAATGAGAAAACAGAAAGAGAAATTAAGGAAACAATTCCATTCACCATTGCAACGAAAAGAATAAAATACTTAGGAATATATCTACCTAAAGAAACTAAAGACCTATATATAGAAAACTATAAAACACTGGTGAAAGAAATCAAAGAGGACACTAATAGATGGAGAAATATACCATGTTCATGGATTGGAAGAATCAATATAGTGAAAATGAGTATACTACCCAAAGCAATTTATAGATTCAATGCAATCCCCATCAAGCTACCAACGGTATTCTTCACAGAGCTAGAACAAATAATTTCACAATTTGTATGGAAATACAAAAAACCTCGAATAGCCAAAGCGATCTTGAGAAAGAAGAATGGAACTGGAGGAATCAACCTACCTGACTTCAGGCTCTATTACAAAGCCACAGT
>NW_011496208.1:0-538 GCF_000754665.1 Bison bison bison | reverse complement strand
AAGCCTTTCCCGCTACAGCGTCTCAGGAGAAGTCCCACGTTAGGAATTGGAGGTCGAAACGGTACTTGGCACCCTTGATCGCGCCCCCCACCAAAGTTCCCCGGCATCCCGGTCTCCCTGGAGAGGAACACCGAGGTTTTCCGGCACCACTTCCTCTGAGCCCCTTCTACCCTCCTGATCTCCACAGGAGGGTCGACTCCCCTGCTTTGTCTGGAAGGGGTTCCCGACCTTCCGGTCGCACCTCAGGATGAGGCCGGTCTCACGACGACATTCCAGACGTGGCCTCGTGGGTGCTTCCACATTGCGAAGCACCCCGATTTCCCGGTCCCCTCTTGGTAAGAACCCGATGCCCGGACACCTCTCCGAACTCCACCCTGTGAATGAAGTCAACACGAAGGGGCAGTGACTCGCCCGTGCATCGTCCGGAAAAGACCCCCAGGTTCCAAATACCGCTCGACAAGTGGCCTCTCTCCCCGGGGACACCTCGAGAGGCAAGCGGAGTTCCATGCCTCAACCCAAGACGAGGCCTGACTCTCCT
>NW_011496207.1:0-508 GCF_000754665.1 Bison bison bison | reverse complement strand
ACAGTTCTTGATGCACCTTTGTCTCATGACTCTTATCTGAAAACCTGTTAGTTCCTGTGTTCTGATGTTTATCGTCTTGTCCTTCAGATCTCTGCTCATAAGTCCTCTTCTCAGCAAACCACTCCCTGGCTACACAGCATCCTGTACTTCCTTGTTTTCCATCACATCAGCTTTTTTTTAAAGAAAGAATTTTAAATGTCTATTTTGTGATTAGGTGAAAGCAATGCTAATCAAATAAACCTTGCAAAAGATTGAAAAACTTCTTTACTCATGACTTATATTTCTAAATCTGTGTTTCAGAGAAAATCATTAAATTGATCTCTACAAAGGTGAGAGATCAGAAAGTGAATTTGTTGTTAGGGTGGCAGTTATTTCAAGTGCTGTAAGGCTTGTTGATGTACCAAGGTGTACGAACAGTGTTAGACATTTATTGATGTACCAATTTCTTTAAAATGTGTTCAGTTTTAAGAAATGTGTAACGTCATCATTAAAATCTAACATCAAATAG
>NW_011496206.1:0-503 GCF_000754665.1 Bison bison bison | reverse complement strand
AAGCCTCCTGAGGCGTTTGGAGGAGAGGTCGCGAGGTTGGCCGTCTAGGCCATGCAGGAGCGAAGGCCCTCATCTCCGCGATGACGGGGGAGTCTCGGGGTGGTTCTCGAGCGGCGGCCCCAGGGTGCGGTTTCTCACGAGGTACGACGGCGAGGTCAGTGAGCCGCTCGTGGGGCGCCAGGGAAGTCGGGTCTCCATGCGAGTGGCGAGGGGGAGCGCGTCATTGCTCTCGAGTCATGTAGGGGAACCTGGCCTCGAGACGTGTTGAAGAAGGTCTCTCGAGGTCTTTCTCGGGTTGAGGCAGGAAACCCTGGCTTCCCTCGACTTGTGCAGGTGACCTCAGGGGGCTTCTCATGGTGGCTCTGAGAAGTCAGGGAAACTGGAGGTGGGAGGGGGCGGCCTCTCGGGACTCCACGGGGTTTGGTGCATTGGAAGAGGGCCTCATCTCCAGTTGAGGCAGGAACCTCAGCGTTCCTCTGATTTCAGACTCCGATCGCAGGGTC
>NW_011496205.1:0-532 GCF_000754665.1 Bison bison bison | reverse complement strand
GATGCTCAGGTCACATTTGTTAGATGAAAAACACATGAGAATGGATGCTCTGACAGAGCTTTTGAAAGGCTAACTGAGAGCTTTTGGGATAAAGCGAGAACACTATCATTGGAAGACTTCAGACTTAGGCTGGACAAACCTTGGCAGTGACCTTGTAGAAGTATTGAGAATTAAGTGGTAATTAAGTATTTTGTTCTTTTGAAGCACTCACTGTGTCTAGTTTCTAATTAGATGAAGGATAACTAGTAACATATTTTATTAATAAAAGAGCAATGCTCTTCCTGTCCGGATCTAAGATTGTGCTGCTAACAGAAAGATACCTAATTGCTTTTTCGGTTGGATTTAAAAATAGTTAGCAGTGATTACATATTTATAATTTATTTTAATACATGTCAATTATTAAATTATGTTTAATAATTAAATAATTTCACTAATAAATTTTTTAATAATTAAAAAATTAAGTTGTGCTGGCTTATTTCAGGTAGCTCATACCATCTTAAACCCAATCTTTTGGGCCACATGATCCTAACAC
>NW_011496204.1:0-618 GCF_000754665.1 Bison bison bison | reverse complement strand
GGGGGTTTTTTCCGGTCGATGCACGGGCGAGTCACTGCCCCTTCGTGTTGACTTCATTCACAGGGTGGAGTTCGGAGAGGTGTCCGGGCATCGGGTTCTTATCGTAGAGGGGACCGGGGAAATCGGGGTGCTTCGCAATGTGGAAGCACCCGCGAGGCCACGTCTGGAATGTCGTCGTGAGACCGGCCTCATCCTGAGGTGCGACCGGAAGGTCGGGAACCCCTTCCAGACAAAGCAGGGGAGTCGACCCTCCTGTGGAGATCAGGAGGGTAGAAGGGGCTCAGAGGAAGTGGTGCCGGAAAACCTCGGTGTTCCTCTCCAGGGAGACCGGGATGCCGGGGAACTTTGTGGGGGCGCATCAAGGGTGCCAAGTACCGTTTCGACCTCCAATTCCTAACGTGGGACTTCTCCTGAGACGCTGTAGCGGGACAGGGCTTCATCTTGCGATGACGGGGGAACCACGTGGTTTTTCTCGAGTTGCGGCGGGATTCTCGAGTTACGACGGGGAATTCGGGATGCCTCTTGTGTTGGCCCAGGGAAGTCCAATCTTCCATTCGAGTTGCGAAGGCAAGCTGGGGATTGCTCTCGACTGACTGCAGGGCCAATAGACCTCATCTA
>NW_011496203.1:0-548 GCF_000754665.1 Bison bison bison | reverse complement strand
AAAAACCTCGAATAGCCAAAGCGATCTTGAGAAAGAAAAATGGAACTGGAGGAATCAACCTACCTGACTTCAGGCTCTAACTACAAAGCCACAGTTATCAAGACAGTATGGTACTGGCACAAAGACAGAAATATAGATCAATGGAACAAAATAGAAAAGCCCAGAGATAAATCCACGCACATATGGACAGCTTATCTTTGACAAAGGAGGCAAGAATATACAATGGATTAAAGACAATCTCTTTAACAAGTGGTGCTGGGAAATCTGGTCAACCACTTGTAAAAGAATGAAACTAGAACACTTTCTAACACCATATACAAAAATAAACTCAAAATGGATTAAAGATCTCAACGTAAGACCAGAAACTATAAAACTCCTAGAGGGGAACATAGGCAAAACACTCTCTGACATACATCACAGCGGGATCCTCTATGACCCACCTCCCAGAATATTGGAAATAAAAGCAAAAATAAACAAATGGGACCTAATTAAACTTAAAAGCTTCTGCACATCAAAGGAAACTATTAGCAAGGTGAAAAGACAGCCTT
>NW_011496202.1:0-582 GCF_000754665.1 Bison bison bison | reverse complement strand
ACTGTATGAGTTACAGAAATAAAGTGTCAATACTTTATGTACTTGAAATATTGCCTGACGCATAGGTGCTGATTTTTGTTGCTATTGTTTTCCAACTGGACTGCCCACTCAATGTCTATCCCAATTATATTCTTCAAAAATCTGCCCTAATACCTCTTCCTCAAATAAGGTAGTAATAATGTCCAACCAGGGATAAGCTCTCCTATACCTTTAAACATCTGTTCTTAATTTCTATATGACTCTACTAACTTGTATTTACTTCCTGAAAACGTTATCTTTTTATGTATATTTTATATCATTATGTAAAGTATAAGATCCTTTAGGCAAGAAAATACAGGAATACCAATATGCCTCTTTTATACAAAAAAAGTCCCTCAGGTAAATAATAAATATTGCTTATGAAGCAAGGTTACTGGATAAAGGTTTCCCAACAAAGGGTGAAGAGATTAAGAAATCAACTGTTAAATATAGATTCTCAGTTTGTATCAATGTATAAATCTCAAACCAAAAACTGTTTTAAGAGTCGAAGTTGCTCTGAGCATAAATCACAAAAATGAGGACTCAGTTTATAAGGAATAGCTT
>NW_011496201.1:0-519 GCF_000754665.1 Bison bison bison | reverse complement strand
TAATGTGGTGTATTACATTGATTGATTTTCGGATATTGAAGAATCCTTGCATCCCTGGGATAAGCCACTTGGTCATGGTGTATGATCTTTTTAATGTGTTGTTGGATTCTGATTGCTAGAATTTTGTTTAGGATTTTTGCATCTATATTCATCAGTGATATTGGCCTGTAGTTTTCTTTTTTGTGGGATCTTTGTCAGGTTTTGGTATTAGGGTGATGGTGGCCTCATAGAATGAGTTTGGAAGTTTACCTTCCTCGCAATTTTCTGGAAGAGTTTGAGCAGGATAGGTGTTAGCTCTTCTCTAAATTTTTGGTAGAATTCAGCTGTGAAGCCGTCTGGACCTGGGCTTTTGTTTGCTGGAAGATTTTTGATTACAGTTTCAATTTCCGTGCTTGTGATGGGTCTGTTAAGGTTTTCTATTTCTTCCTGGTCGAGTTTTGGAAAGTTGTACTTTTCTAAGAATTTGTCCATTTCTTCCTCGTTGTCCATTTTATTGGCATATAATTGTTGATAATAGTC
>NW_011496200.1:0-520 GCF_000754665.1 Bison bison bison | reverse complement strand
ATAAAAATAATAATAATTGTCATCGCATGTTGGGCATAATTCACATATAAATTCAAAATTTTATAAAGTATGTATTATTACTTGCATTTTACAATGAGCAAATCTATATTCAGATAGGCAAAGCAATTTGAGCAAGTCCCACAACTGTTCAGTGAAAGAAGAAAGGCACCATCTCTAGGTCTGATTGGATGAAATCTGAATTTCCTGGTATTCTTTTATGAAACCCTGTGGCTCTCTTGTATAAAACTGGAGAGGTCCTTCATGCTTGGGATGGACTCCAGGTCTATGGTTGTTTCTAATGATGAATTATGGCCTTGGTTGCCTTGTAACCCACGCTTCTCAGAACACTAGCTTTGGTGACCACCTGGCTAGAGTGACTTATTGAAAAGTGACTGTTCTTCCTTCGATGCACACAAGTGCATCGCCAGTACACCTTGGGGTAATTATATCATGGATGAAGGACTGCAATGGCAACCACCCATGGAGTTGTTTATGTCCTGGAGCTGCAGTGCATGGCACC
>NW_011496199.1:0-505 GCF_000754665.1 Bison bison bison | reverse complement strand
CTGGCCTCAGGTAGATGCTAGTTGAACAGAATTACTGACCAAGCCTGAAGATATTTTAAATACACACACACCACAGCATCTCTATAATCTCCCATCCAGAGTTCTCACATGTCTTGAAATCTACAACTGAATGGAACAAGAAGAGCTCGCGCTTCCGAGAAACTCACTGGTGTGTGGTCCCAGACAGACCATGAGTAACAGCATATAGACAACAGGACAGAAACTAGATGCACCAACCGTCGGACTCTGATCAGCTTAGAGGAAGTGAGCAGAAACGTTAGCCCCACAACATGAGACAAGCCAGAGCAGAACCGATTAGCAAGCGCACCATCACCGGGGTGTGGACGGGAGGGACAGGACCAAGCACATTTAATAGAGGGGAAAAAAAACAGGGTAGAAAAAGAGGAAAGGATGGGGGGAGACGCTGTCTGACTGTGTTCCTCACCTTCTGAAAAATCCCTTGCTGACCCAGACATCAGATGAGGCTTTAAGAAACCAGGATAAG
>NW_011496198.1:0-535 GCF_000754665.1 Bison bison bison | reverse complement strand
CGGGGCGGGCGCGGGGCGGGGGTCGGCGTCCTGGCGGGGCGTGGGGAGGGCTTCCCCCGTTGTCCGTCTCGGGGGGTCGCCGTGGCGGCTGGGAACGCCCACTGCGCGCGCTCCTGGGTCCCCAAGGATCGGCATCCAGTGGGCGCGGCGGAGGGGTGCGGACCACAGGTCAGGGAACTGGGACTGCGTGGAGCAGGGAACCACGTAGTCCGCCCTCTGTTGGCACAACCTGGCGGTCGCAGAAAGGCCTCGCCTTTGGGCTCAAGGCCTTTACCGCTCCACCCCTTTGCTGAAAGGTCAGAGCCGCGCGGTTTTCCCAAGCAGCCTAGTGTCCGCTGCAAGTCCAAGGGCCAGAACCCTGATCTCTGGCCGGCTGGCCCAGCCCTGCTTCTGGCACTTTGGAGGCCAGCGGGCCCTTGACCACCTGCTGGGATGGGAAAGGGAAGGGTCCACGAATTGCACCCTAGAAACTTAGTAGGGTGCATGGGTTTCAAAACCCGGTGGCCGCCCAGGCAGAAAACAAGGGAGGAGGGCA
>NW_011496197.1:0-548 GCF_000754665.1 Bison bison bison | reverse complement strand
ATCTTCTCCAGCATCGGTTATTGACAGACATCGCAGTGAGGCCCAATCGGACTCATGTGAAGTGGTCCCTCCTTGGAGTTTGGAGTTGAGCCTCTCCAATCATTAGTGACGTGGAGCAAGATGACCTTTTGGTAAATGCAGATGCAATGCTGTCACCTCCCTCGCTCCAACGGCTCTCGTATTTTCCCAGCATATTGAAGATACGACCACTTCCCTTCAGGCTTGCTCCTCACGTTCTTCTCGGATGTCTTTTGCCTGGAATGCCCTCTGCACTCTTTGGCTTCCATCCCATAGGGCATTTTTCGTTTCTTGAATGTCCTAAGTTTCCCTGGTCACATAGCCTTCCAAGATGCTATTTTCCCTGCCTGAAATTCTTCCTGCATCTCAACCCTGGTTTACCTAGGTTCAACCTATGGACCTCAACGAAATGGTGCCTCTGGAAAGCCTTCCCTGACACCCAGGTTTTGTGGTGAGGGAAGAGGCCCCTCTATAGGTTCTCAAAGGATCTGCCTGTGATGTATCATTAGAGTCGTCTCAGTGAAAGCAGG
>NW_011496196.1:0-570 GCF_000754665.1 Bison bison bison | reverse complement strand
CAGGACCTCGACTGGTGACGTTCAGTGACCGAGACGGGGCTCAGGAGTTTACACGGGCGCCTCAGAAAGGGCGGGACCCAGCCTGCTTTTATGCAGCGCTTGAGGTGAGGGCGCAGCAGTGTTTCCCGGGGTTTGAACAAGGGAGGACTCACCGTCGTTCGGGGACAGGGAGCCAATTTCGACTCAGGATTGTTTGTTGGGGGCCTTGGCCAGAGGCAGAAACCATCGAGGTTGAGTGGAGGGACCAAGGTGGACGCGCAGGTGCGTTTTGTGTTGGAGGGGGGAGGGTTGCCCAAGGGCAGCATCCATCCGAGTTCAGGGCGGGCACGCAGCTGTGGGCTCAGGAGTGTGTGTCGCGGGAATCCAAGAAGGGCAGGCTCTAGACTGCTTCTTCAGTGCGCCGACCCAGATGTGTTTCTCGGGGTCTTGAAGCAGGCCAAGCCCCCGAGGCGGGTTCAGTGCCCGGAGTGACCTGCGGGATCAGGGCTTTGTCCTGGCGAGGGACCAAGGGCAGGACACCGCGAAGTGGGCGGGTAGGGAGCGAGCTGGAGGCTCCCGGTGGTTTCTTGG
>NW_011496195.1:0-511 GCF_000754665.1 Bison bison bison | reverse complement strand
CATTCAACCCATTTACATTTAAGGTAATTACTGATAAGTATGATTCCCATTGCCTATTTACTTTATTGTTGTGGGTTCGAATTTATACACTGTTTTTGTGTTTCCTGTCTAGAGAATATCCTTTAGTATTTGTTGGAGAGCTGGTTTGGTGGTGCAGAATTCTCTCAGCTTTTGCTTGTCTGAAAAGCTTTTGATTTCTCCTTCATACTTGAATGAGATCCTTGCTGGGTACAATAATCTGGGCTGTAGGTTATTTTCTTTCATCATTTTAAGTATGTCTTGCCATTCCCTCCTGGCTTGAAGAGTTTCTATTGAAAGATCAGCTCTTATCCTTATGGGAATTCCCTTGTGTGTTATTTGTTGTTTTTCCCTTGCTGCTTTTTTTTTTTCCCTTGCTGCTTTTAATATTTGTTCTTTGTGTTTGATCTTTGTTAATTTGATTAATATGTGTCCTGGAATGTTTCTCCTTGGGTTTATCCTGTTTGGGACTCTCTGGGTTTCTTGGACTTGG
>NW_011496194.1:0-504 GCF_000754665.1 Bison bison bison | reverse complement strand
ATGAATGATTCATGCATAGCCACAATGACTAATTAAACCCTGGAGAGACGATTCATTAAAAAATACAAATGGAAACTTTTGTCCGTGGGCTTGCAAGTGGATGTCTGCCAGAAGCAACTGCAAGAAGGTTTATAACCTCAGTTTCTTCAGTAAACGAGACTGCAGATGGTGGATGAAAAAATACTTGTATTCATAAATGATTTCTTATCATGCAAACCCTGGTGATTGAAGCTTCTACACATGATTCTTAAATACTGAGTTTCTTTCTGCTTTAATAAATGCTTACAGACTTTTTTTTAAATCATCAGCCCTCTGACTCTATTGCTGACTTTGGTGATATGTACCCACTAGGGACAGAGAGGGAGGTTAGCTGGGTTCTGAACCAAGCCATTCACAACAAAGGCTTCTGTAACCCCGACTGGCCTGTGCCCAGCCCTGGGAGACGACCGTGACCGTCTCTGTCTTGCCAATCTGAGCTAGCTAAGGCACTCTGCCGCTCCATAC
>NW_011496193.1:0-551 GCF_000754665.1 Bison bison bison | reverse complement strand
TGGCCTAGAGACCAATCTCTCGACCTCTCTCCAAACGCCTCAGGAGGCTTGATCCTTTTAGTCACCCAGTGAGCTCCAAGAGATACCCGTCGCGACTCGAGAGCAGACCGGAGTTCTTTGCTTCCACTCGAGATGGATGCCTCTCTCCCCGGGTGCGTCTGGAATGCAACCCCGAGATCCCTTTCGCCCCGGGAGAGGAACACTGGCTTCTGGACACAAGCCTAGATGAGGTCTGTTGGCCCTGCAGTCACTCGAGAGCAATCCCCAGCTTTCCTTCGCAACTCGAATGGAAGATTGGACTTCCCTGGGCCAACACAAGAGGCATCCTGAATTCCCCGTCGTAATTCGAGAATCCTGCTGCACCTCGAGAAAAACCACGTGGTTCCCCCGTCATCGCAAGATGTAGCCCTGTGCCGCTACAGCGTCTCAGGAGAAGTCCCACTTTAGGAATTGGAGTTCGAAACGGTACTTGGCACCCTTAATGCGACCCACAAAGTGCCCCGACATCCCGGTCTCCGTCGAGAGGAACACCGAGGTTTTCCGGCACCACT
>NW_011496192.1:0-510 GCF_000754665.1 Bison bison bison | reverse complement strand
CCAGTAAATCTGGAAAACTCATCAGTGGCCACAGGACTGGAAAACATTAGTTTCCTTCCAATCCTAAAGAAAGGCAAATGTCAAAGAATGCTCAAATTACAGAACAATTACACTCATCTCACACACTAGTAAAGTAGTGCTCAAAATTCTCCAAGCCAGGCTTCAGCTATACGTGAACCATGAACTGCCAGATGTTCAAGGAGGTTTCAGCAAAGGCAGAGGAACAAGAGATCAAATTGCCACCATCTGTCAGGTCGTGAAAAAGCAAGAGAATTCCAGAAATACATCTATTTATTCTTTATTGACTATGCCAAAGCCTTTGAGTGTGTGAATAACAATAAACTGTAGGAAATTCTCAAAGAGATGGAAATACCAGACCACCTAACCTTCCTCTTGACAAATCTGTATGCAGGTCAAGAAGCAAGAGTGAAAACTGGACATGGAACAGCAAACTGGTTCCAAAGTGGGAAAGGAGCACATCAAGGCTGTATATTGTTGTCGTGTTTATTT
>NW_011496191.1:0-518 GCF_000754665.1 Bison bison bison | reverse complement strand
GGGATGATTCAGGCGTTAAACCTAGCAATAGTAAGTGGAAGATGATGTTTACTTGCCCTGCCTCTTACCTCCTGCTATGGGGCCTGGTTCCTAACAAGCTGGAAGCCCAAGGATTGGGGACCCTTTCTCTAGAGGGTCCAGCTCTTTTGCTACAGTCACACGGACTGTAGCCCACCAGTTTCCTCTGTTTGTGAGATTTCCCAAGCAGGAATACTGGTGTGGGTTGCCTTTTTCTTCTCCAGAGGATCTTCCAACCCAGAGATTGAACCCACATGTCCTGCATTAGCATGCAGGTTCTCACCACTGAGCCACTAGGGAAGCCCCTTGTATGTTATTACAAAATATTGGGTATAGTTACCTATGCTATACAGTAAGTTCTTATTAGTTATCTATTTTATATATAGTAATGTGTATATGTTAACCCCAACTTCCTAATTTATCTGTCCCCTACAACTCTTACCCCTTTGGAAATAAGTTCATTTGTATCTTTTTTAAAAATTTCACATATAAGCGATATT
>NW_011496190.1:0-533 GCF_000754665.1 Bison bison bison | reverse complement strand
ACTCCAAAGGCCATTCAGAGATCATCAGATTCCTTCTTAAGCTTCAAAGCCTGGGCCGTCACCTGGTTTCAACAGGCCAGATGGCCTCCAACTGAAGCCTTGGGGATGAGACCTCCACCTGGCAAAGCCACAGGACTGACACCCCAGTGGGTCCAGAAGGCGGGGTGTGGAGCCAAAGAGGATTATTCCCAAGAAAATTTATAAACAATAAATGCTGGAGAGGGTATGGAGAAAAGGGAACCCTCTTACACTGTTGGCGGGAATGCAAATTGATACAGCCACTATGGAGAACAGTATGCTACTACTGCTGCTAAGTCGCTTCAGTCGTGTCCGACTCTGTGCGACCCCATAGATGGCAGCCCACCAGGCTCCCCCGTCCCTGGGATTCTCCAGGCAAGAACACTGGAGTGGGTTGCCATTTCCTTCTCCAATGCGTGAAAGTGAACTTGCTCAGTTGTGTCCGACTCTTCATGACCCCATGGACTCCAGCCTACCAGGCTCCTCTGTCCATGGGCTTTTCCAGGCAAGAGTAC
>NW_011496189.1:0-501 GCF_000754665.1 Bison bison bison | reverse complement strand
TCCAGCATCGTGCATCGAACCTGGACTGGCAACTCGTTTCCTTACATGATATTTTTACATGTTTCATTGCCATTCTTCCAAATCTTCCCACCCTCTCCCTCTCCCACAGAGTCCATAAGACTGTTCTATACATCAGTGTCTCTTTTGCTGTCTCGTACACAGGGTTATTGTTACCATCTTTCTAAATTCTATATATATGCGTTAGTATACTGTATTTATGTTTTTCCTTCTGGCTTACTTCACTCTGTATAATAGGCTCCAGTTTCATCCACCTCATTAGAACTGATTCAAATGTATTCTTTTTAATGGCTGAGTAATACTCCATTGTGTATATGTACCACAGCTTTCTTATCCATTCATCTGCTGATGGACATCTAGGTTGCTTCCATGTCTTGGCTATTATAAACAGTGCTGCGATGAACATTGGGGTACACGTGTCTCTTTCCCTTCTGGTTTCCTCAGTGTGTATGCCCAGCAGTGGGGTTGCTGGATCATAAGGCA
>NW_011496188.1:0-520 GCF_000754665.1 Bison bison bison | reverse complement strand
CCATAAGAGTGATTTCGTCTAAGTATCTGAGGCTGTTGATATTTCTCCCAGCATTCTTGATTCATGCTTGTGCTTCTTCAAGCCTGGCATTTAGCATGTTGTACACGACATATGAACTATGGACGGAGGTTTGTGACATTGTACAGGGAACAGAAATCAAGACCATCCCCAGCACAAAGAAAAGGAAAAAAAAAAAAGCAAAAGCGGCTGTCTGAGAAGGCCTTACAAAGAACTGTTAAAGAAGACAAGACAAAAGCAAAGGAGAAAAGGAAAGATTTATCTATTTCAATGCAGAGTTACAAAGAATATCATGGAGTGTTAGAAAGTCTTCCTTAGCAATCAATGCAAAGAAATAGAGGAGAACAATAGAATGGGAAAGACTAGAGTCTATTCAAAAAATTAGACATACCAAGGGAACATTTCTTGCCAAAATGGCCTCAATAAAGAACAGAAATGGTATGGACCTATCAGAAGCAGAAGATATTAAGAGGTCTCAAGAATACACAGAAGAACTATACAA
>NW_011496187.1:0-571 GCF_000754665.1 Bison bison bison | reverse complement strand
ACAAAAAGTTAGTTAGACTACATTCAGTAAAGCTGAATCATTTCGGATCAATTTACAATCATATAAAATACTATCATTTACAATCCCAATCAATATACAAAATCACTTGCATTTCTATACACTAAAAACAATACAGAAACAAAAATTAAGAAAATCCCACTTAGAATTGCATCCAAAAGAATAAAACATCTAGCAACAAACTTAATCAAGGACATAAAAGACCAGTAGTCAGAAAACTAGAAAGCACTGATAAAGAAACCAAAGAAAACACAAACAAACAGAAAACTATTCCACACTCATGCACAGGAACAATGAGGAATTAAAATGTCCATTCCAACCAAAGTCATCAACAAATACACTGACTGCAATCACAAAATAATATTCAATGGCATGTTTCACAGAAATAGAAATATTCCTAATATTAGACTGCTAATATTGAATGGACCTTAAACGGCCAAAAAGACTCTGAGAAAGAAGAACACAGCTGGAGGCATCTTCCTCTCCCACTTCAAACTACATCACGGACCTGTAGTAACCACCACAGTGAGGAACTGGCAGGAACACAGACACA
>NW_011496186.1:0-582 GCF_000754665.1 Bison bison bison | reverse complement strand
AAGGAGAGATGGCCTAGGCGACTATTTATATGCTAATCAGAGAAGTCAAGAATAATAGTATGAGGAGAGCTCAGTAGGAAAATTACGGTGGAGAAAGGAGACTGAAGAGCTTGGTTTACGCGGAAGACCAATCAAACTTCAAGACAAGAAGTTTGCACCACTTACGTAGGCCGCAGGCAACCTCTCGAATAGCGAAAGGTGCCTCACCCTAGACACCTTCTCGAGTCGGTCTTAGCAGCCCAGGCATAATTAGTAAGCGTGGTGGGTTCCGCGCTCCAGATGGAGACTCAGCTGGAAGTTAAAGGGAAGAATGACAAGGAACTTTATGAATTGGAGCTGTAAGTTAACTCTTTGACAGAGAGAGCGAGAGGGTGGTGGGGGACAGCCCCCAGTGAAATCAGAGGTGAGAGCACAAAGCAATACAGTAGGCAGACTCCGGTTTTTTTTGGGGGGAGATGCTCGAGAATATCCGGGTGGACTCCTGAGGCTCGATCCCGCATTTGCGTATGCCGAGCCTCCTTCCTCATGACCTTTGTCCAGAGTGGAATGCCTCCCCGGCTCCCGGCACATGATCAGTGCATG
>NW_011496185.1:0-512 GCF_000754665.1 Bison bison bison | reverse complement strand
TTCAATCAAGTCAGACAACATTCAAAGCCCTTAATCTGTTATGGAGATTATGACAGACATAGTCTCTTCCATGAGAACAGTTATGGTCTCTCAGAGAAGACAGACCTCAAAACAAGGACAACAGTAATTATATAATCACAAGAAGGTGAGAATACAATGAAAGGGGATCTAATCTAACAGGAGGCTGATAAGGAAATCCTTAGAGTGAGATTTAAGTCGATAGCTACAAAATGAGTCCAGTTAATCAGGTCAGTGGAATATGGAGAAAACATTACAAAGAAGAGCACATGCAAAGCCTGGTAGCAAGAATGAATCTACTGTGGTTAAGAACAGAAAGAAGCTAGCATAGCTGCTGTAAACAGATTGAAGAGGAGGACAGAGGGAGATGAGGCTGCAGAGGCAGACAAGGACAAAATAACAGAGGGCTCTGTCCGCCATAAAAAGGGTTTTCATTCAATTCTAAGAGTAACGGGAAGTCATAAGAGGGTTTTGAGTAGGAAGTGACATGATTA
>NW_011496184.1:0-529 GCF_000754665.1 Bison bison bison | reverse complement strand
TGAACTATCAGAAAGAGAAATTAAGAAAACAATCCCATTTACTATTCAAAAGTAATGAAAAACCTAGGAACGAATCTAAGAAGGCAAAAGACTTGTGATTGTAAAACTGTAAAACATTTTTTAAAACCATACACAAAATAAACTCAAAATGGATCAAAGATCTAAACGTAAGACCAGCAACTATAAAACTCCTAGAGGAGAACATAGGCAAAACACTCTCCGACATACATCACAGCAGGATCCTCTATGATCCACCTCCCAGAATATTGGAAATAAAAGCAAAAATAAACAAATGGGACCTAATTAAACTTAAAAGCTTCTGCACAACAAAGGAAACTACAAACAAGGTGAAAAGACAGCCTTCAGAATGGGAGAAAATAATAACAAATGAAGCAACTGACAAACAACTAACCTCAAAAATATACAAGCAACTCCTACAGCTCAATTCCACAAAAATAAACGATTCAATCAAAAAATGGGCCAAAGAACTAAATAGACATTTCTCCAAAGAAGACATACAGATGGATAA
>NW_011496183.1:0-505 GCF_000754665.1 Bison bison bison | reverse complement strand
GAAGACGAGAGCTATCACAGCTGGCCCTGAAGGCAGTTCCAATTTTGGCAATCAACATTAATTATTTTAAAATGTCTTAACTGAAAGATCTTTTTTCACACATGATCATGACACTGGCTATAAACCATTTTAGTCACCGGTCAGTATAGGAGGGATTTAGGGAAAGTATCACATCAATCCAAAGAAATCTTATTCATTATATATTTTAAAAATATTTCCTGGAAGAGGGTAAAAACCTTGGTTTACATTGATGTTACCACATCTGGAAGTTTCTTCATCTCCGCTAATACACAATTAAGCCCAAATACTAAGTATGACAGCATAATTTAACTGGTTATGTTTACCACAAAATTAAATTCACTGCTTGATAAAATTAAATCCTCTACTTGATAAAACCTTTCTTTGTATTCTATTTATTTAATCATTTCACAACAACTATATAAAAACATTTTATTATTGTTTCCACTTCAAGGATAAGGAAATGCAAGCATGGTGGTTTAAGTAA
>NW_011496182.1:0-539 GCF_000754665.1 Bison bison bison | reverse complement strand
CATAGTTTTGGAAGTTTTGGCCACAGCAATCAGAGACAAGAAAAAAGAAAATAAAAAGGAATACCAAAATTGGAAAAAGAAAGAAGTAAAAACTCTCACTATTTGCAGATGACATGATCCTCTACATAGAAAACCCTAAAGACTCCACCAGAAAATTACTAGAACTAATCAATGATTATAGTAAAGTTGCAGGATATAAAATCAACACACAGAAATCCCTTGCATTCCTATACACTAATAATGAGAAAACAGAAAGAGAAATTAAGGAAACAATTCCATTCACCATTGCAACGAAAAGAATAAAATACTTAGGAATATATCTACCTAAAGAAACTAAAGACCTATATATAGAAAACTATAAAACACTGGTGAAAGAAATCAAAGAGGACACTAATAGATGGAGAAATATACCATGTTCATGGATTGGAAGAATCAATATAGTGAAAATGAGTATACTACCCAAAGCAATTTATAGATTCAATGCAATCCCTATCAAGCTACCAACAGTATTCTTCACAGAGCTAGAACAAATAATTTCA
>NW_011496181.1:0-528 GCF_000754665.1 Bison bison bison | reverse complement strand
ATCTATTCACAAGCCTGCCTAAATCATTGACTTCTAGCCACCTTTGGGATGCCAATGACCACCACCTACCAGGCCACAGAGGAGAGAAAACACTTACCGCAGGAGGTCCGGGTAAGGAACAAGGAACTAACAAGCTCCCACCAACCAGGATTCTGCAGAGGTCAACAAGAGGTCAGCCAGAGATGGGAGACTGCAGTCCAGAGGTCCTAGCAACTTCCAGCGAGCAGCAAAGACCCAGCATAGTCAAAACGAATTCAATGTTACCAAAAACAAATAAATAAACGGACAGAAGTTCTTTGAACACATGACTGAGATTAGGGGTGAGGCAGAACATGTATGTGCCAGGATACTCTTAAAGTACGAGAAAGCAAAGAAAGGAAAGACAACTCTCAAGCTGTCCAAAGTGATCAAAAGGAATGAGTACACAGTTTTACCTGTATACACTAGCAGATAATAATCTGAAAAGGAATTTTTAAAAAATTCCCTCTCAATACTGTCAACATGAATCAAATGCTTTGCCACGGATGT
>NW_011496180.1:0-551 GCF_000754665.1 Bison bison bison | reverse complement strand
GAGCTCTAGAGTCTGTGCTCTGCAACAAGAGAAGCCATCGCAATAAGAATCCTGAGCACAGAAGGTAAAGAACTAGCCCCTGTTCACTGCAACTACAGAATGCCCAAGGGCAGTAACGAAGACCCTTTAGTAACCAAAAATAAATAAATAAATAAATAAATCCTTCAAAAAAAATCATCATCACCATGATGGCACTGATAATGGTGGCAGTGATTATAGCAGCCACCAACCCAGAGGTACTTGTATGTGCCAGGCACTGTCTCAGGAAGTATTCCTACCTTATTATTTTTTGAGGGGGGTTATACAGTGAGGCATGTGGGATCTTAGTTCCCCCTACCGGGATCGAACCTGCACCACTTACATTGGAAGCACAGAGTCTTAACCACTGGACCACCAGGAAAGTCCCGTTCCTACATTACTTTATTTAACCTTCATAATAAATTTAAAAGGTAATCGTAACTGCTTCAATTTTATAGAAGAGAAAACTGAAGGTAAGATAAACTGATAAAATTTCCCACTACTACTGTGAAGACATAAGCAGTAAGACCCAG
>NW_011496179.1:0-570 GCF_000754665.1 Bison bison bison | reverse complement strand
GGGAAACGTGGAGTGGGGGGCGTGGGCCGTCTCGGGACTCCACGGGGTTTGTGCATTGGAAGAGGGCCTCATCTCCAGTTGAGGCAGGAACCTCAGGGTTCCTCTGATTTCAGACTCCGATCGCAGGGTCCCTGCAGACTGGGGCCAGGAGAGTCAGGCCTCGTCTTGGGTTGAGGCATGGAACTCCGCTTGCCTCTCGAGGTGTCCCCGGGGAGAGAGGCCACTTGTCGAGCGGTATTTGGAACCTGGGGGTCTTTTCCGGACGATGCCCGGGCGAGTCACTGCCCCTTCGTGTTGACTTCATTCACAGGGTGGAGTTCGGAGAGGTGTCCGGGCATCGGGTTCTTACCAAGAGGGGACCGGGAAATCGGGGTGCTTCGCAATGTGGAAGCACCCACGAGGCCACGTCTGGAATGTCGTCGTGAGACCGGCCTCATCCTGAGGTGCGACCGGAAGGTCGGGAACCCCTTCCAGACAAAGCAGGGGAGTCGACCCTCCTGTGGAGATCAGGAGGCTAGAAGGGGCTCAGAGGAAGTGGTGCCGGAAAACCTCGGTGTTCCTCTCCAGGGA
>NW_011496178.1:0-530 GCF_000754665.1 Bison bison bison | reverse complement strand
TAGTTCACAGGCCTTACAAGGTAAAATCCCTAAATCAACACTATTTATTGTTCTCCCTGTCAAAGTCGCTACTGGTCAAATTGATCACTTGTTATTTGCAAGAGTGGTTATTATACCAGGTCGATATGTACTCACCCACTTATGGTAGTGAGGTGCTGGGTTACCTGGTGAGTACATAAATGGTTGGGAAACTTACAAAGCAGAGGCAGTAAGGAAAATGGAAAGAATCTGAGAGTTGTTATTTGTAAAAACCAAAATAGACTTCATTTAGGAAAGAACATTGTTAGATGGCTTTACACCTGTTTCATAGTTTGGTGATTCACTTTAAGTTCATACAGCTGAAAGATACCTTAATCTTTTTTAGAGCTCAGTGCTGTTAAAGCTTTTGTACTAGAACTTCAGGTCAGGATGGCACAATGTCCTCATGCTTTGCTACATTCCAGCTGCCTCACTCTCAACCTCTGATCAAAACCAACCATGATAGATAATGAAATGGCATAGTCAATGTAAGAAAACAAGATAAATATCTC
>NW_011496177.1:0-567 GCF_000754665.1 Bison bison bison | reverse complement strand
CGAGTCCACTACCCCTTCGTGTTGACTTCATTCACAGGGTGGAGTTCGAAGAGGTGTCCGGGCATCGGGGTTCTTATCGAAGAGGGGACCGGGGAAATCGGGGGTCCTTCGGAATGTGGAACCACCCACGAGGCCACGTCTGGAATGTCGTCGTGAGACCGGCCTCATCCTGAGGTGCGACCGGAAGGTCGGGAACCCCTTCCAGACAAAGCAGGGGAATCGACCCTCCTGTCCAGATCAGGAGGGTAGAAGGGGCTCAGAGGAAGTGGTGCCGGAAAACCTCGGTGTTCCTCTCGAGGGAGACCGGGATGTCGGGGAACTTTGTGGGTCGCATCAAGGGTGCCAAGTACCGTTTCGACCTCCAATACCTAACGTGGGACTTCTCCTGAGACACTGTAGCGGGAAAGGGCTTCATCTTGCGATGACGGGGAAACCACGTGGATTTTCTCGAGTTGCGGCAGGATTCTCTAGTTACGACGGGGAATTCAGGATGCCTCTTGTGTTGGCCCAGGGAAGTCCAATCTTCCATTCGAGTTGCGAAGGAAAGCTGGGGATTGCTCTCGAGTG
>NW_011496176.1:0-516 GCF_000754665.1 Bison bison bison | reverse complement strand
GTCCTACGGTAACTCCCCCAGTGGAGAAGCAGCGCAGACGCCTGCAGGCGCCATTACAAGCGGGGGCTGGGCAGGGAGGCGCAGCGCGGGCTGCATCGCTTAGAGTAAGAATCTGGCCTGAATATCCTGAGCACTATCTGAGCGAAATAATTTGGGCTAACAAACCAGACTGTGGGATATCTACTACGCGAAAAGCCAGCCCCAACCTAAGACCGCCAGGCCCGCGCACGGAACAAAGAATTGAACAGAGATAGCCGGCTGCAGACCTTCCCCCTCCGGTGATAGGCAGCCAGAGCCGGAAGGGGGCAATCACAGCCCCAGAGAGACATTATCTATAAAACTGTAAGCAGGCTTCTTTGCTAACTAAAACTTCTTGGGGGTCTGGACGGTTAACATCTGCCTAAGAAGGTGCGCCAGTTTTGTGCCCAGATAACCGAGTGGCGGGGAGGCGATAAGTCGCAGCATTGGCGCTCGCCAAACACCTCATCACATGAGCTGCTCGGACCTGGGAAGAGC
>NW_011496175.1:0-552 GCF_000754665.1 Bison bison bison | reverse complement strand
TTTTTATTCCAATGATAATCTGTATCTTTAGAGTTCTATAATTATTCTTTACTGATTAATTTATCAACTATATAGGAGGTCAAATCTCAATAAGAGTCATCTTGGAGTAAACTTCTAATAAAACACGAAGTCTAAACATAAATGTCCTTGCCAATGATTAATTTTGCTAGGAAACACTTTTTTCCTCCCACTTCTAATGAGTATTTTCAATTTTAAATCATTGCCACCATTGTTTCAGGTATTCAGGATACATCCTTTAAAAACAAAAAAACGTAAATTTTCCTTGCTGAGAAAAGGAGGGAATAGAATATTAACTTACTACATCCTCAAAGCAATTTAATAATGTAAATGCTATTACCTCCATTTTACAGATAAGGAAACAAATAGCCTGTCACAGAAGAAAACAGGTGGAGGACCCAGGATTCCAACCCAAGCGGTATGCCTCCAGAATCTCTGTGCACTTTACATTAATGCTTGTGTTAAGTTGTTCCAGCTATTTCTCATAAAGTTATTTCACATTTATTAATCATACCCAGACATACAAACAAAACC
>NW_011496174.1:0-532 GCF_000754665.1 Bison bison bison | reverse complement strand
GAAGCCCCCTGAGGTCACCTGCACAAGTGGAGGGAAGCCCAGGGTTTCCTGCCTCAACCCGAGAAAGACCTCGAGAGACCTTCTTCAACACGTCTCGAGGCCAGGTTCCCCTACCACGACTCGAGAGCAATGACGCGCTTCCCCTCGCCACTCGCATGGAGACCCGACTTCCCTGGCGCCCCACGAGAGGCTCACTGACCTCGCCGTCGTACCTCGTGAGAAACCGCACACTGGGGCCGCCGCTCGAGAACAACCCCGAGACTCCCCCGTCATCGCGAGATGAGGGCCTTCGTCTCCTGCATGGCCTAGAGGCCAATCTCGAGGCCTCTCTCCAAACGCCTCAGGAGGCTTGACTCCCTTAATCCACCCGGTGAGCTCCAATAGGTACCCGTCGCGACTCGAGAGCAGAGCAGGGTTCTTTGCTTCCACTCGAGATGAATGCCTGTCTCACCGGCTCCGTCTGGAATGCAACCCCGAGATCCCTGTCGGCCCTGGAGAGGAACATGGGCTTCTGGACACAAGCCTAGATGAG
>NW_011496173.1:0-513 GCF_000754665.1 Bison bison bison | reverse complement strand
CTACAAAGAACATCCATGCAAAGGACAAGCCTACACAGCTCTGTGCACATCTGCCCCTCCCCCCCTCCACAGCCAGCAGCATTTCCAAGTGACCTCCTAAGGCCTTCGCCAAACTACAGGGGCACCTCTGGGCTTCCTGTTTCCCTCATTTTTCGGAATACTTTACTAAAAAAAAAGAAAAACAAAAAAACAAGTTAAAAAAAAAAAAAAACAAAAAACCCGCACATTTCTTCGTACAATGCCACAGTGGAAGGAATACAGGCCTTCAATATTAAGACCTAAATTTGCAAAAAACTTGGAGCTTGGTTTTTTGTTTTGTTTTGTTTGAATCAAACCACCACATCATTTACAATTTTTACACGTTCTAATTATTCGGTTCCAAAACACCAAACTTGTACTGCACACGGTCCCCATGGAAAGGCCCCCTCAGCAGGACAGCCACAGATGCTGCCATGAAAGGGCAGCAGGGTGCCCTCCTCCCTTGTTTTTCTGCCTGGGCGGCCACTGGGTTTT
>NW_011496172.1:0-540 GCF_000754665.1 Bison bison bison | reverse complement strand
ATTGCCGCCAGGGAGGAACTGGCTCGTCAGACGGGAATCCCAGAACCTCGCATCCAGGTAAGTCCTCCAGCCAGCGCACGGGCCCAGGACGTGGCCCAGGAGCAAGAGGGTTCAGCCCTGCCAAGCGTCTGGAGCGGGATACACGTAGGCTGGGGCTGGGGCTGGGGCTTGGGGGGAAGGGCCGAAAGTCGGCGGCCTGAGTGGAGGGTTTTGGGCCGCTTCTGGCCGTGCGGGCACCCCTCATTTCCCAGGGCCAAGGGATTCGTTTGCAGAAAATGGCCCTGCAGAAGTCGCCCTGGGCCTGACAGACCAGAGGCCGGGCGGCCGGGGGGGCTGTCGAACGGGCGCCGCGGCGGCGCCAGCACGGTGGGTGATCTGGACGGCCACGGCTTCTGATGTGCCCTGTCTGCCTTTTGCTCCCCTAGATATGGTTTCAAAACCGAAGAGCTCGGCACCCCCAGCGGAGCCCAAGCGGGCCCGGCAACGGCCGGGCCCAGGGGCCAGGCGGCGCACCAGCCACGACGACGACTCCTGCTCCAG
>NW_011496171.1:0-506 GCF_000754665.1 Bison bison bison | reverse complement strand
GGGAGACCGGGAGTGTCGGGGCGACTTTGTGGGTCGCATCAAGGTGACAAGTACCGTTTCGAACTCCAATTCCTAAATGGGACTTCTCCTGAGACGGCTGTAGCGGCACAGGGCTACATCTTGCGGTGACGGGGGAACCACGTGGTTTTTCTCGAGGTGTAGCAGGATGCTCGAATTACGACGGGGAATTCAGGATGCCTCTTGTGTTGGCCCAGGGAAGTCCAATCTTCCATTCGAGTTGCGAAGGAAAGCTGGGGATTGCTCTCGAGTGACTGCAGGGCCAATAGACCTCATCTAGGCTTGTGTTCAGAAGCCAATGTTCCTCTCCTGGGGCGACAGGGATCTCAGGGTTGCATTCCAGACACACCCGGGGAGACAGGCATTCATGTCGAGTGGAAGCTAAGAACCCCGCTCTGCTCTCGAGTCGCGACGGGTATCTCTTGGAGCTCACTGGGTGGACTAAAGGGAGTCACGCCTCCTGAGGCGTTGGAGAGAGGTCGAGAGAT
>NW_011496170.1:0-524 GCF_000754665.1 Bison bison bison | reverse complement strand
GAGTCCATAAGACTGTTCAATACATCAGTGTCTCTTTTGCTGTCTCGTATACCGGGTTATTGTTACCTATCTTTCTAAATTTCCATATATATGCGTTAGTATACTGTATTTATGTTTTTCCTTCTGGCTTACTTCACTCTGTATAATAGGCTCCAGTTTTATCCACCTCATCAGAACTGATTCAAATGTATTCTTTTTAATGGCTGAGTAATACTCCATTGTGTATATGTACCACAGCTTTCTTATCCATTCATCTGCTGATGGACATCTAGGTTGCTTCCATGTCTTGGCTATTATAAACAGTGCTGCGATGAACATTGGGGTACACGTGTCTCTTTCCCTTCTGGTTTCCTCAGTGTGTATGCCCAGCAGTGGGATTGCTGGATCATAAGGCAGTTCTATTTCCAGTTTTTTAAGGAATCTCCACACTGTTCTCCATAGTGGCTGTACTAGGTTGCATTCCCACCAACAGTGTAAGAGGGTTCCCTTTTCTCCACACCCTCTCCAGCATTTATTATTTGTAG
>NW_011496169.1:0-519 GCF_000754665.1 Bison bison bison | reverse complement strand
GGGAGACGTGACTGGTGCCTGACTGGGGCCTCAGCTCAGCTCTCGCCTCCCTTCGGTCCTAGGAGCCAGGCGTCCTTGCAGAGGGCTTAGGGGCTGGGGTGTGCACACTGCCAAAGCCTCCCGCAGGGAGAGCTCTTTCCGAGGGAAAGGAAGCGCCCCAGGCTGCATTCCCAAGCTGGTGCTTCCCCGCCCAGACTAAGCGCCGCACGGAGGGAATCAGGGTCCCGGTGCCCCTGGCTTGGGGAGGCGGCTCCACAGCCAGAGTGTTGCTCCGTCTGTGCCCAGAAAGCGCCTGCCAGACCGGGCCTTCCCTGGAGCTGTCCTCCCGCCTAGAGGCAGGTGGATGTGCTGTGCGGGCTTCTCCTGTGCGTTTGGGCTCCCTAGCACAGCCGCAGCGCAGGGGAACCAGCCCATGATCAGTGAGCTCCGGGCAGTACTTTGGTCCCAGGTTTGGAGCCCAATGCCCGGAACGCGGGAGAGAAGAGGCTGGCTGCCGGCGGGTGCTTGCAAGCCTGTTAC
>NW_011496168.1:0-515 GCF_000754665.1 Bison bison bison | reverse complement strand
CCCTGCCAGTCACTCGAGAGCAATCCCCAGCTTCCTCGCAACTCGAATGGAAGATTCGGACGTCCCTGGGCCAACACAAGAGGCATCCCGAATTCCCCGTCGTAACTCGAGAATCCCGCCGCAACTCGAGAAAAACCACGTGGTTCCCCCGTCATCGCAAGATGAAGCCCTTTCCCGCTACAGCGTCTCAGGAGAACGTCCACCGTTAGGAATTGGACGGTCGAACGGTACCTTGGCACCCGTTGATGCGACCCCACAAAGTTACCCCGGCATCCCGGTCTCCCTGGAGAGGAACACCGAGGTTTTCCGGCACCACTTCCTCTGAGCCCCTTCTACCCTCCTGATCTCGACAGGAGGGTCGACTCCCCTGCTTTGTCTGGAAGGGGTTCCCGACCTTCCGGTCGCACCTCAGGATGAGGCCGGTCTCACGACGACATTCCAGACGTGGCCTCGTGGGTGCTTCCACATTGCGAAGCACCCCGATTTCCCGGTCCCCTCTTGGTAAGAACCCGATG
>NW_011496167.1:0-524 GCF_000754665.1 Bison bison bison | reverse complement strand
GGCAGTGATATCGTGACTGAGCATGCACTGATCATGTGCCGGGAGACGGTGAGGCATTCCACTTTCGACAAAGGTCATGAGGAAGGAGGTTCGGCATACGCAAATGCGGGATCGAGCCTCAGGAGTCCGCCGGATATTCCTCGAGCAACTCCCCCAAAAAACCAGAGTCTGCCTACTGTATTGCTTTGTGCTCTCACCTCTGATTTCACTGGATGCTGTCCCCACTCCATCTAGCTCTCTCTGTCAAAGAGTTAACTTACAGCTCCAATTCATAAAGTTCCTTGTCATTCTCCCTTTAACTTCCAGCTGAGTCTCCATCTGAAGCACGGAACCCACCAGGCTTACTAATTATGCCTGGGCAGCTAAGACCCCCTCGAGAAGGTGTCTAGGGTGAGGCACCTTCCGCTATTCGAGAGGGCGCCTGCGGCCTACGTAAGTGGTGCAAACTTCTTGTCTTGAAGTTTGATTGGTCTCCCGCATAAACTAAGCTACTCAGTCTCTTTTCTCCACCGAATTTTCCTACT
>NW_011496166.1:0-524 GCF_000754665.1 Bison bison bison | reverse complement strand
ACCGAGAAGGAAAGCAACAGTCATCCTCCTCCAGGAGGGGAACCTTTTTTATACCTTGAGTTATACCGCATTTTGAGCCCCGGAATTCGAAAGACGACTGTATGAGTCAACTAGTGTAATATAAAAGAAGAGAAAGAGAATAAAAGACAACAAAAAAATAACAAAATAGAAACAACAAAATTTAAAAAAAAAGTTTAAAAATAAATGGAAAAAAAAAAACCTCAAAAAACCCTAAAACACCAAGACAGGAAAAAAATAAAAAGTAAATGATAAAGGAAGAAGGAAAAGGAAGAAAAAAGGGCAGCGGAGAGAGAAAAGGAGCTGCAGAAATGAATCCAAAGTTGCAGGAAGCCTATGCCTTTCTAAATGAGCTCGCTTTGGGTCTTGAGCAACGGCCCTGAAGGGAGAAAAGCATATGTGGCACTCTGCTGGCATCTTTTGGTGCTAGGACCCTGAACGCTAGAAGAGTGTCCAGTGAGAACGCATAGAAATTGGGGAGGACCTCGCTGGAGCGCAAAGTTGAG
>NW_011496165.1:0-539 GCF_000754665.1 Bison bison bison | reverse complement strand
TGCTCCCAGTTTACTCACCACGAGATGGCAGCAGAACATAAACCATCGTCCTCAGAGGTCCTGCTGAGGCCCCATGGTTGGCCGTCAAGGAGTCAGCTACACAGGTTTTGATTGTATAGTCCAATCAGCATTGCGGTAGTAACATATTATGTACATTAGAAATAAACCACTGAAGAGGACTTAAAAATAATGCAAAGATGAAGTCAATAAGCCACTTTAATATCTTCATTCTATTGTTAGCTAATATTGTAAGGCAGAGTATATATTTGTAGGGAAGTTGATAGTTAAGGCTAGTGGGTATACTGTCCATATTTCTAATGATCTTGATAATTTCACCTTCTTTGAGCTCACTTTCTGTAAAGTCTCATGAGATGGTCATTGTCTTGCCTGGTAACGTGGTTGATCGGCTGCCCCAGGGACAGTGTCATTTCCTTGTTGTTTGCAAGCATTAGCTTGAACCACATCAAATTGTTATTTTTCTTATATAAAAGCTGAGCAAACATTGGCAATTTCATGCAGTCTAACCCATCTATAGCTGT
>NW_011496164.1:0-538 GCF_000754665.1 Bison bison bison | reverse complement strand
AGGGGGAGCGCGTCATTGCTCTCGAGTCATGGTAGGGGAACCTGGCCTCGAGACGTGTTGAAGAAGGTCTCTCGAGGTCTTTCCGGGTTGAGGCAGGAAACCCTGGCTTCCCTCGACTTGTGCAGGTGACCTCAGGGGGCTTCTCATGGTGGCTCTGGAGAAGGTCAGGGAAACTGGGAGGTGGGGGGGGGTGGGCCTCTCGGGACTCCACGGGGTTTGGTGCATTGGAAGAGGGCCTCATCTCCAGTTGAGGCAGGAACCTCAGGGTTCCTCTGATTTCAGACTCCGATCGCAGGGTCCCTGCAGACTGGGGACAGGAGAGTCAGGCCTCGTCTTGGGTTGAGGCATGGAAATCCGCTTGCCTCTCGAGGTGTCCCCGGGGAGAGAGGCCACTTGTCGAGCGGTATTTGGAACCTGGGTGTCTTGTCCGGACGATGCCCGGGCGAGTCACTGCCCTTTCGTGTTGACTTCATTCACAGGGTGGAGTTCGGAGAGGTGTCCGGGCATCGGGTTCTTACCAAGAGGGGACCGGGAAATC
>NW_011496163.1:0-593 GCF_000754665.1 Bison bison bison | reverse complement strand
ACGTGGTCCCCCGTCATCGCAAGATGTAGCCCTGTGCCGCTACAGCGTCTCAGGAGAAGTCCCACTTTGGAATTGGAGTTCGAACGGTACTGTCACCCTTGATGCGACCCACAAAGTGCCCCGACATCCCGGTCTCCCTCGAGAGGAACACCGAAGTTTTCCGGCACCACTTCCTCTGAGCCTCTTCTACCCTCCTGATCTGGACAGGAGGGTCGACTCCTCTGCTTTGTCTGGAAGGGGTTCCCGACCTTCCGGTCGCACCTCAGGATGAGGCCGGTCTCACGACGACATTCCAGACGTGGCCTCGTGGGTGGTTCCACATTCCGAAGGACCCCGATTTCCCGGTCCCCTCTTGATAAGAACCCGATGCCCGGACACCTCTTCGAACTCCACCCTGTGAATGAAGTCAACACGAAGGGGTAGTGACTCGCCCGTGCATCGTCGGGAAAAAACCCCCAGGTTCCAAATACCGCTCGACAAGTGGCCTGTCTCCCCGGGAACACCTCGAGAGGCAAGCGGAGTTCCATGCCTCAACACAAGACGAGGCCTGACTCTCCTTTCCCAAGTCTGCAGGGACCCTGGGATCGGAGTCT
>NW_011496162.1:0-532 GCF_000754665.1 Bison bison bison | reverse complement strand
AAATGTTCCCTTGGTATCTCTGATTTTCTTGTAAGAGATCTCTAGTCTTTCTCATTCTGCTGTTTTCCTCTATTTGCATTGATCGCTGAGTAAGGCTTTTTTCTCTATTCTTGCTATTCTTTGGAACTCTGCATTCAGATGCTTATATCTTTATTTTTCTCCTTTGCTTTTCGCTTCTCTTCCTTTCACAGCTATTTGTAAGGCCTCCTCAGACAGCCATTTTGCTTTTTTGCATTTCTTTTCCATGGGGACGGTCTTGATCTCTGTCTCCTGTACAATGTCACAAACCTCCATCCAAGGTTCATCAGGTACTCTGTCTATCAGATCTAGGCCCTTAAATCTACTTCTCACTTCCACTGTATAATCATAAGGGATTTGATTTAGGTCATACCTGAATGGTCTAGTGGTTTTCCCCACTTTCTTCAATTTAAGTCTGAATTTGGCAATAAGGAGTTCATGTATGGATGTGAGAGTTGGACTGTGAAGAAAGCTGAGCGCCGAAGAATTGATGCTTTCGAACTGTTGTGTTAGA
>NW_011496161.1:0-507 GCF_000754665.1 Bison bison bison | reverse complement strand
TGAAGTTTGCCTAAATCTAAACTAATGCTGGAGCTATTCCATACCCCGAAATATGATTTCTAATTTTCTCCCAGTTATAATCTGTCTCGTTTACTTTCATGGGTGTTACACAAATCCACCAGTAGTCGGCATGACAGGACAGTGACAGGTTTACTTTTAATGCCTGTAATTCAGTCCCAATATGCATTACTGCTTCCTCCAGGGCATCTACCTCCATTTCTAGTTTCCTATCTATAACTTCCTGCCAAAGCTAAAGAGCCATTTTTAGACATGAACGTGAACGAGAACGTGAACGTGAAGTCACGCAGTCGTGTCCGACTCTTTGCTACCCCATGGACTGTAGCCTACCGGGCTCCTCTGTCCATGGGATTTTCCAGGCAATTTTAGACATAGTATTAACATATTGAGCAGTATGCACTTTTTGAGTCAATGATATTGCCGCCACAGTGACAGAGGTAATTGCCGTTATTAAAGCTGATATTCTCAAGAAAAGCAAGCTCACAAACA
>NW_011496160.1:0-558 GCF_000754665.1 Bison bison bison | reverse complement strand
AACCCTTATGAAAATGGAATTATCTCTATTGTACAAATGAAAATCTGGGCACCCCTTTTTTTAAGTGAAGTAAGGAGTTTGCTGTATTTCTAATAATATATACCAAAACAAAGGATTGATTCCATGAAGTGGGGAATGGTTTGAATGTACTGCATGAAAACCTAGGTGCTAAGTCTCCATCATGGAACTTGGACTTCTCTATACTTCATATTTCAGCTTAGAATGGAGATTTTCCTATAAGAAAATGGAAATAGCTGTATTTCATATGAAGCACTGGAAACATCTATATTCACTGTTTGCTTATGTTTCCACGTGCCTTAAACATTTGTGTGCCTACCCACATGAGATTGTTGCCCACGTTTGTGTGATTTTCTGTGTGGATTGTGTCCAACCACAGCTGACAGAAATGAATGTTACAGACCGTGAGATATGGAGCAAGCAGAAGGCTGCACCAGGCACCCACAGAGTGTGGGAGACTGGCCCATGCATCTCTGAGGTCGTCCTGTTCAAGACAGGAATGAGGAAAGAATGGCCAGTGACAACACAGAACAGTGTGTT
>NW_011496159.1:0-591 GCF_000754665.1 Bison bison bison | reverse complement strand
TAATTTCACAATTTGTATGGAAATACAAAAAACCTCGAATAGCCAAAGCGATCTTGAGAAAGAAGAATGGAACTGGAGGAATGAACCTGCCTGACTCAGGCTCTACTACAAATCCACAGTCATCAAGACAGTATGGTACTGGCACAAAGACAGAAATATAGATCAATGGAACAAAATAGAAAGCCCAGAGATAAACCCATGCACCTATGGACACCTTATCTTTGACAAAGAAGGCAAGAATATGCAATGGAGAAAAGACAATCTCTTTAACAAGTGGTGCTGGGAAAACTGGTCAACCACTTGTAAAATAATGAAACCAGAACACTTTCTAACACCATACACAAAAATAAATTCAAAATGGATTAAAGATCTCAACGTAAGACCAGAAACTATAAAACTCCTAGAGGAGAACCTAGGCAAAACACTCTCTGACATACATCACAGCAGGATCCTCTATGACCCACCTCCCAGAATATTGGAAATTAAAGCTAAAATAAACAAACTGGATCTAATTAAGATTAAAAGCTTCTACACAACAAAAGAAACTATAAGCAAGGTGAAAAGACAGCCTTTAGAATGGGAGAAAATAAT
>NW_011496158.1:0-522 GCF_000754665.1 Bison bison bison | reverse complement strand
CTATCCTCATTCTATTACTCTTTATATCCTTAATTAACATTTATTAAGCAGTTGTTTCCTGATCTTCGCCTACGCCGTCTATCCTTCGAATACCCTGGATCCAGCCGGGGGCCTGGTCCCCCGGCACCCTACCATGGCTCGAGAGCAATGACGCGCTCGCCCTCGCCACTCGCATGGAGACCCGACTTCCCTGGCGCCCCACTAGAGGCTCACTGACCTCGCCGTCGTACCTCGTGAGAAAGCGCACACTGGGGCCGCCGCTCGAGAACAACCCCGAGACTCCCCCGTCATCCCGAGATGAGGGCCTTCGTCTCCTGCACGGGCTAGAGACCAATCTCGCGACTTCTCTCCAAACGCCTCAGGAGGCTTGACTCCCTTTAGTCCACCCAGTGAGCTCCAAGAGATACACGTCGCGACTCGAGAGCAGAGTGGGGTTCTTTGCTTCCACTCGAGATGAATGCCTGTCTCCCCGGGTGTGTCTGGAATGCAACCCCGAGATCCCTGTCGCCCCTGGAGAGGAAC
>NW_011496157.1:0-531 GCF_000754665.1 Bison bison bison | reverse complement strand
CCATTCTGACTGGTGTGAAATGGTACCTCACAGTGGTTTTGATTTGTCATTTCTCTGATAAGGAGTTGATGTTGAGCATCTTTTCATGTGTTTGTTAGCCATCTGTATGTCTTCTTTGGAGAAATGTCTATTTAGATCTTTGGCCCATTTTTTGACTGGGTCATTTATTTTTCTGGAGTTGAGCTGTAGGAGTTGCTTGTATATTTTTGAGATTAGTTGTTTGTCGGTTACTACATTTGCTATTATTTTCTCCCATTCTGAAGGCTGTCTTTTCACCTTGTTAATAGTTTCCTTTGATGTGCAGAAGCTTTTAAGTTTAATTAGGTCCCATTTGTTTACTTTTGCTTTTATTTCCAATATTTTGGGAGGTGGGTCATAGAGGATCCTGCTGTGATGTATGTCAGAGAGTGTTTTGCCTATGTTCTCCTCTAGGAGTTTTATAGTTTCTGGTCTTATGTTGAGATCTTTAATCCATTTTGAGTTTATTTTTGTATATGGTGTTACAAAGTGTTCTAGTTTCATTCTTTTACA
>NW_011496156.1:0-508 GCF_000754665.1 Bison bison bison | reverse complement strand
AGCATGTTGTACACGACATATGAACTATGGACGGAGGTTTGTGACATTGTACAGGGAACAAGAAATCAAGACCACTCCCCAGCAACAAAAGAAAAGGAAAAAAAAAAAAAAAGCAAAGCGGCTGTCTGAGAAGGCCTTACAAAGAACTGTTAAAGAAGACAAGACAAAAGCAAAGGAGAAAAGGAAAGATTTATCTATTTCAATGCAGAGTTACAAAGAATATCATGGAGTGTTAGAAAGTCTTCCTTAGCAATCAATGCAAAGAAATAGAGGAGAACAATAGAATGGGAAAGACTAGAGTCTATTCAAAAAATTAGACATACCAAGGGAACATTTCTTGCCAAAATGGCCTCAATAAAGAACAGAAATGGTATGGACCTATCAGAAGCAGAAGATATTAAGAGGTCTCAAGAATACACAGAAGAACTATACAAAAAACATTTTCATGACCTAGATAATCACAATGGTGTTATCACTTAGTCTCACCTAGAGCCAGACATCCTGGAAT
>NW_011496155.1:0-511 GCF_000754665.1 Bison bison bison | reverse complement strand
GCTCAGTCTCAGCAGCCTTCACCTCCCTCCACCACCACCCCGAGGGAGGAGCTTTCCAGCATCTCGGTCTGGAACGCCTGGGCTGCCCCATAGGTTCCCCCCCACCTCTCGGCAGGTCCTGAAGTCGGGGGCTGCCCCCATCCGCAAGAGAGTGTAACCAAAGGGCCCGCCTGTGGGCACTTTTTCAGTGTTGCAACCCCAAGGCAAAGACCAAGACCAGGAAGAACTTGGCCTCGGCCCAAGTCCTGGAAGCAGAGTGGCCTGAGGTGAGAGCAGCCAGGGGCTGGGCCCATCAGATTGGGCCTCACCCAGTGAAGTTTTGGGGTTGTGTTTCATTTTGTTAGCATAGTTGTGGGCCCTGCCGGCCAGGGCGCTTTGGCCTTAGTGGGCACGATCGACCCCAGCAGGATTACCTTGTAAGAGGTTGTGCAGGTGCCACGTGGAGGACAGGTGGGGGCCCCACAAGAAGGGAAACACTGCATGGAGGAGTCACTGGGGCACGTGGACTAAG
>NW_011496154.1:0-555 GCF_000754665.1 Bison bison bison | reverse complement strand
TGCACGGGCGAGTCACTGCCCCTTCGTGTTGACTTCATTCACGAGGGTGGGAGTTCGGAGAGGTGTCCGGGCATCGGGTTCTTACCAAGAGGGGACCGGGAAATCGGGGTGCTTCGCAATGTGGAAGCACCCACGAGGCCACGTCTGGAATGTCGTCGTGAGACCGGCCTCATCCTGAGGTGCGACCGGAAGGTCGGGAACCCCTTCCAGACAAAGCAGGGGAGTCGACCCTCCTGTGGAGATCAGGAGGGTAGAAGGGGCTCAGAGGAAGTGGTGCCGGAAAACCTCGGTGTTCCTCTCCAGGGAGACCGGGATGCCGGGGAACTTTGTGGGGGCGCATCAAGGGTGCCAAGTACCGTTTCGACCTCCAATTCCTAACGTGGGACTTCTCCTGAGACGCTGTAGCGGGAAAGGGCTTCATCTTGCGATGACGGGGGAACCACGTGGTTTTTCTCGAGTTGCGGCGGGATTCTCGAGTTACGACGGGGAATTCGGGATGCCTCTTGTGTTGGCCCAGGGAAGTCCAATCTTCCATTCGAGTTGCGAAGGAAAGCT
>NW_011496153.1:0-816 GCF_000754665.1 Bison bison bison | reverse complement strand
CCCCTCTTGAGAAGAACCCGATGCCCGGACACCTCTCCGAACTCCACCCTGTGAATGAAGTCAACAGGAAGGGGCAGGTTTTCCGTGCATCGTTCGGAAAAAAACCCCAGGTTCCAAATAGAGCTCGACAAGCGGCCTCTCTCCCCGGGGACATGTCGAGAGGCAAGCGGAGTTCCATGCCTCAACCCAAGACGAGGCCTGACTCTCCTGTCCCCAGTCTGCAGGGACCCTGCGATCGGAGTCTGAAATCAGAGCTACCCTGCGGTTCCTGCCTCAACTGGAGATGAGGCCCTCTTCCCAATTGCACCAAGCCCAGTGGAGTCCCGAGAGGCCCTTCCCACCTCCAGTTTCCCTGGCTTCTCAGAGCCACCATGTAGAAGCCCCCTGACGGTCACCTGCACAAGTCGAGGGACCAAGGGTTCCTGCCTCAACCCGGGAAAGACCTCGAGAGACCTTCTTCAACACGTCTCGAGGCCAGATTCCCCTAGCATGGCTCGGGAGCAATGACGCGCTCCCCCTCGCCACTCGCATGGAGACCCGACTTCCCTGGCGCCCCACGAGAGGCTCACTGACCTCGCCGTCGTACCTCGTGAGAAACCGCACACTGGGGCCGCCGCTCGAGAACAACCCTGAGATTCCCCCGTCATCGAGAGATGAGGGCCTTCGTCTCCTGCATGGCCTAGAGACCAATCTCGCGAACTCTCTCCAAACGCCTCAGGAGGCTTGACTCCCTTGAGTCCACCCAGTGAGCTCCAAGAGATACCCGTCGCGATTCGAGAGCAGCGAGGGGTTCTTTGCTTCCACTCGAGATGAATG
>NW_011496152.1:0-543 GCF_000754665.1 Bison bison bison | reverse complement strand
ATTAGAGTTTTCTGAGTTTAACTGTATACTTACCTGTCCCAGCAGGTTGATAAAGAGTCCAAGCCTAAAGCCCTTTAAGGAGAGGCAAGCTTGCTTTCTTTTTCACATCTTTTGCCTAAGACAAGTAGGCATTGTAGGGAGCAGTATCTCAGGTTCAAGGACATTCCTCTTTTTGAGCTTTGGATGTATGTTATAGGAAAGGGTGTGGGCAAAACGCTCACATCCTTGAGATGTTTTTTGTCTATTCTCAGAGGCTAGTTGAGAAGTATATATGGCCCCACTTAAATTAGTGAGCCCCTTCTGATGTCTGTGTCAGAAGCTTTTTCTGTCACCTTCACTTTAAATAAAATATACACAAAGCTCTGAGTGACTGAGACTGTCTTTGGCCCCAGAGTAATATCTTCTTCTTAGACACCATGAATCCAGTGGCATCGGTCACCGTTGACTGCTAGGTTATCATCTTGGGGGCTTGTCCAAGATCTTCAAGACAAGATAAGAACACTCAGAGTTGAGATTCTTTTGCTCTTTTACTGTGGTCTCTAC
>NW_011496151.1:0-540 GCF_000754665.1 Bison bison bison | reverse complement strand
GCCTCTCGCCAAAAAGCTGCTCTGCTTGGACTTTCTAAATGACCCAGAAAGTCCCTTTCAGCAAAATTGGTTCCTCTCTTTTGCCATTCACAGAAACCAACTTGGGAAAAATGAATAATTGTTGTCACGCAGCAGATGCCTCCAAGGAAGTCCCGTGTAATTCACGGTTTCCGTTCACTCCCAGTGCTTGCCACCCATCCTAGCCCTGGACCCCTGCAACACCACAAGACACCCAGGGCCCCGTCCTTTTCCGAAGAATCCTCCCTTCTCGACAACACGTTCAGATGAAAATAGAGGGAAGTGTGTGTTCCCAGATACTGTTACGTTTTCCCAAGGGCCCCTTTTGTTTGCTTACCAACTCTGCCCTGGTCAGTGGGGGCGTTTGTGTACCTGGCACTCTCCTTGACTGTTTCACTGGCAGAGAGGCGTATTTCAACCTGCAGAAGTCAGAGAGAAACATGAAGGAGCTGAGAGAATCCTATAAGGGAGGCACTTGTGGATTACAGGTCTCAGAGAAAGAGCTAACAGTCGCTTTGGGCA
>NW_011496150.1:0-516 GCF_000754665.1 Bison bison bison | reverse complement strand
CGTAAACCAAGGAATATCAGCCTCTTTCTCTCCTTTACTTTCTTATCGTCGACTCTGGACCACCAGGGTCTGGTCCGTTAAAGGACCTCAACATTAGTAAAGCCTATCGTCTTACCTTCTCTTTCCTCCTCCTCCTATTTTTTCTTTTTCTTTTTCTCTTCCACTAATATTCCCTGCCTCTACATCTCTCCTAAATCTACCAGTGCCCTACTAATAGAGGAAGAAAGGACTTTAGGTTCTTTGATCCCTTTTTTCATCTTAGGTACTGTATTCCTCTGACCTTTATTTTGTGCTTTGAACATTCAGGTGGATTTTTCTAGAGAGATCCCAGCCACGATTGAGATATTTGAAGTAGGGAGACTTGTTGCTGCTGCCACCAAGTCGCTTCAGTTGTGTCCGACTCTATGCGACCCCATAGACAGCAGCCCACAAGGCTACCGCATTCCTGGGATTCTCCAGGAAAGAACACTGGAGTGGGTTGCCATTTCCTTCTCCAATGCGTAAAAGTGAAAAGTG
>NW_011496149.1:0-520 GCF_000754665.1 Bison bison bison | reverse complement strand
TTATTTATTTTGACTTTTTTCTTGTTTCTTGAGGTGTGCCTGTATTGCTATGAACTTTCCCTTAGGACTGTCTTTTTACTGTGTCCCTACAGGTTTTTGGGTTGTTATGTTTTCATTTTCATTCGTTTCTATGCAAATTTTGATTCTTTTTTGATTTCTTCTGTGATGTGTTGGTTATTCAGCAGCGTGTTGTTCATCCTCCATATGTTGGAATTTTTAATAGTTTTTCTCCTGTAGTTGAGATCTAATCTTACTGCATTGTGGTCAGAAAAGATGCTTGGAATGATTTCTATTTTTTTGAATTTACCAAGGCTAGCTTTATGGCCCAGGATGTGATCTATCCTGGAGAAGGTTCCATGTGCGCTTGAGAAAAAGGTGAAGTTCATTGTTTTGGGATGAAATGTCCTATAGATATCAATTAGGTCTAACTGGTCTATTGTATCGTTTAAAGTTTGTGTTTCGTTGTTAATTTTCTGTTTAGTTGATCTATCCATAGGTGTGAGTGGGGTATTAAAGTCTC
>NW_011496148.1:0-508 GCF_000754665.1 Bison bison bison | reverse complement strand
TGATGTATGACTACAGATTCATCCATTGTTACAAGGTCATCACTCTGCTGGGGGATGTTGGTGATGCAGAGCCTTGTTCAGGGGTCAGGGCAGAAGATATATGGGAATCTTTATCCTTTATGTTCATTTGCTGTACCACCTAAAACTGCTCCAAAAAATAAAATCTACTGAAAAATAGATTAGAATGAAGAAGTGAAGTGAAGTGCAGTTCCTCAGTCGTGTCCAACTCTTTGTGATCCCGTGGACTGTAGCCTACCAGGTTCCTCTGTCCATGGGATTCTCCAGGCAAGAATACTGGAGTGGGTTGCCATTTCCTTCTCCAGGGGACCTTCCTAACCCAGGGATCAAACCCGGGTCTCCCACATTGCAGGCAGGTGCTTTAACCTCTGAGCCATCAGGTAAGCCCCCAAAATAAAATCTACTGAAAAAATAGATTAGAATAGTTGACATAAAACATCTTTCTTGCAGACACATAAGCTGTATACCAAATAAGCCTGACTTCTATTAC
>NW_011496147.1:0-577 GCF_000754665.1 Bison bison bison | reverse complement strand
GAATTCCCCGTCGTAACTCGAGAATCCCGACCGCAACTCGAGAAAACCACCGTGGTTCCCCCGTCATCGCAAGATGAAGCCCTTTCCCGCTACAGCGTCTCAGGAGAAGTCCCACGTTAGGAATTGGAGGTCGAAACGGTACTTGGCACCCTCGATCGCGCCCCCACCAAAGTTCCCCCGGCATCCCGGTCTCCCTGGAGAGGAACACCGAGGTTTTCCCGGCACCACTTCCTCTGAGCCCCTTCTACCCTCCTGATCTCCACAGGAGGGTCGACTCCCCTGCTTTGTCTGGAAGGGGTTCCCGACCTTCCGGTCGCACCTCAGGATGAGGCCGGTCTCACGACGACATTCCAGACGTGGCCTCGTGGGTGCTTCCACATTGCGAAGCACCCCGATTTCCCGGTCCCCTCTTGGTAAGAACCCGATGCCCGGACACCTCTCCGAACTCCACCCTGTGAATGAAGTCAACACGAAGGGGCAGTGACTCGCCCGTGCATCGTCCGGAAAAGACCCCCAGGTTCCAAATACCGCTCGACAAGTGGCCTCTCTCCCCGGGGACACCTCGAGAGGCAAGCGG
>NW_011496146.1:0-574 GCF_000754665.1 Bison bison bison | reverse complement strand
GTGCGTTTGGGCGTCCCTAGCACAGCCGCAGCGCAGGGGAACCAGCCCTGATCAGTGAGCTCCGGGCAGTACTTTGGCCCCAGGTTTGGAGCCCAATGCCCGGAACGCGGGAGAGAAGAGGCCGGCTGCCGCGGTGCTTGCAAGCCTGTTACTGGGAAGGACCGAGTGAGCTTCCACACCGGCGGAGCTCCAGCTCTGCGCCCAGGCGCGATAGCACAGAGCCCCGGCCGAGAGGCTGCTCTGGCCTGGGCGAGCCTCCCCAAGCCCTGCCCAGCTTCTAGCGTTCGCGCCCGGGAAGGAGCAGGCTGCGGGAGTGTGGGAGACGTGACCGGTGCCTGACTGCTGCCTCAGCTCAGCTCTCGCCTTCCCTTCGGACCTAGGAGCCAGGCGTCCTTGCAGAGGGCTTAGGGGCTGGGGGTGTGCACACTGCCAAAGCCTCCCGCAGGGAGAGCTCTTTCCGAGGGAAAGGAAGCGCCCCAGGCTGCATTCCCAAGCTGGTGCTTCCCCGCCCAGACTAAGCGCCGCACGGAGGGAATCAGGGTCCCGGTGCCCCTGGCTTGGGGAGGCAGCTCCA
>NW_011496145.1:0-548 GCF_000754665.1 Bison bison bison | reverse complement strand
TAAATCTAATTAACCAGAGTTTTTTCTTCCACCTAAACCTAAGGTGTTCTGCACTATGGTATTTCAAAACTGATACCTTAAACTGAGAATTATGACGCATTACTTCAATTTTCTCAGTAACAATATTTGCCAAAAGTTTAATAACATCTACTCAAAAAAAAGAGATCACCCCAACCTCAAAAACATAAGGTAATATGCCTTAAAAAGCACTTAAAAAGTGCCTTTTAACTACAAATAGGAAAGAGTTGAAAAAAGAAAACATCTAATGGATCATTTTAAGGTGAACAATAAAGAACATACATCCTGATCTTTTGAATTCTGAATGAATTAAACACACCTGCCTAATTCAGAATGAAACTGGGTTACCAACCATTACATACATACTACATATAAAATAATCTTTTGCTTCTGAGTTCTGGTGAGGGGTAAAAAAAGACGAATAGGAAATACCAGTGTAACTAGGTCAAAATCCATTAAATGATGCCCTTCCTACAACAGTGCAACATTGTTTAACAATTCTAGATTAAAGTAAGAACCCCAAAATAATT
>NW_011496144.1:0-508 GCF_000754665.1 Bison bison bison | reverse complement strand
TATGTTATAACTTCCTTCTATTTTAACTGTCTGTCAGATACGTACTTGGGAAGGGGGAAAAGTCAATGTCGACCATGTGGGAATAGAATTATAGATTTCATCCTTAGGTCTTTGATGCCTAAGAGTATCTTTTTATTGGTGAGTGTCCAGCCTCCTGTAGGAAGGTAGTATCCTATTATAGGAAGGCCTGGTTGAAACTTCAGGCATCTACTGAGCCTTCTCTGGTACTGCCATATTAGCAGGTTTGTGTTTTGTTATTGCCAGACATAATAAACATCTAAGGTCCCATTAAATTTTTGCTAGGTGATTGGGAGAGTACCATAGTTTGTACAAAAGTTAGGATGGAGTAGCTTGGTTGTTACTGAAATGCTTTCAACTTCTGAAACTCAGCCAGTTGTCTTGAGCTTTTTGGCATTTATTATTATTATTATGTTTATTTTTTACTTTACAATATTGTATTGGTTTTGCCATACATCAACATGTGTCTGCCAAGGGTGTACATGTGTTC
>NW_011496143.1:0-571 GCF_000754665.1 Bison bison bison | reverse complement strand
TTTCTTCGTACAATGCCACAGTGGAAGGAATACAGGCCTTCAATATTTAAAGACCTAAATTTAGTCTAAAAAACTTGGTAGTCTTAGGTTTTTTGTTTTTGTTTTGTTTTGTTTTGTTTTGAATCAAACCACCACATCATTTAAAATTTTACACGTTCTAATTATTCGGTTCCAAAACACCAAACTTGTACTGCACACGGTCCCCATGGAAAGGCCCCCTCAGCAGGACAGCCACAGATGCTGCCATGAAAGGGCAGCAGGGTGCCCTCCTCCCTTGTTTTCTGCCTGGGCGGCCACCGGGTTTTGAAACCCATGCACCCTACTAAGTTTCTAGGGTGCAATTCGTGGACCCTTCCCTTTCCCATCCCAGCAGGTGGTCAAGGGCCCGCTGGCCTCCAAAGTGCCAGAAGCAGGGCTGGGCCAGCCGGCCAGAGATCAGGGTTCTGGCCCTTGGACTTGCAGCGGACACTAGGCTGCTTGGGAAAACCGCGCGGCTCTGACCTTTCAGCAAAGGGGTGGAGCGGTAAAGGCCTTGAGCCCAAAGGCGAGGCCTTTCTGCGACCGCCAGGTT
>NW_011496142.1:0-522 GCF_000754665.1 Bison bison bison | reverse complement strand
GGCTTGCAACGCACCCGCCGGCAGCCAGCCTCTCTCTCCCGGCGTTCCGGGCATTGGGCTCCAAACCTGGGACCAAGTACTGCCCGGAGCTCACTGATCATGGGCTGGTTCCCCTGCGCTGCGGCTGTGCTAGGGAGCCCAAACGCACAGGGGAAGCCCGCACAGCACATCCACCTGCCTCTAGGCGGGAGGACAGCTCCAGGGAAGGCCCGGTCTGGCAGGCGCTTTCTGGGCACAAACGGAGCAACACTCTGGCTGTGGAGCTGCCTCCCCAAGCCAGGGGCACCGGGACCCTGATTCCCTCCGTGCGGCGCTCAGTCTGGGCGGGGAAGCACCAGCTTGGGAATGCAGCCTGGGGCGCTTCCTTTCCCTCGGAAAGAGCTCTCCCTGCGGGAGGCTTTGGCAGTGTGCACACCCCTAGCCCCTAAGCCCTCTGCAAGGACGCCTGGCTCCTAGGTCCGAAGGGAAGGCGAGAGCTGAGCTGAGGCACCAGTCAGGCACCAGTCACGTCTCCCACACTCC
>NW_011496141.1:0-518 GCF_000754665.1 Bison bison bison | reverse complement strand
CAACAATAAAAACAATATAAATAAAACAATTCGTATTTTACTTACAGAAATAGAATAAAGGAGATAAGAATGCAATAGTCTGTACATTTATTTATACATAGAGTTCTCACATAAGATCAGAACACACACACACACACACACATTTTATACAACTAAAAGTGGTTTAAGCTGACACTTTGCAAAGTGCTTTGGCCCAAGAAAATTAACTGGAAAGGCCTAGTAATATATTCAAAGTGCAAACCAATCAATCAAGCATTGAATAAATAAATACAACCTACTTGTATTTGAATTTACACTCAAGAAATTACCTAAAATGGAGATAATAGGCTTACTATAGCTTAGTCATCTGTACTCCTTCCTCTTCCGTTCTGAGATGGATGCTAATACCTTGGTGTATTACCACTTCCCAGGGTTTTGTGAAAGCTTAGAGCATTTAAATAAATTGTGGAAGGGGAAAAAATAAGTGGGGAGAGACATAGAGGAGGAGAAAGGAAGAGGAAATGGAGAGATTTCTCCTG
>NW_011496140.1:0-507 GCF_000754665.1 Bison bison bison | reverse complement strand
GCTCTCGAGTGACTGCAGGGCCAATAGACCTCATCTAGGCTTGTGTCCAGAAGCCAGTGTTCCTCTCCAGGGGCGAAAGGGATCTCGGGTTGCATTCCAGACGCACCCGGGCGACAGGCATCCATCTCGAGTGGAAGCAAAGAGCCCCGCTCTGCTCTCGAGTCGCGACGGGTATCTCTTGGAGCTCACTGGGTGGACTAAAGGGAGTCAAGCCTCCTGAGGCGTTTGGAGAGAGGTCGAGAGATTGGTCTCTAGGCCATACAGGAGACGAAGGCCCTCAAGTCGCGATGACGGGGGAGGCTCGGGGTTGTTCTCGAGCGGCGGCCCCAGTGTGCGGTTTCTCGCGAGGTACGATGGCGAGGTCAGTGAGTCTCTCGTGGGGCGCCAAGGAAGTCGGGTCTCCATGCGAATGGTGAGGGGGAGCGCGTCATTGCTCTCAAGTCATAGTAGGGGAATCTGGCCTCGAGACGTGTTGAAGAAGGTCTCTCGAGGTCTTTCTCGGGTTGA
>NW_011496139.1:0-538 GCF_000754665.1 Bison bison bison | reverse complement strand
TGCACTGCTCTGATAAAGGCTGTCAATAAATTAAATAAAATAACAACTAAAAATTGACCATTGAGTTAAACATTTGGAATTCACTGTTGATCTTGACAAGAGTGAATTTAAAGGAAAATGAGAGACCTGGAGATAACAAATTCTACAAACAACTCTGCAGAAGTCTACCATAAGCAAATATGAATAAAAAAAGCATAGGCAGGACATGTCACCAAAAGACAGATTTTTAATGAGAGGTAACATTATAGTCATTCTGTTTGCTGATGGGAACTATCCAGAGAAACAGAAAACTTAATCCAGGACAAAGAAGAGACTTGCTAGAATATCACCGAATAAACAAGAATTGAGGTGGCAAGAATACACAGAAGAACTGTACAAAAACAGATCTTCATGACCCAGATAATAAAGATGGTGTGATCACTGACCAAGAGCCAGATATCCTGGAATGTGAAATGAAGTGGGCCGTAGAAAGCATCACTATGAGAACAGCTAGAGGAGGTGATGGAATTCCATTTGAGCTATTTCAAATCCTGAAAGA
>NW_011496138.1:0-502 GCF_000754665.1 Bison bison bison | reverse complement strand
CATTGGAAGAGGGCCTCATCTCCAGTTGAGGCAGGAACCTCAGGGTTCCTGTGATTTCAGACTCCGATCGCAGGGTCCCTGCAGACTGGGGACAGGAGAGTCAGGCCTCGTCTTGGGTTGAGGCATGGAACTCCGCTTGCCTCTCGAGGTGTCCCCGGGGAGAGAGGCCACTTGTCGAGCGGTATTTGGAACCTGGGGGTCTTTTCCGGACGATGCACGGGCGAGTCACTGCCCCTTCGTGTTGACTTCATTCACAGGGTGGAGTTCGGCGAGGTGTCCGGGCATCGGGTTCTTACCAAGAGGGGAATTATTCTCTGCTTCATGACCAACGCCCACTTCCAGGGGCTAAGCTCTATGCATGCATGCATGTGTGCATGCTAAATCGCTTCTGCCCTGTCCAACTGTTTGTGACCCTATGGACTGTAGCCCACCAGCCTCTGCTGTCCATGGATTCTCCAGGCAAAAATACTGGAGTGGGTTGCTATGCCCTCTTCTAGGGGAT
>NW_011496137.1:0-531 GCF_000754665.1 Bison bison bison | reverse complement strand
GTCTTTTTCTATGAGAACATGGACTAGAATTGTCAAAACATTAGGCACATTTTTCTCAGGAACCTACATACCTTGCTCATTTAAGAGGCTGATGGTAGGTCTTCCAGCTGAGCGTGAGTGAACATTTCTGTTTAACAACAAAAAAACCTTCTTTTAAGTATTTACTACGAACATATTATTTTTTGATCTATTAAAGTAGTTAAGAGAAAAAGAAAAGTAGAGCTCCATTTCAGGAGAATCATTATTTATCAATAATGTGCTTTAAAACTATTAATATAGAAAGATGATAATTAACCTACAAAGGCAAATTTAGTCTTTTGGCTAATTGGACCTGTCTGATTAGGACTTGTCTTTGCTCTTCCTTCTGTTCATCAGTGCCAGCAAATCTGGGGGAGAAATCCAGTCCAACCTATAACAGAAAATAAAACAGAATCACGTTTATGGTTTAATGAATCCCAAAAGGCAGATGATGAAGCAGTACTGTCCAAGAGAAATATAATGCGAGTCATACACACAAGTCACATACACAAC
>NW_011496136.1:0-512 GCF_000754665.1 Bison bison bison | reverse complement strand
ATCACCTTGGACAGCTTCACAGTACCAGTCACGCTGGCCTGATCCATTTCCTGTGCATCTTTCAGGAGACCAGAAAACAAGGACGTCTGGGCTCAGCTGACTTGGAGAACTGCTTTCTCAGTGTGCTCCTATCTAGGTCATTCCTGGTCAATGTTGTGTTCCTATTGCTAGCCTACCACCCCCAACACTCTGAGTGAGGCCCACTGTTCTTTCTACCTGTGTAGCTTTCTGTGTTCACCTGTCTAACTGTGCCTCCAAGAGCTACCTCCCTTTAGCAGGAAAAGGCCAAAGAGATGCCCGAGCCTCCAAGGGCCCCCAGAGTCTGTGAGATGCCTGGGTTTGCTCCAATGTTGTGAAGAAGGTGTACATAGATAGATGGTCTCTTCTGATACAAGGCATGAAACCCGAGCCATAATGGTAAGGTGGCATTCCTACAGGTGGTCCCTTCTGTTTATTCCTACCCAGACCCATGGAGTCCCCAAACAGATGATGATCTGGGAATCCTGCCCTTT
>NW_011496135.1:0-546 GCF_000754665.1 Bison bison bison | reverse complement strand
CATTAATAGCCAGTTATGTTCCAGGCTTTGCGAGAATTGAAGATTAAGATACTATTTCCAAGACTTTTGGTACAGAAAGATTTACTAACCAGGATATAACACAATGATGCTAATGATTGATAAAATGTACTACATTTAGCTTTTTGTCTCTTACAAAAGACACCATAAGAGAGTGAAAAGGCAAGGTTCAGAGTAGGGGAAAAACCATTTAAAACATCTTTTAAAGAACTCTTAAAAGTCAGTGAGAAGGACAACTGTATAGGAAAATGAGCAGTAGAATTAAATAGTCCTACCACAAAAAAAAGCTATCCAAATAACTTGTAAAAAGATTTTCATCATTATTAGTCATCAGAGAAATACAAATTAAAACCACAGTCAGATAACATATCTACCAGAGTGGCTAAATATTTAAATTTTTAAGTTTCGGGGGATAATTATAGATTCATAAGAAGTTGGAAAATAGTTCAGAGAGGTCCACTGTACGCTTCATCTAGATAACCGTGAAAGGTTATCATCTTAGATAATTAAATCTAATATATTAGATAA
>NW_011496134.1:0-565 GCF_000754665.1 Bison bison bison | reverse complement strand
GTGCATACATGTTTCTCAAGAGGGCAGGTAAGGTGGTCTGGTATTCCCATCTCTTGAAGAATTTTTCCAGTTTGTTGTGATCCACACAGTCAAAGGCTTTAGCATAGCCAGTGAAGCAGTATGTTTTTCTGGAATTCCCTTGCTTTTTATATCTAAAGGATGTTGGCAATTTGATCTGGTTCCTCTGCCTTTTCTAAATCCAGCTTGAACATCTGGAAGTTCTTGGGTCACATACTGTTAAAGCCTATCTTGAAGGATTTTGAGCATTACTTTTCTAGCATGTGAAATGAGTGCAATTGTATGGTAGTCTGAACATTCTTTGGCGTTACCCTTCTTTGGGACTGGAAAGAAAACTGACCGTTTCCAGTCCTGTGGCCATTGCTGAGTTTTCCATTTGTTGACATACTGAGTGCAGCCTTTAGCAGCATCGTCTTCTAGGATCTGAAACAGGTCAGCTGGAATTCCATCGCCTCCACTAGCTTTGTTTATAGTGATGCTTCCTAAGGCCCACTTGACTTCACACTCCAGGATGTCTGGCTCTAGGTGAGTGACCATACCATCGTGG
>NW_011496133.1:0-518 GCF_000754665.1 Bison bison bison | reverse complement strand
GAGCACGACCACACCACATCGATCGGATGAGCCAAGGTGGAGCGGGGGAAGGCACGGCGAGGACAGTCACCACGAGGGGCCCGCTTTAAGCCTCACCGGCAACCTCGCCCCCACCTCGCCTCAGGCGAGAGCGGCCCACGACCCCAGGAGGTTCGAGAACGCCTGACACGTGGCACGGAGCCCACAGGGCGGGGGTCGCATCTCAGCCTTCCCCGGGTGCCCGCAGCGGG
Organism: Bison bison bison; assembly: GCF_000754665.1. Classification (NCBI taxonomy): domain Eukaryota; kingdom Metazoa; phylum Chordata; class Mammalia; order Artiodactyla; family Bovidae; genus Bison; species Bison bison. The sequence goes on along the minus strand of NW_011496133.1, from coordinate 288 downwards.
GAGCGCACAGGGTAGAAGACCCACGGCGCCTCGCCCCGCCGCCCTCGGGTCGCCCAGAGACCGGAGGTGGCACCACGAGTCGGGTCAGCCAGACAACACCACACACGGGAGCCGGCGCACGGGCCCAGGCGGGCGGCTCCAGCGGCAAGGGCCGAACCGGGGACCAGAGCTGGCGGCCCGAAGGCCCGGAGCCCCGCGTACATCCAGAGACCCAAAGTTTCCTCGGCGGCAGACACCGAAGCAGACCGTGTCAGCACTTACCTGGTGGTAAAAAAGGCCCATTAAGGG
>NW_011496132.1:0-508 GCF_000754665.1 Bison bison bison | reverse complement strand
GCGGCCACTCCAGACCCGGCCGCGCTCGCTGAGCGGGGCTCCCCCCGATCCCATTCGCTGCTCAGGCCCGCGCGGCCCCGGAGGTGTCGGCTTCGGCGCCCGCCGCCTCCAACCCCCGCGGCCCAGGGGCCTCTGAACCTCCTGCGGGCCTAGACGCAGCGAAACTTGAGCGCCCAACTTGCCCGGCACCTGTCCGGTGCCCAAACCCACCAGAAGCCAGGGAGGCGCGGTCGACCGGAGCGCCTCAGCCCCTCCCCTTCGCACTACCGAGGCCCCCCCTTTGCCCCCACGCCAAGCCCTCGACCTTCCTGAGAGAGCAGACGAGCCACAGGCAGGCACACAGACAGACACACAGACACTCGCACGCACCCACGCCAAGGGAGACAGCTGGCCTGCGCAAGCTCCTCAGCCAGAGCCAGAGCGCCTGGGAGAGGCCGGGGCCAGACGAACGGGCCGGCGGCTGGCTGTCAGGAGATACAGAGGCAGAAATACATGAAGATTCCGAGAC
>NW_011496131.1:0-510 GCF_000754665.1 Bison bison bison | reverse complement strand
CCATAGTGCTCTCCCAGCTACTTTTTAGCTGTGCAACTTCAAGAAAGTGACTTGATCTCCCTGTACTTTTTTTTCCTACTGGTAAAATCATAATCCTGATAGTATTTACCTCACCAGCTTCTTGTGAGGATTAAAGGAGTTTGAACAGAAACTGGCACATGGAAATCACTTATTAAGTTTTGAAATAGTATCTGGGAATCACTGGGTCACTTGGATAAGGTCCTAACTTATCCAAGTCAGGAGCATAATTGTGCCAAGCACTATGTTTAATGGACCTGGTGTTCTTGCCTGGGAAATCCCATGGACAGAGGAGCCTGGTGGACTACATAGTCCATGTGGTCACAAAAGAGTCAGACACAGCAACTAAACAACAGCAGGATTTCACCTGCAAATCTTTTTATTTATACAAGTGATGATCACATGCTACTTGCTCACCCTTGCGAGTAGATCTCCTCCCCTGCTCTTCAAAATCTCAACTTTATAGAGAAGTTTGAACAATTCAAAGGGTCT
>NW_011496130.1:0-557 GCF_000754665.1 Bison bison bison | reverse complement strand
GGCATTCATGTCGAGTGGAAGCAAAGAACCCCGCTCTGCTCTCGAGTCGCGACGGGTATCTCTTGGAGCTCACTGGGTGGACTAAAGGAGTCAAGCCTCTGAGGCATTGGAGAGAGGTCGAGAGATAGGTCTCTAGGCCATACAGGAGACGAAGGCCCTCAACTCGCGATGATGGGGAAGTCTCAGGGTTGTTCTCGAGCGGCGGCCACAGTGTGCAGTTTCTCCCTAGGTACGACGGCGAGGTCAGTGAGCCTCTCGTGGGGCGCCAGGGAAGTCGGGTCCCCATGCGAGTGGCGAGGGGAGCGCGTCATTGCTCTCGAGTCATGGTAGGGGAATCTGGCCTCGAGACGTGTTGAAGAAGGTCTCTCGAGGTCTTTCTCGGGTTGAGGCAGAAACCCTGGCTTCCCTTGACTTGTGCAGGTGACCTCATGGGGCTTCTCATGGTGGCTCTGAAGTCAGGGAAACTGGAGGTGGGAGGTGCCTCTCGGCACTCCACTGGGTTTGGTGCATTGGAAGAGGGCCTCATCTCCAGTTGAGGCAGGAACCTCAGGGTTCCT
>NW_011496129.1:0-555 GCF_000754665.1 Bison bison bison | reverse complement strand
GAGCTCCAAGAGATACCCGTCGCGACTCGAGAGCAGACGGGGTTCTTTGCTTCCACGCGAGATGAATGCCTGTCTCCCCGGGTGCGTCTGGAATGCAACCCCGAGATCCCGGTCGCCCCTGGAGAGGAACATTGGCTTCTGGACACAAGCCTAGATGAGGTCTGTTGGCCCTGCAGTCACTCGAGAGCAATCCCCAGCTTTCCTTCGCAACTCGAATGGAAGATTGGACTTCCCTGGGCCAACACAAGAGGCATCCCGAATTCCCCGTCGTAACTCGAGAATCCCGCCGCAACTCGAGAAAACCACGTGGTTCCCCCGTCATCGCAAGATGAAGCCCTGTCCCGCTACAGCGTCTCAGGAGAAGTCCCACGTTAGGAATTGGAGGCCGAAACGGTACTTGGCACCCTTGATGCGCCCCACAAAGTTCCCGGCCTCCCGGTCTCCCTGGAGAGGAACACCGAGGTTTTCCGGCACCACTTCCTCTGAGCCCCTTCTACCCTCCTGGTCTCCACAGGAGGGTCGACTCCCCTGCTTTGTCTGGAAGGGGTTCCCGAC
>NW_011496128.1:0-531 GCF_000754665.1 Bison bison bison | reverse complement strand
TTTCAGAACATCCTAAGAGAGCCACAACATGCCTAATAAGATCACAGCTCTTCTCCAAGCTCCCCCTGGACAGCAAGTGTGAGGCAAGGGAATGTGGTAAAACAGACAGACATGTTTTCTCTCCAGATGCTTTGTTCCTTCACAAACCCCCCCCCCCCGGCCAACACAGAAACCTCTGCTACCCAAGTTTCAGATATTTCTTCACTGAAGTGAAATTCACAATTGGTGTTGTATTCGATACTTTATAAATTTTAATAATATGAGATATATAATATCTATCTCAAGAAAACTAAAAAAAATTTTCTTAAAAATAAATAAAACTTAATAAGAGAATATACATTTTTGTCCCACATATCCTATGCGGGATACTTAAAAATCATCCTAGTTGTAAGCATGTTAACCATCATTACAAAATTTTAGCTATTAAACCAGGCTTCATATTATAACTTTAGCCCACTGACTAAAAGAATTTTAAAATTTGAGCCCAAACTACTCTTTAAAGTAGGAGTTATGTCTTAGAAAAAGCTGATG
>NW_011496127.1:0-537 GCF_000754665.1 Bison bison bison | reverse complement strand
GACTAATTAAATAAAAACTAGGTATTAAATAAAGAATTTCAGATTAGTTTCTCAGGAAGAATGATTACCAAGGAAAGAGAAATATGGGATGTGGTGTAATACCTGTAAGAAAGAAAGAGGGAAAAAGGATGATAGATGGAAAAGGACCTTGGGTTTCAACTTCTTTTAGAATAAAATGGAGGTAAGAGATGTGTCTCCCATTGGGCTCCCATCATCACACATGTTATTTTAACACACAGATTTTTGCAGAGAGACAATTAGAGACCATACACAGCTTTTCAGTTTTGAATTTATATTGAACACTACTGTCTCTCCATGTTTCCTGTCCCGTGAACTACTCCTGCAGGGCTTTTATCACAGCTGGCATCCACCCACCTTGACGTGCGTAACAGCTGAGAGTATTTCCCCTAGGAACTACCTGCAATTTAATGAGGGATCCTTGACATTTAGTAGAACCATATACAAAACAAAAGTTATAAATATATATGGAGGCATTTCAAGCATATGTATAAAGTCATATTGTTTTATTCATTCTCT
>NW_011496126.1:0-532 GCF_000754665.1 Bison bison bison | reverse complement strand
TCAAAAAAGGCTAGCACTGGCTGGGCTCCCTGAACCAATGAAACACTGAGGTACAGCCTCCATCAAGAGGTCCTTCAATACTTCACACACCCTACCTGTGACTTGGGTTCTGGATGTGAGATACGGGATGGGACGGTGGTAAGATGGTGACAGATAAAAGGGAAAGGGGAACTGTAAAATGCCCTAGAACTAAGAACTAAGTTTTGGAATCAGATAACCTGGATTCCTAGTGATTACTATGTACCTTTTGGCAAATCATTTAATCTCCAGGTCAGGTCGTCTCAGGTGCTATACCACAGAGTTGCTAATGAAAAGGAGGCTTCTGTATGTTACAAACCAATCTTGATTCTCTCAGCTATTCTGAGGTGGATGACACACCCACTTTTTTAACATTTAAGGACACTGACTCACAGAAGCTAGGTGGCCTGGTCAGCATCACATAGCTAATAAAATGTGAAGTGAATCCATATTTATTTCCAAACCCCAGAGTCCTTCCAGGTTCTGGTCCCCTTGTTAAGAATGTTTAAGAGAA
>NW_011496124.1:0-555 GCF_000754665.1 Bison bison bison | reverse complement strand
AACCCTCAATTAACGTTTGTTCCTTTGCAGTGTTGCGAAGTCCACCCTATCTTATGGTGCCTGTGACCGCACTCACTTATTGGTATGATAACTGTGGTCTTGCTGTGCTGCAACAATTTACAAGATTTTGATGTGATCATGACTGTTTGTGAGCTTGCTTTTCTTGAGAATATCAGCTTTAATAACTGCAATTACCTCTGTCACTGTGGCGGCAATATCATTGACTCAAAAAGTGCATACTGCTCAATATGTTAATACTATGTCTAAAATTGCCTGGAAAATCCCATGGACAGAGGAGCCCGGTAGGCTACAGTCCATGGGGTCGCAAAGAGTCGGACACGACTGTGTGACTTCACGTTCACGTTCTCGTTCACGTTCATGTCTAAAAATGGCTCTTTAGCTTTGGCAGGAAGTTATAGATAGGAAACTAGAAATGGAGGTAGATGCCCTGGAGGAAGCAGTAATGCATATTGGGACTGAATTACAGGCATTAAAAGTAAACCTGTCACTGTCCTGTCATGCCGACTACTGGTGGATTTGTGTAACACCCATGAA
>NW_011496123.1:0-502 GCF_000754665.1 Bison bison bison | reverse complement strand
GCTTCCAATACAAGAAAACATTGACCTCAGTGAATGTCAGAGTCCCGTGAACTGGGAACTAGTCAGTATTAAATATCTAGTAGTTTTGGTTTTTGCTCCTCTACTGTAGGCATGTCTAAGAGTCATCCACATTAAGCACAAAATGTTCATAGGGCCTCGGTTTGTTCTAAGGTAAAAAATTAGCTACATCGTTCTATCTGTCACAAGCTTGTCAACAAGAAAGTACCTCGAAAGAACAGGAAGAAAACGAAAAATTAAATGTGATATGAGCTTTTAGATAAACTATGAACACTAATTACACTCTACAATATCTGCCTATGAGAGTCTTGATTGAAGGCAGAGGAGAAGGGGACGACAGAGGATAAGATGGTTGGATGGCATCACTGATTCGATGGACATGAGTTTGAGCAAGCCCCTGGCGTTGGTGATGGACACGGAAGCCCAGCGTCCTGCAGGCCACGGGGTCCCAAAGAGTCAGACACGACTGAGCCACTGAACGGAA
>NW_011496122.1:0-549 GCF_000754665.1 Bison bison bison | reverse complement strand
GATCATGTGCCGCGAGCCGGTGAGGCATTCCACCTTGACAAAGGTCATGAGGAAGAGGCTCGGCATACGCAAATGCGGGATCGAGCCTCAGGAGTCCACCTGGATATTCTCCAGCATCTAACCCCCACAAACCAGAGTCTGCCTACTTTATTGCTTTGTGCTCTCACCTCTGAGTTTACTGGGGGCTGTCCCCCACCACCATCTCGCTCTCTCTGTCAAAGAGTTAACTTACAGCTCCAATTCATAAAGTTCCTGGGAAAGTAGGAGTGTTTAAATCCAAACCCCTCAGATGGCTCTCTAACTCGCCTGCCAAATTTACCCGGACTCCTACAGCTATGCATATGATTGTTTACAGTCTCCCAGCCTCCAGAGGCACGGGAAGTTTAAGATATTCAAATAACTTAGAGCCTCTCGGAGAGTTAGAAACTGTCAGAATAAGACTAGTAAAGGATTTCATTGATGAGCCAATGCTTGCTGCCAAGTTTTCACATCCCCTGAATTGTATCCTTGAATGTGTATTAATTAATATAGTTGGTATGTAGAAAAAAT
>NW_011496121.1:0-541 GCF_000754665.1 Bison bison bison | reverse complement strand
CTAAGTGGAATCACAGTGGTGCACCCTGGATGGTTGGCAGAAAAGAGAGGCAGGGGGAAGAGCCTGGAGAGTGGGCAGAGGAAAGGCCACTACACCTGCAGTTTATGAAAAGTAGAAAATGTACCTAATGACCTGGAAGGAGAAACTGTATCTTATTTATTGAGATATCTAGCCAAGGAGAATTCCAGCCAAACAGCCAAAAGTGCTTCCTGGTTTCTTGCTGCCTATAGTAAAATATGAAGGGAAATTAAATGAATAAATAAATAAATATGAGAAAGACTATTTAAGAATAAGACAGAACTTGCTGATTTGGAAATTTTCCAGTCTTTTAAGATGACAGAAGATGCGAAAATTAATGGCTCTGAAGCAAGGTCATATACAAGGCGTTGATATAAGATGGTCTAAATATAACATTTACATCACATATAGGTCATTCTTCTTCTTATTTTTTTTAAATAAAGGTTGTCTAAAGATGAGTGTGACTGTAAAATTCTTTGTTAAGCCTCAGAAAGCTGGAAGGGGATGCTTCATGGCATTATTT
>NW_011496120.1:0-526 GCF_000754665.1 Bison bison bison | reverse complement strand
AAGAGCTTCCAGATGTCCAAGCTGGGTTTAGAAAAGGAAGAGGAACTAGAGATCAAATTGACAACATTCACTGGATTATAGAGAAAGCAAGGGAATTTCAGAAAAAAATATCTGCCTGTTTTATTAACTACACTAAAGTCTTTCTGTGGATCATGACAAACTGTGGAAAGCTCTTAGGAAATGAGAACACTGGTTCATCTTACCTGTCTCCTGAGAAACCTGTATGCGGGTCAAGAAGCAACAGTTAGAACCCAGTATGGAACAACTGTTTGGTTCAAAATAGAGGTGAGAATCTCTGAGAACCTTCCTGGTTTAATCCTTGCTTCAGCCTAAAGCAAACAGTAGACCTCTGGTGTTGGAAGCTATGGGAATTTAGTGAGAAATATTTTAGCAGGTTTTCAGAAAGAAATTACATAGATGAGTAAGAATAACATTTTTCAAATCACACCAATCATCAGCCCTCAATCCTCAGGGCAAAAGCCTTGTCTACTAGGGAATGAATTTTGAGAAATGAGGGATTAGCATT
>NW_011496119.1:0-518 GCF_000754665.1 Bison bison bison | reverse complement strand
TCCCATGCACAGAGGAGCCTGACGGGCTACAGTCTATGGGGTCACAAAGAGTTGGATACGACTGAAGTGACCTAGCACCAGTACACATATATATGGCAGGCCATAAAACAAGCCTCAACAAAATGTTAAAGACCTGAAATCATACAGGGTGTATTATTTAATCATAATGGAGTCAAACTAAAACTCATCAACAGTAAACAACAGTAGGAAAAATCTCAAAATACTTAGAAATTAAGACACACACTTTTAAATAACACATGGATTAAAAAGGAAGTCTCAAAGCAAAATTCTTTTAAGAATACACAGAACTGAATAAAAATACAACATATGCAAATATGTGAGGCCTATCTTAAGCCATGCTTAAAGGATAATTTATAGTACCTAAAACATCAGAGATGATAATAGGTATCAATAATCTGGATTCTTATCAAAAATAAATCAATAAAAACCTAGAAAAACAAGAGCAGTATAAACACAAAGCAAGAGGGAAAAATAAAGTATCAAAGATAAGAGCAGAA
>NW_011496118.1:0-517 GCF_000754665.1 Bison bison bison | reverse complement strand
AGAACCTCAATTTCTACCTGAAGATAAAGAAGAAACATTTTCTCAGGTAAACTCTCTTCCTAACATTCCTGTGAGTTACTTTGCTAAAAGACATGAATTTACCTAATTACTTAGCTGTCTCCACAGTTTACCATACCTTTTCTATTTCCCATATTTCTTTGTGGACATGTTCAATTTTTAAGAAATAGTCCTTATGAATTATTTCTCACTAGTTCTAAGTGTTCACATGGTGTAACAGGGAAGAGGAGCTAGAATCATTGTGTCATTAGTATAAATTGGGAATTAGTAGCTGAAGATGATATTTAGATTATCAAAAGAGCCTTAGGTTCAAGAGGGAGGGGTCATATGGATACCTGTGGCTGATTCATGTTGATGTATGGCAGAAACCAGCACAATATTGTAAAGCAATTATCCTCCAGTTAAAAAAATTAATGCATTAACAACAACCAAAAAAACAGACCTTAGGAACTGGGGTATCTGGTTTCTCCTACTTTCTTTCTCATCCCTTAGCAAACCA
>NW_011496117.1:0-515 GCF_000754665.1 Bison bison bison | reverse complement strand
CCCTTGGCGTGGGTGCGTGCGAGTGTCTGTGTGTCTGTCTGTGTGCCTGCCTGTGGCTCGGTCTGCTCTCGTCAGGAAGGTCGAGGGGCTTGGCGTGGGGGCAAAGGGGGGCCTCGGTAGTGCGAAGGGAGGGGCTGAGGCGCTCCGGTCGACCGCGCCTCCCTGGCTTCTGGTGGGTTTGGGCACCGGACAGGTGCCGGGCAAGTTGGGCGCTCAAGTTTCGCTGCGCCTAGGCCCGCAGCAGGTTCAGAGGCCCCTGGGCCGCGGGGGTTGGGAGGCGGCGGGCGCCGAAGACCGACACGTCCGGGGCCGCGCGGGCCTGAGCAGCGAATGGGATCGGGGGGAGGCCCCGCTCAGCGAGCGCGGCCGGGTCTGGAGTGGCCGCGGGTGGGAGGGCGCCGAGCCCTCCGCACCCCTCAGCCCAGCCCCCAGGCCCCGCGCGCACGCATGCACGCACGCCCTCCCGGTCAATGGGGGGTCCTGGAAGCCCCTCGGGCCCCCGGGCCCGGCCAGGC
>NW_011496116.1:0-587 GCF_000754665.1 Bison bison bison | reverse complement strand
TCTGGGAAATTCTTACACATCAGGAGATGGCTCCGAGGTGGATTCTACAAAGAACATCCATGCAAAGGACAAGCCTACACAGCTCTGTGCACATCCTCGCCCCCTCCCCCCCTCACAGCCAGCAGCATTTCCAAGTGACCTCCTAAGGCCTTCGCCAAACTACAGGGGCACCTCTGGGCTTCCTGTTTCCCTCATTTTTCGGAATACTTTTACTAAAAAAAAAGAAAAACAAAAAACAAGTTAAAAAAACAAAAACAAAAAACCCGCACATTTCTTCGTACAATGCCACAGTGGAAGGAATACAGGCCTTCAATATTAAGACCTAAATTTGCAAAAAACTTGGAGCTTGGTTTTTGTTTTGTTTTGTTTGAATCAAACCACCACATCATTTAAAATTTTTACACGTTCTAATTATTCGGTTCCAAAACACCAAACTTGTACTGCACACGGTCCCCATGGAAAGGCCCCCTCAGCAGGACAGCCACAGATGCTGCCATGAAAGGGCAGCAGGGTGCCCTCCTCCCTTGTTTGCTGCCTGGGCGGCCACCGGGTTTTGAAACCCATGCACCCTACTAAGTTTCTAGGGT
>NW_011496115.1:0-517 GCF_000754665.1 Bison bison bison | reverse complement strand
TTAGTAGTAAATACAATGCTGAGATGGATGGTGCATTGATTATGTACCAGATGCTGTGTGTGCCCCTTACCAAGCAGGTGCTGCCCCCTCCCGATTTACAGAGGACAAAGTGACAGTCATCTGGTTAGGGAGCGTTAGGGCAGGTTCACACCACCCAGTGGGACCAGACACTTTGCCGAGCCCCAGCCACCTCTCTCGTGGATGAAACAGGAATGAGATGGCTCTATGGCATGATGGTTCAATGGACATGAGTTGGAGCAAACTCCAGGAGATAGTGAAGGACAGGAAAGCCTGGAGTGCTGCAATCCAAGGAGTGACAAGAGTCGGACACAACTGAGTGACTGAACTAAAACCTGAGTGTGTGCTAACCTGTTTCAGTTGTGTCTGACTCTGCGACCCCAGGAACTGTAGCCCACTAGCTCCTCTGTCCATGGGATTCTCCAGGCAAGAAGACTGGAGTGGGTTGCCATGCTCTCTTCCAGGGCATCTTCTCAACCCAGGGATCGAACCCACATCT
>NW_011496114.1:0-502 GCF_000754665.1 Bison bison bison | reverse complement strand
AATTTTTTTTCTGGCAAGCAAGGCTTAATGACATCTGAGCTATTCCAAGTACAATAGAAAGAAACCTCTCTCATCCCTGGCCCTGAGACCACAATTCGGGTCTTCTTCTCTCATGGGATATTGTGGGTTTGGAGAAATGGATAATCAAATTTCCATTTTTACCTTTATTACCAATCAAGTGTATGCATAGCTAAGCTTTCTTACTATTATTATTATTATTATTGACTACTAGGTCTTTGCTGCTGCACTGGCATTTCTCTAACTGTGGCAAGTGAGGGCAACTCTCTAGCTGTGATGCTCGGGTTCCTCACCATCATGGCTTCTCTTGCTGGGGAGCCTGGGCTCTAGGGTGTGCAGTCTTCAGGAGATGCAGTACATAGGCTCAGTAGTTGTGGCTTCCAGGCTCTAGAGCACAAGCTCAACAGGTGTTGGCACACAGGCTTAGATGCTCTGTGGCACGTGGGATCTTCCCAGAGCAGGAACTGAACCCATGTCTCTTGCA
>NW_011496113.1:0-514 GCF_000754665.1 Bison bison bison | reverse complement strand
AGGGAGACCGGGATGCCGGGGAACTTGTGGGGGCTCATCAAGGGTGCCAAGTACCGTTTCGACCTACAATTCCTAACGTGGGACTTCTCCTGAGACGCTGTAGCGGGAAAGGGCTTCATCTTGCGATGACGGGGGAACCACGTGGTTTTCTCGAGTTGCGGCGGGATTCTCGAGTTACGACGGGGAATTCGGGATGCCTCTTGTGTTGGCCCAGGGAAGTCCAATCTTCCATTCGAGTTGCGAAGGAAAGCTGGGGATTGCTCTCGAGTGACTGCAGGGCCAATAGACCCTCACTCTAGGCTTCGTGTCCACGAAGCCAAGTGTTCCTCTCCAGGGGCGACCGGGATCTCGGGGTTGCATTCCAGACGCACCCGGGGAGACAGGCATTCATCTCGAGTGGAAGCAAAGAACCCCGCTCTGCTCTCGAGTCGCGACGGGTATCTCTTGGAGCTCACTGGGTGGACTAAAGGGAGTCAAGCCTCCTGAGGCGTTTGGAGAGAGGTCGCGAGGTTGG
>NW_011496112.1:0-533 GCF_000754665.1 Bison bison bison | reverse complement strand
TGCGAGTGGCGAGGGGGAGGCGCGTCATTGCTCTCGAGTCATGGTAGGGGGAACCGTGGCCGTCGAGACGTGTTGAAGAAGGTCTCTCGAGGTCTTTCTCGGGTTGAGGCAGGAAACCCTGGCTTCCCTCGACTTGTGCAGGTGACCTCAGGGGGCTTCTCATGGTGGCTCTGAGAAGTCAGGGAAACTGGACGTGGGGTGGTGGCCTCTCGGTACTCCACGGGGTTTGGTGCATTGGAAGAGGGCCTCATCTCCAGTTGAGGCAGGAACCTCAGGGTTCCTCTGATTTCAGACTCCGATCGCAGGGTCCCTGCAGACTGGGGACAGGAGAGTCAGGCCTCTTCTTGGGTTGAGGCATGGAACTCCGATTGCCTCTCGAGGTGTCCCCGGGGAGAGAGGCCACTTGTCGAGCGGTATTTGGAACCTGGGTGTCTTTTCCGGACGATGCACGGGCGAGTCACTGCCCCTTCGTGTTGACTTCATTCACAGGGTGGAGTTCGGAGAGGTGTCCGGGCATCGGGTTCTTACCAAGA
>NW_011496111.1:0-502 GCF_000754665.1 Bison bison bison | reverse complement strand
AGTAGTGACTTTACTAGAGGCAACAAATCTACACAGCAGCCAAGTGAGATATACTGTTTTTCCTCCTGTAAACTAAAATAAATAAATACTAAGTTATAAAATATGAACAGGTTGTACTCTGTTCTTCTTTAAACTTCCTTTTTTTCTGAAAAATAGTCTTCTTACCTATTGGTGAGCACGGGAAGGCAATCCACCACAACTCCAAGGTCCTCTATCCTATGGGAACAAAACTGCTTAGACAGCTGATTTCTTTATTTCCTTTCATATTATAACCATCACACTGCTTTTAAGAAATTTAATCCTCAACAAATGATCTGAGTGTCTATGATGAGTCAAGTGTTAGGGATACAGCAGTTATCAGAGAGACAGGGCTTGTATTTCAATGCATGTGTGAGTATGGGAGGAGGGGTGGAGAGGGCAGCAACAGACAATAAACAAATGAAGTACATAAAGCATGCTGACTGTGAGAAGTACTGTGGGTAAAAATAAAATGGAAAAGAGG
>NW_011496110.1:0-577 GCF_000754665.1 Bison bison bison | reverse complement strand
GACCTTGAATCCCATCAGTAATACTTCTTTACTGTGTAATCCACGTGCAATATGATTAAAGTCACTTCCTAAGTCTATTTGTCTATTTAAGCACATTACCCTCCAGAGGCTTAATTTTCCTCTAAGAGGGAAATTGCCATTTTGCTCTTCAATTACTTGTGTATATATGATGTAATATTGCATCCAGTTTGGAGAGACGGCTTCTACCATTGATCCAGTATATACCTTAAGCTGTGAAATCTTATGGTATTACTCATAAAATAAATATGACACAGGAATTCAAAACCACAAAGTTATGGCTGGTACTTGAATTTTTAAAAGCAAGGGATATTTTCATTGCCATTTTGAAATATTATTTGTTAGTTTCCACATTTGTTAAACTTTATAGGGTTTATATCAAGTGATGTGTAGGAATACAAAAATATTGAATATCTGTCTTAAAGAAACTCAAAATCTATTGTAATAAAGGATATTTTCAACATTTATTTATTTATAAAAATAACCAGATGTTAAATTAGTCATGATGCAATGAATAATTATTATGGTGTGACATATTTCACTAATAATGACTTTCAAC
>NW_011496109.1:0-532 GCF_000754665.1 Bison bison bison | reverse complement strand
GTCAGGGAAGGCTTTCCAGAGGCACCATTTCGTTGAGGTCCATAGGTTAAACCTAGGTAAACCAGGGTTGAGATGCAGGAGAATTCAGGCAGGGAAAATAGCATCTTGGAAGGCTATGTGACCAGGGAAACTTAGGACATTCAAGAACGAAAATGCCCTATGGGATGGAAGCCAAAGAGTGCAGAGGGCATTCCAGGCAAAAGACATCAGAGAAGAACGTGAGGAGCAAGCCTGAAGGGAAGTGGTCGTATCTTCAATATGCTGGGAAAATACGAGAGCCGTTGGAGCAGGGAGGTGACAGCATTGCATCTGCATTTCCAAAAGGTCATCTTGCTCCACATCACTAATGATTGGAGAGGCTCAACTCCAAACTCCAAGGAGGGACCACTTCACATGAGTCCGATTGGGCCTCACTGCGATGTCTGTCAATAACCAATGCTGGAGAAGATGTGGAGCAAAGGGAACTCTCCTCCACGGTGAGTAGGAATGGGCGTGGGGAGAGCCGGTATGGAAAAGAATATGGAGGTTCCCG
>NW_011496108.1:0-553 GCF_000754665.1 Bison bison bison | reverse complement strand
TTCAGTGGACGGCTGAGGAATACCAGGTAAGCAAGGGCTAAGAGGGAAGTTTGAATCTGGGGGGACTTTCTGTCTGAGAGTGAATGCTAAGAAAATGAAGATAGCTTCCTTGGTGGCTCAGACAGTAAAAGCATCTGCCTACAATGTGGGAGACCCGGGTTTGATCCCTGGGTTGGGAAGATCCCCCTGAGAAGGAAATGGCAACCCATTCCAGTACTCTTGCCTCGAAAATCCCATGGACGGAGAAGCATGGTAGGCTACTGTCTGTGGGGTCACAAAGAGTCGGATACGACTCACTGACTTCACTTTCATTTCACTTTCATTCTTCACTCATGTCAAAAATAAAGCAGAGACTAAGTAGCGTTGTGGCCCAGGTCCTAGGATAAACTATTTAAGAAAGGACATCCTCAATCTTAAGCAGTTAAGGTTTTACATTATAAATTCTTACAATTCAAGCTGATGGTGAGGATGAGGTTAATTGTGTTTGGATTTGTGCTAAGTCTGTGTGAGACCAAGGTGGGCAAACTTGCTAATTTCAGTGAGCCTTGTGCCC
>NW_011496107.1:0-522 GCF_000754665.1 Bison bison bison | reverse complement strand
GGTGCCATCGCACCAGCTGCTTAGTTCCTTCATCTCAAGGACTATCATCTTGGGCGTTCTCTGGTTTGGTCTGATTCTTGTTTCGGGGACCGGTTTCTCGTCACAAGGCTGTCAACAGTGCGGGTGGGTGGTGTGTGTGTGTGGGGGAGGGGGGAGCCCTCTTTCCATTCCACATGAGACCCAGTGGAGAATCCAGGCCCTGCCCACTGCATTGAGTGTGCAGCAACTATATCAACGGTAATGCCGGTGAACAATGCGTATTCCTGGAATCCACTCCGTTGGCTACTGACTGTGTGTGCTGGTGGTCTGGAACCTAGACCTGGAAGCTTTCTGGATGATTGCAAATGACACCAAAGTCTGAGGACGATGGAAGATCTTCACATTTCTGCAAGAGCCACACACCTCCAGAAGGAACCACAAGACTTGCCTGAAATGGTCAAGGTATAAGTATTGGACTCAATGTTGGAAGGTCTCCACCTTTGCTATGGAAGTCAAACGATCTTTCTTTGAAATGAAAATGGA
>NW_011496106.1:0-599 GCF_000754665.1 Bison bison bison | reverse complement strand
GACTTCGCTGGCGCCCCACGAGAGGCTCACTGACCTCGCCGTCGTACCTCGTGAGAAACCGCACCCTGGGGCCGCCGCTCGAGAACCACCCCGAGACTCCCCCGTCATCGCGGAGATGAGGGCCTTCGTCTCCTGCATGGCCTAGAGGCCAACCTCGCGACCTCTCTCCAAACGCCTCAGGAGGCTTGACTCCCTTTAGTCCACCCAGTGAGCTCCAAGAGATACCCGTCGCGACTCGAGAGCAGAGCGGGGTTCTTTGCTTCCACTCGAGATGAATGCCTGTCTCCCCGGGTGCGTCTGGAATGCAACCCCGAGATCCCGGTCGCCCCTGGAGAGGAACATTGGCTTCTGGACACAAGCCTAGATGAGGTCTATTGGCCCTGCAGTCACTCGAGAGCAATCCCCAGCTTTCCTTCGCAACTCGAATGGAAGATTGGACTTCCCTGGGCCAACACAAGAGGCATCCCGAACTTCCCGTCCGTAACTCGAGAACTCCGCCGCCAACTCGAGAAAACCCACGTGGTTCCCCCGTCATCGCAAGATGAAGCCCTTTCCCGCTACAGCGTCTCAGGAGAAGTCCCACGTTAGGAATTGGAGGT
>NW_011496105.1:0-550 GCF_000754665.1 Bison bison bison | reverse complement strand
CCCAAAGCTCTCCTAGGTGGTATTAGGATCAGGGCTAATATCTCAGCAACCATTCAGAATCTCTGGAAAGCAAACAAGCACATGGAATTCAAGAAATTACACTCTGAGGTGAAAGTCACCAAGGCTCATTTTTCATTTCACTTGTTTTATCCTCAATTTTTCAGTCTTGGGAATTGCTGCAGCACCAGTTACTGCAAACATTCTGCAAGGTTTTATATAGCTTGTGCCTACTCCACCCCCAAAGTCATAACAAAAATGTATACATTTGTTAAAGACAAGTACCACCAAGTCTATCTTCATGGGGCCTGAAGACCAGGAATGACAGAATTACTTATGATACAGAAATCGGTCTCACAAAGATCACAACTCCTCTCTTTCTACCAAATTTGTACAATCCAACCATGAATAATTCCCAGAGTGCTGGCTAAAACCTACTGCTAAAAGTAATCCGCAAAACTCATGTAAAGGAAAAGCAAAAGTCCCCACAGTGACAGAAACCTAAGTTACCTGGCCAAGCCAAAGATGATTTCTTCCATCCCCAGCACATTAA
>NW_011496104.1:0-522 GCF_000754665.1 Bison bison bison | reverse complement strand
GCCGGAAAACCTCGGTGTTCCTCTCCAGGGAGACCGGGATGCCGGGGAACTTTGTGGGGGCGCATCAAGGGTGCCAAGTACCGTTTCGACCTCCAATTCCTAACGTGGGACTTCTCTTGAGACGCTGTAGCGGAAAGGGCTTCATCTTGCGATGACGGGGGAACCACGTGGTTTTTCTCGAGTTGCGGCGGGATTCTCGAGTTACGACGGGGAATTCGGGATGCCTCTTGTGTTGGCCCAGGGAAGTCCAATCTTCCATTCGAGTTGCGAAGGAAAGCTGGGGATTGCTCTCGAGTGACTGCAGGGCCCAATACGACCTCATCCTTGGGCCTTCGTGTCCTAGAACGGCCAAGTGTTCCTCTCCAGGGGCGACCGGGATCTCGGGGTTGCATTCCAGATGCACCCGGGGAGACAGGCATTCATCTCGAGTGGAAGCAAAGAACCCGGCTCTGCTCTCGAGTCGCGACGGCTATCTCTTGGAGCTCCCTGGGTGGACTAAAGGGAGTCAAGCCTCCTGAGGCG
>NW_011496103.1:0-536 GCF_000754665.1 Bison bison bison | reverse complement strand
CCTAGAAGAAATAAAAAAGAAGTCAATATATAATGAATAATGCAATAAATTAGAAATTAAAAAACAACTCTGGAGGAAACAAATAGTAGAATAACAGAGGCAGAAGATAGGATTAGTGAATTAGAAGATAGAATGGTAGAAATAAATGAATCAGAAAGGATAAAACAAAAAATGAATTAAAATAAATGAGGACAATCTCAGAGACCTCCAGGACAATATTAAATGCTACAACATTCGAATCATAGGGGTCCCAGAAGAAGAAGACAAAAAGAAAGACCATGAGAAAATACTTGAGGAGATAATATTTGAAAACTTCCCTAAAACGGGGAAGGAAATAATCACCCAAGTCCAAGAAACCCAGAGAGTCCCAAACAGGATAAACCCAAGGCAAAACACCCCAAGACACATATTAATCAAATTAACAAAGATCAAACACAAAGAACAAATATTAAAAGCAGCAAGGGAAAAACAACAAATAACACACAAGGGAATTCCCATAAGGATAACAGCTGATCTTTCAATAGAAACTCTTCAAG
>NW_011496102.1:0-566 GCF_000754665.1 Bison bison bison | reverse complement strand
AATAAAAAGTAAATTTATATTATTGACCAGTAAGGATACAATGAACCCTATTATTTAATATACATAATATATAGTTTAACATACTATGAATAGCACTGTGAATTTTTGTTAACTATTTCATTTGTTTGTAACTATATAGCTATAGCTTGTGTCATGGTGAAAAGACATTCAAAGCATTATTTTTCAACTGACTCATGCTTTTTAAAAAATTTATACTTAAAGATTTAATCACTGACAAAATAATTATTTTAAAAGACAACAATAAAACTAGCTGACAAGTCTGACAATAATTCATAATGACCATTCAACTATAACAGCAGCTGTTAACTCCAGCTATATTATGAGTAAGACAGTCAGTCGTGCTGGATCCCTCCCTGCAAGTTAGATGTAACTTTACTCCTTTGTCTCTTACTCAAGAGTATTTTAAATTCAAATGAATGAGATAACAGTTTTAGAGTGATGCTATATCTTTTTTAAAAATTAAGTCATTCCCAATGGATATTTCAACAATTTACAAATAGCAGATTATTTCTAACACATCTCACAACCAAGTTCCAAATAGCAAA
>NW_011496101.1:0-501 GCF_000754665.1 Bison bison bison | reverse complement strand
TGAGAGGAGGTGATGGATGAACCCATACAAGGCTCTGACCGTGAGTTCTCAGGTCCTCACCCCGCACCCCTGTGAGGGGCGACAGCACTCAGACTGTTTTCCTGGTGAGAATGCAGACCCAGAGAGACCCGCCCTGAACTGATGGCCGCAGGAGCGTTCCACCGTGCCACACCCTCCTGCTAGGAGCCCGTGGACAATGACTCCCCTCCCTTGTAAGTGCCCTGGGGCATCTGCTGTGTGCCAGGCTCCGCCACAGCTGTGTACAACACACACTCGGCTTCTCCTAGGCCAGGGACAGGAGCCAGCAGACCTGGGTAAGAGGTCCTTCCTTCACCTGGGAGAGCCTGGTCTGGGTTCTGGATTCCCTGAGCCTCAGTTTCCCCATCTGAAAAATGGAAACAGTCAAGCCTGTTCTGCCATCCTTGTGGATGAGGTTATGAACTTTTGTGAACCTCTTTGTCAGTGGGAAGTGCCTTCCTAGCTCAGCACCATAGCAGTTGC
>NW_011496100.1:0-544 GCF_000754665.1 Bison bison bison | reverse complement strand
GTTAAACTGGAAGAGCAGCAAGCACAGGTTGTAAAGAGGAAAACACACGATGAGCGACAACAGCGCCAACAGAAACAAGGGATGCGTTCACCCACAGAAGAAAACGTCTGTGCCATTCGGAAGAGGAGCCCGCCAGCGCTTGGAGGGACAGTTGGAACCAGAATGAAAACCGAGGCCATGGTCAGCAGTGCCCACCACACGGCCTGGGTGGCGTGGTGTCACTTACCGGGCTTCCTGTATCCCCAGAGCTGCTGGCAGTAACATCTCTGAGTGCCAGGCCGGGCAGCGTCCCCGAGTGAGCTAAGGCATCACTGCTCTCCTTCCAGTGCTGCTCCGGTGCCCTCTGTGGGCGGCCACCCTCATCCCCTGCCCTGCCACTTGCTGGGGCCCGGCTGTCCCCCTGGAATCCTTTCAGCCCTTGAGCTTGGGTGTTCCCAGCCCTCTGCCACACTGGACTGGGACACAACTCAGGACTTGGGCTTGAGATATCAAGGTGAATCTGGAAGGACACCACCCTGGGGCCTGTGAGAGAGCAGGAGAGCAA
>NW_011496099.1:0-517 GCF_000754665.1 Bison bison bison | reverse complement strand
TCTGCAGGGACCCTGCGATCGGAGTCTGAAATCAGAGGATCCCTGAGGTTCCTGCCACAACTGGAGATGAGGCCCTCTTCCAATGCACCAAACCCCGTGGAGTCCCGAGAGGCCCACGCCCCCACCTCCAGTTTCCCTGACTTCTCAGAGCCACCATGAGAAGCCCCCTGAGGTCACCTGCACAAGTCGAGGGAAGCCAGGGTTTCCTGCCTCAACCCGAGAAAGACCTCGAGAGACCTTCTTCAACACGTCTCGAGGCCAGGTTCCCCTACCATGACTCGAGAGCAATGACGCGCTCCCCCTCGCCACTCGCATGGAGACCCGACTTCCCTGGCGCCCCACGAGCGGCTCACTGACCTCGCCGTCGTACCTCGTGAGAAACCGCACCCTGGGGCCGCCGCTCGAGAACCACCCCGAGACTCCCCCGTCATCGCGGAGATGAGGGCCTTCGTCTCCTGCATGGCCTAGAGGCCAACCTCGCGACCTCTCCCCAAAAGCCTCAGGAGGCTTGACTCCC
>NW_011496098.1:0-553 GCF_000754665.1 Bison bison bison | reverse complement strand
TCCTGTCGAGATCAGGAGGGTAGAAGGGGCGTCAGAGGAAGTGGTGCCGGAAAACCTCGGTGTTCCTCTCCAGGGAGACCGGGAGTGCCGGGGAACTTTGTGGGGGCGCATCAAGGGTGCCAAGTACCGTTTCGACCTCCAATTCCTAACGTGGGACTTCTCCTGAGACGCTGTAGCGGGACAGGGCTTCATCTTGCGATGACGGGGGAACCACGTGGTTTTTCTCGAGTTGCGGCGGGATTCTCGAGTTACGACGGGGAATTCGGGATGCCTCTTGTGTTGGCCCACGGGAAGTCCCAATCTTCCACTTCGACGTTCGCGAAGGCGAACGCTGGGGATTAGCTCGTCGAGTCGACTGCAGGGCCAATAGACCGTCAGGCTAGGCTTGTGTCCGAGAACGACCAATGTTCCTCTCCAGGGGCGACCGGGATCTCGGGGTTGCATTCCAGACGCACCCGGGGAGACAGGCATTCATCTCGAGTGGAAGCAAAGAACCCCGCTCTGCTCTCGTGTCGAACGGGTATCTCTTGGAGCTCACTGGGTGGACTAAAGG
>NW_011496097.1:0-500 GCF_000754665.1 Bison bison bison | reverse complement strand
TTCCCTTGACTTGTGCAGGTGACCTCAGGGGGCTTCTCATGGTGGCTCTGAGAAGTCAGGGAAACTGGAGGTGGGAGGGGACTCTCGGCACTCCACTGGGTTTTGGTGCATTGGAAGAGGGCCTCATCTCCAGTTGAGGCAGGAACCTCAGGGTTCCTCTAACTTCAGACTCCGATCGCAAGGTCCCTGCAGACTTGGGACAGGAGAGTCAGGCCTCGTCTTGGGTTGAGGCATGGAACTCCGCTTGCCTCTCGAGGTGTTCCCGGGGAGACAGGCCACTTGTCGAGCGGTATTTGGAACCTGGGGGTTTTTTCCCAACGATGCACGGGCGAGTCACTACCCATTCGATTTGACTTCATTCACAGGGTGGAGTTCGAAGAGGTGTCCGGGCATCGGGTTCTTATCAAGAGGGGACAGGGAAATCGGGGTCCTTCGGAATGTGGAACCACCCACGAGGCCACGTCTGGAATGTCGTCGTGAGACCGGCCTCATCCTGAGGT
>NW_011496096.1:0-544 GCF_000754665.1 Bison bison bison | reverse complement strand
AAGGAATCAAGTTTCCTTGGAAACCAACTTTGTCCGGTTCTATAGAATATCATGGCCTTCGTAGGTCAGGTCATCTTCCTTTCCGTAGTCCTCGTTGGATCCCTGAATTCTAGACAGCTTGGATTGCCTCTGTGGGCTGAATGTATTGTCCTCCCGTTTCACTGGGCGGCGGTAGCGAGGTCCCAGAGGCTCTCCTGGAACCGGGCGTGGGGGCGGGGCTCACCTGGAGCCCGTGGTGAAGGTGGGCAGCGCGCCGGGAGCGCGCCCGGGGCGGGGCGAAGCCGGGCGGCGCGGGTCAGGAGTCGGGTCGTGTCGGGGATGGGGGGCGGTCCCAGTTGTGCTCCGGGGATCCCCACTGCGGCTGGGAAGGCACCGGGAGCATGGCAGGGGCGGGGCGGCGCGGGGCGGGGGGCGGCTCCTGGCGTGGGTGGGGAAGGGCTTCCCCGTTGTCCTCTCGGGGGTCGCCATGGCGGCTGGGAACGCCCATTGAGTGCGCTCCTGGGTCCCCAAGGGCCGGCATCCAGTGGGCGCGGCGGAGGGGTGC
>NW_011496095.1:0-502 GCF_000754665.1 Bison bison bison | reverse complement strand
GATTCTAATTATAATGGAAATGAGTTTAAGTGAGCTCTGGGAGGGGGTGATGGACAGGGAAGTCTGGTGTGCTGCAGTCCATGGGGTCACAATAAGTCAGACATGACTGAGTGACGGAACAACAATTCTATCTACCTGTCTAGTCCATAAACTTCAAAAATTGGTAATAAGACAATTATTGCTGTTTCATACATGTTAAAATATGTAGTATATCCAGTGTTTTCCATTGCTTAAATTATATCCAGGTTTACATCTGGTACTGTTTTTCTTTATCCTCATTAACATTGTTTTTCAGTTCTTTAAATGTATTTTAAGATGGATGGAAGGAGGAGTCTTATGAAGCAAATTCCCTCAGTTATTCTTTTCAAAAAGAATCTACTTTTCCCATTCATTATAAAAACTTTTTTTCCTACTGGGTATAGAATTCTTTTTATTTTAAAATTTATTTATATTTTTAATAAATTTTAAAGGTTGTTTTCCATTTACAGTCATTACAAAATAT
>NW_011496094.1:0-502 GCF_000754665.1 Bison bison bison | reverse complement strand
ATGGAGACATACACTGAGACACACACATATCTGGACAGACAGAAACCTCACAGTTTTCACCTGAATTTAAAATGTCTCTTTGTCCCTTTTAATTTCTTGGCTTGAGTTCCAGCTCATGGCTGGAGTCCCAGATAGAGTGGGCTGTGTATCTCAAGGACATGATAAGAGTTAACTCAGGTTTTTCCCCAGGCATGTTTCTGTTTCTCAGGCAGGATCAGAGCTCCCCAAAAGAGTATTTTCACAAGTCAAACTTTTAGTAATTACATGTGCAAAAAGAACCAGTTTTGCAATTTCAAAAAGATTCCATTTTACCTAGTTTTCTCCGGAGTCTAAAGAATACACATGGCCATTCAGGGTTCAAAATGTCATTTCTCCTTCATGTAGTCATAGCTTCATAGCTAAACTTTAAACCAGAGAGTGCTCAGATGGGCTCTGATGACAGGGGTAGACTGATCGATAAGATATCCCAGCAGGGATTCTCTCTCTGGGCAGGAGAGGTCTT
>NW_011496093.1:0-512 GCF_000754665.1 Bison bison bison | reverse complement strand
AAGGTCTCTCGAGGTCTTTCTCGGGTTGAGGCGAAAAACTGGCTTCCCTTGACTTGTGCAGTTGACCTCAGGGGGCTTCTCATGGTGGCTCTGAGAAGTCAGGGAAACTGGAGGTGGGAGGGGCCTCTCGGCACTCCACTGGGTTTGGTGCATTGGAAGAGGGCCTCATCTCCAGTTGAGGCAGGAACCTCAGGGTTCCTCTGACTTCAGACTCCGATCGTAAGGTCCCTGCAGACTTGGGACAGGAGAGTCAG
Source organism: Bison bison bison (assembly GCF_000754665.1). Taxonomy (NCBI): domain Eukaryota; kingdom Metazoa; phylum Chordata; class Mammalia; order Artiodactyla; family Bovidae; genus Bison; species Bison bison. Next base: position 258 of record NW_011496093.1, on the reverse strand, counting down.
GCCTCGTCTTGGGTTGAGGCATGGAACTCCGCTTGCCTCTCGAGGTGTTCCCGGGGAGACAGGCCACTTGTCGAGCGGTATTTGGAACCTGGGGGTTTTTTCCCGACGATGCACTGGCGAGTCACTACCCCTTCGTGTTGACTTCATTCACAGGGTGGAGTTGGAAGAGGTGTCCGGGCATCGCGATCTTATCAAGAGGGGACCGGGAAATCGGGGTCCTTCGGAATGTGGAACCACCCACGAGGCCACGTCTGGAAT
>NW_011496092.1:0-562 GCF_000754665.1 Bison bison bison | reverse complement strand
ACGCACACGGCTTCAGGGCAGAGAGCGAGAGGTGGCCTTGGGAGGACGTGTTGAGGTAGCTCCCAAGGGCAGGACCTCGACTGGTTCAGCGCAGCGCCCGAGGGGTAGGCACAGGCACATTTGCCGGTGTCTTCAGCAAGTGCTCTCCGGAGCTGCGGCCGGTGCAGGGAAGGAGATGTTGGCTCGGGGGCGTTGGACGGCGCCGTGCACCAGGGGAGGCCCCAGGCTAGGTGCGTGCCGGGGCCGCGAGGCAAGCTCAGGAGGGTCTGTCGGGGGACTGACGCCGAGCGGGACCTAGCCTCGTCCCGTGCAGGGACCGAGGTGTTGGCTCCGGAGTGTTGTTAGGGTCCGCAAGAAGCGCCGGGCACCGCCCAGTTGAGGGTAGCGACCCATGCCGGCTCAGGAGTGTTTGCCGGGGGGCGGTCCAAGGGCAGGCCCTAGCCTGATTGAGGGCGGGGAACCCGATGTGGGCTCAGGAATGCTTCTCGGGGCTGGATCGTGGGAAGGACCCAGCCTGCTTCGGGGCAGGGACTGAGACGCGCGCTCAGGATTATGTTCCTGG
>NW_011496091.1:0-538 GCF_000754665.1 Bison bison bison | reverse complement strand
GGAGAGGGGCACCGACGGGGTGCGGCCACGCGAGGCCAACGCCACGGACAGGGGCGGTGTGGTGGGGCGGCCGCGCGCCACCGCGAGGGGCATGGCTCAAAGCGACCCGTGCTGGGGGGGCAGGGGGAAGCGCGAGTCGGCCGCCGGGGCCCACCGCGGGATCTCACCGCCGGAGGCCTCCCAGCACAGGGACGGTCCCACCGCACGCCCGGGACGACGGACTGGCGCCCCACCTCCCCGGCACCCTCACGGGGGCTCACGCCCACCGCCACCGACACACACACCCGAGAGCCGCAAGCCGGCCAGGGAGAACGCTCTCCCGCCGCGCACCGGCGGCCCCCACGTCCCCCACACGCGCAAGGCTCCCCGCGCGCCGCCCCGCCTCGGGGACGCCACCGGCCGACGGAGGCCGGGGGGGACGACACCCACATGAGGCGTAGGCCGGCTCGGCCCCAGACAGGGGAAGGGAGCGCGGGGCGGTCGCACGCGCGGGACGAGGAGGAGAGGCCGGCAGCGGCGGGGAGGGGCCGGCAAGCAC
>NW_011496090.1:0-523 GCF_000754665.1 Bison bison bison | reverse complement strand
AGGCAGCTCCACAGCCAGAGTGTTGCTCCGTTTGTGCCCAGAAAGCGCCTGCCAGACCGGGCTTCCTGGAGCTGTCCTCCGCCTAGAGGCAGGTGGATGTGCTGTGCGGGCTTCCCCTGTGCGTTTGGGCTCCCTAGCACAGCCGCAGCGCAGGGGAACCAGCCCATGATCAGTGAGCTCCGGGCAGTACTTTGGTCCCAGGTTTGGAGCCCAATGCCCGGAACGCGGGAGAGAAGAGGCTGGCTGCCGGCGGGTGCTTGCAAGCCTGTTACTGGGAAGGACCGAGTGAGCTTCCACACCGGCGGAGCTCCAGCTCTGCGCCCAGGCGCGATAGCACAGAGCACCGGTCGAGAGGCTGCTCTGGCCTGGGCGAGCTCCCCAAGCCCTGCCCAGCTTCTAGCGTTCGCGCCCGGGAAGGAGCAGGCTGCGGGAGTGTGGGAGACCTGACTGGTGCCTGACTGGTGCCTCAGCTCAGCTCTCGCCTTCCCTTCGGACCTAGGAGCCAGGCGTCCTTGCAGAGGGC
>NW_011496089.1:0-507 GCF_000754665.1 Bison bison bison | reverse complement strand
CGCACATGGAACCTTCTCCAGGATAGATCACATCCTGGGCCATAAAGCTAGCTTGGTAAATTCAAAAAATAGAAATCATTCCAAGCATCTTTTCTGACCACAATGCAGTAAGATTAGATCTCAATTACAGGAGAAAAACTATTAAAAATTCCAACATATGGAGGCTGAACAACATGCTGCTGAATAACCAACAAATCACAGAAGAAATCAAAAAGAAATCAAAATTTGCATAGAAACGAATGAAAATGAAAACACAACAACCCAAAACCTGTGGGACACTGTAAAAGCAGTCCTAAGGGAAAAGTTCATAGCAATACAGGCACACCTCAAGAAACAAGAAAAAAGTCAAATAAATAACCTAACTCTACACCTAAAGCAACTAGAAAAGGAAGAAATGAAGAACCCCAGGGTTAGTAGAAGGAAAGAAATCTTAAAAATTAGAGCAGAAATAAATGCAAAAGAAACAAAAGAGACCATAGCAAAAATCAACAAAGCCAAAAGCTGGTT
>NW_011496088.1:0-518 GCF_000754665.1 Bison bison bison | reverse complement strand
GCTACAGCGTCTCAGGAGAAGTCCCACGTGAGGAATTCGGAGGTCGAAACGGTACTTCGGCACCCTTGACTCGCGCCCCCACCCAAGTTCCCCCGGCGTCCCCGGTCTCCCTGGAGAGGAACACCGAGGATTTCCGGCACCACTTCCTCTGAGCCCCTTCTACCCTCCTGATCTCCACAGGAGGGTCGACTCCCCTGCTTTGCCTCGAAGGGGTTCCCGACCTTCCGGTCGCACCTCAGGATGAGGCCGGTCTCACGACGACATTCCAGACGTGGCCTCGTGGGTGCTTCCACGTTGCGAAGCACCCCGATTTCCCGGTCCCTTCTTGATAAGAACCCGATGCCCGGACACCTCTCCGAACTCCACCCTGTGAATGAAGTCAACACGAAGGGGCAGTGACTCGCCCGTGCGTCGTCCGGAAAAACCCCCAGGTTCCAAATCCAGCTCGACAAGTGGCCTCTCTCCCCGGGGACACCTCGAGAGGCAAGCGGAGTTCCATGCCTCAACCCAAGACGAGG
>NW_011496087.1:0-651 GCF_000754665.1 Bison bison bison | reverse complement strand
GCGAGCCCTCGCATTCGCATTCGGCTTCCAGGACACCCGACGACCGGCAGTCCCGTCTCCACCTGGGCTCCTTGGCTTGCCTCAGGCAATCCCGGGCTTGCACCGACTCCAGCCCAGAGCCCCGGCCCCGCCCACCCCCTGCCTCGAGGCGATCGCGCATGCGCATGTGCCCGCGCACGCACAGATAGATGTGCCCAAACGGGGGCATCTATCTTGTTCACTTATACCGTGGGTGGATCTATGCCCGGGAGTCGGACTGCTGGACCATAGGCTACTTCCACTTTTAGTTCCTTCGGGAACCTCCATATTCTTTTCCATACCGGCTCTACCCACGCCCATTCCTACTCACCGTGGAGGAGAGTTCCCTTTGCTCCACATCTTCTCCAGCATCGGTTATTGACAGACATCGCAGTGAGGCCCAGTCGGACTCATGTGAAGTGGTCCCTCCTTGGAGTTTGGAGTTGAGCCTCTCCAATCATTAGTGACGTGGAGCAAGATGACCTTTTGGAAATGCAGATGCAATGCTGTCACCTCCCTGCTCCAACGGCTCTCGTATTTTCCCAGCATATTGAAGATACGACCATTTCCCTTCAGGCTTGCTCCTCACGTTCTTCTCTGATGTCTTTTGCCTGGAATGCCCTCTGCACTCTT
>NW_011496086.1:0-523 GCF_000754665.1 Bison bison bison | reverse complement strand
CCACCCACGAGGCCACGTCTGGAATGTCTTCGTGAGACCGGCCTCATCCTGAGGTGCGACCGGAAGTTCGGGAACCCCTTCCAGACAAAGCAGGGGAGTCGACCCTCCTGTCCACATCAGGAGGGGAGAAAGGGCTCAGAGGAGGGGGTGCCGGAAAACCTCAGTGTTCCTCTCGAGGGAGACCGGGATTTAGGGGAACTTTGTGGGTCGCATCAAGGGTGTCAAGTGCCCTTTCGACCTCCAGTTCCTAATGTGGGACTTCTTCTGAGACGCTGTATCGGGAAAGGGCTTCATCTTGCGATGACGGGGGAGCCACGTGGTTTTTCTCGAGTTACGGCGGGATTCTCGAGTTACGACGGGGAATTCAGGCTGCCTCTTGTGTTGGCCCAGGCAAGTCCAATCTTCCATTCGAGTTGCGAAGGAAACTGGGGATTGCTCTCGAGTGACTTCAGGGCCGATAGACCTCATCTAGGCTTGTGCCCAGAAACCAATGTTCCTCTCCAGGGGAGACAGGGATATGGGG
>NW_011496085.1:0-528 GCF_000754665.1 Bison bison bison | reverse complement strand
CTGAAGAAAGGGTCATAAAATGTTAACAGGCCTCTGGGCCAGAAGATGATGCAAATCACCTAAACTTTTGCGTATGATAAGTTTGCAGGAAGAAAGCCTGGCTTGCTGCATGACTCTACCCTTCCCCCATTATCCTCTATGCATAACTTAAGGTATAAAAACTACTTTGGAAAATAAAGTGCGGGCCTTGTTCACCGAAACTTGGTCTCCCCATGTCGTTCTTTCTCTTACCTTCTGGCTGAATTATTCAGCCTCTTTTCTCCACTGAATTTCCTCACTGAGCTATCCTTATTCTATTACTCTTTATATCCTTAATTAAAGTTTAATTAAGCAGTTGTTTCCTGATCCTCGCCGACGCCGTCTCTCCTTCGAATACCCTGGATCAGCTGGGGCTGGACCCCGGCAGGAAAGGGCATTCTGGGAAGGGAAGGGACACGGGACACAAACAAAGCCTGGAAGGTGTGAGAGCGTTCAGAGGAGGTTTGATATGGCTGGACCTGGGGTACCTGGAAGGCTGTGAGGATAAGG
>NW_011496084.1:0-547 GCF_000754665.1 Bison bison bison | reverse complement strand
AGGTCATATAACTCCTGAGTCAATAACTGTTCCTAAGGAATGTCATGTGCTAGAATGCTAAAAGTAATAAGGACCATTCCTAGAGCTGGGGATGGCTCCAGTTTCTTCTGAATGTGATTACGAGAGGCGTATATGTGAACAAAAGTTAGGTGCTTATAAGAGGGAAGAAGAGAGAAGGGATGAAATAGACAGACAGCCAGTGGGTCCACTCCATTAGCTCTAAGTTCAATGCTTGGCAAGTGGCGAAGCCAGCACCGAACTAGTTAAAACATTTGGAGAACCTCGGACCGATTTCTGCAACTTAGAAAACCACGTTACCAGGCAATTTGTCATATTTACAACCCAACAAATCAGTTTTGACAACTATACCCCAGAGATGCACGATAACTCTATCTACCCGACAAAAAAGGTCAGGTCACTTTACCGAAAGAACTTGTCAAGACAACTGAAAACAGCATTTGAAATCCAGAAATTCATGAAATAGCCAAGCATATGAATTCCAAGCCAATAGAAGCCATTGCTTTGAATGAGAATCAACGGTGTTATA
>NW_011496083.1:0-502 GCF_000754665.1 Bison bison bison | reverse complement strand
TAAGAACCCGATGCCCGGACACCTCTTCGAACTCCACCCTGTGAATGAAATCAACACGAAGGGTAGTGACTCGCCCGTGCAACGTCGGGAAAACACCCCCAGGTTCCAAATACCGCTCGACAAGTGGCCTGTCTCCCCGGGAACACCTCGAGAGGCAAGCGGATTTCCATGCCTCAACACAAGACGAGGCCTGACTCTCCTTTCCCAAGTCTGCAGGGACCCTGGGATCGGAGTCTGAAATCAGAGGAACCCTGAGGTTCCTGCCTCAACTGGAGATGAGGCCCTCTTCCAATGCACCAAACCCAGTGGAGTGCCGAGAGGCCCCTCCCACCTCCAGTTTCCCTGACTTCTCAGAGCCACCATGAGAAGCCCCCTGAGGTCACCTGCACAAGTCAAGGGAAGCCAGGGTTTCTGCCTCAACCCGAGAAAGACCTCGAGAGACCTTCTTCAACACGTCTCGAGGCCAAATTCCCCTACCATGGCTCGAGAGCAATGACGCGCT
>NW_011496082.1:0-547 GCF_000754665.1 Bison bison bison | reverse complement strand
CCTATCTCTTCTCTTTTGTTTGGTTTGTGGCATTTATCCTGTTCCTTTATCTGCTGGCTATTCCTCTGTCTCTTCATCTTGTTTAAATTGCTGTGTTTGGGGTGTCCTTTCTGTATTCTGGCAGTTTGTGGAGTTCTCTTTATTGTGGCTTTTCCTCGCTGTGTGTGGGTTTGTACAGGTGGCTTGTCAAGGTTTCCTGGTTAGGGAAGCTTGTGTCGGTGTTCTGATGGGTGGAGCTGTATTTCTTCTCTTTGTTCAGTCGCGCTGTGGGGAGGGAGGGAGGGATGCTGCAAACAAATAACACTGGCGTGCGCTCGCAGTGCCTCAGCCACACTGGGTCTGCCCCCGCTCACGGCAAGTGTAGCCTCCCTGCCCACACTGCTCGGGCTCTAGGTTATTCCGCCGGGAACAATCCAAGGCTGGCCCTGGGTTGCATGTACCTCCCAGGCCCAAGCCGCTCAGGTTCAGGCACTCGGGCAGTCCTCAGAGGCGCAGACTCTCAGTTGGGCCTGCGTTTTGTGCCCTTCCCAGATCCGAGCAGCTCAGG
>NW_011496081.1:0-542 GCF_000754665.1 Bison bison bison | reverse complement strand
GGGCCAACACAAGAGGCATCCTGAATTCCCCGTCGTAACTCGAGAATCCCGCCGCAACTCGAGAAAACCACGTGGTGCCCCCGTCATCGCAAGATGAAGCCCTTTCCCGCTACAGCGTCTCAGGAGAAGTCCCACGTAGGAACTGGAGGTCGAAGCGGTACTTGGCACCCTTGATGCGCCCCACAAAGTTCCCCGGCATCCCGGTCTCCCTGGAGAGGAACACCGAGGTTTTCCGGCACCACTTCCTCTGAGCCCCTTCTACCCTCCTGATCTCCACAGGAGGGTCGACTCCCCTGCTTTGTCTGGAAGGGGTTCCCAACCTTCCGGTCACACCTCAGGATGAGGCCGGTCTCACGACGACATTCCAGACGTGGCCTCGTGGGTGACTTCCACGTTGCGAAGCACCCCGATTTCCCGGTCCCCTCTTGATAAGAACCCGATTCCCGGACACCTCTCTGAACTCCACCCTGTGAATGAAGTCAACACGAAGGGGCAGTGACTCGCCCGTGCGTCGTCCGGACAAACCCCCAGGTTCCAAATAC
>NW_011496080.1:0-549 GCF_000754665.1 Bison bison bison | reverse complement strand
TCTCTCTGACCCTCACAGTACAGTGACTCAGCTCGCCCTGCCGCCAGCATCCTCCCGTCACCGGCAGACATACAGACAGACGTACGTGCTTTACTTGCAAACCCGTTCGTGAGTTTCACAGGCCCCATGGTTTTGAAGTACATACGAACGCCTGCCTGTTCTCACGTGAAGCCCCGTGGTGGGTTTAGAAGCCCGGCTGGCCAAAGAATACATCGGCCCAGACGGTGGGGTGGGGGCAGGGGGAGTTGGGGGCGGGGGGGGGGGCGGGGTGCGGTGGTGGTGTGCTGCTGTGGCTCGTTCGTTCTTTTCAGTTCACTCTTTTCACCCTGTTCACAGCGCAAAGAGAAGTGCCTCTCATCGTCCATCCCCCGGGTGCTTGACACCGCCTTCTTCCTCCTTTGTCTGCTCCGGCCTCCTGATTTCCTCCTCCTCCTCGCCGCCCTCCATGCCTTCGAGAAAGCACACGCTCTTTCCATGTCCCCTTGTTGGCGCACGGGTGACGGCTCCGTTGTGTCCAGAACGTCCATGCTTCCTTCCTTGGCTTAGTGG
>NW_011496079.1:0-525 GCF_000754665.1 Bison bison bison | reverse complement strand
TTAATTCGTTTTTCTTTTTTACCTCTCAGATTCATTTATTTCTACCATTCTATCTTCTAATTCACTAATCCTATCTTCTGCCTCTGTTATTCTACTATTTGTTGCCTCCAGAGTGTTTTTGATTTCATTTATTGCATTATTCATTATATATTGATTCTTTTTTATTTCTTCTAGGTCCTTGTTAAACCTTTCTTGCATCTTCTCAATCCTTGTCTCCAGGCTATTAATCTGTAGATTCCAATTTGATTTCAAGACTTTGGATCAATTTCACTATCATTATTTGGAATTCTTTGTCAGGTAGATTCCCTATCTCTTCCTCTTTTGGTTTGTTGGGCATTTATCCTGTTCCTTTATCTGCTGGGTATTCCTCTGTCTCTTCATCTTGTTTAAATTGCTGAGTTTGGGGTGTCCTTTCTGTATTCTGGCAGTTTGTGAGTTCTCTTTATTGTGGCGTTTCCTCACTGTGTGTGGGTTTGTACAGGTGGCTTGTCAAGGTTTCCTGGTTAGGGAAGCTTGTGTCGGTGT
>NW_011496078.1:0-550 GCF_000754665.1 Bison bison bison | reverse complement strand
CTCTTCTTAATATCTTGTGCTTCTGTTAGGTCCATACCATTGCTGTCCTTTATCGACCTCATAACATGATAGACCATCTTATTTAGTAACTTTGGTCACATTTATTGATCTATATTGTTTTAAAGTTCTTTCAACCCTAATTTTTGGATTAAAAAAAACAGTTTTTTCTCTTGAATCATTCTTTTCCAGTTAGTGATTTGGGTCCTGAATTGATGTAGATTGGTAACTAGATGGCTATATTTGTGTGGATGGATTATTTTCATTTGTTTAAAATAACTAAAAATTCCCAGAGTGATTTGTGAATACAAGTAATTTATGTGACAAGGAACTATGCTTTTGTAATTTTAAAAGACTTTAGTTGAGGTAAAATTACTGTATATTTTAATAGACTACATTAGAAAATTTGACCCAAACTGAACTGCCTAACTTTAGTTTTGCTTAATATACTCTAGCTATCTATAACTAGACTTTGTCTCATGGACATGAACACACACACACATCATACACATATACCTGCACATACACACAAGGCACACACACACACCACATG
>NW_011496077.1:0-505 GCF_000754665.1 Bison bison bison | reverse complement strand
GTAAGCATGATATTAACAGTTTTATTTATTTATGGACACACCATGAGACTTCCTGCAGGATCTTAGTTTCCTGACCGGGGACTGAACCCAGATCACCAGAGTGATAGCATTGAGCAGTAAATGCTGGTTTGCCAGGGAATTCCTAGTTTGATTTACTTAAAGGGTTTATTTTTATTGTATGCCCAAAGGTACATCCTTTGCTGTGTTTACACTTACAATAAAAACATTTTGGATGTCAATTTTAAAATGTTTGCAAAAACTTAGGGGAAAGGAAGGAACATGTTGACTACATATTTATGCTTCTAGGCTTCCCTAATGGCTCAGACAGTAAAAAGTCTGCCTGCAGTAGAGGAGACCAGAGTTTGATCCCTGGTTCAGGAAGATCTCCTGGGAGAAGGGAAGGGCTATCCACTTCAGTATGCTTGCCTCGAGAATTCCATGGATAGAGGAGCCTGGGGAACTACTATCCATGGGTTTGCAAAGAGTCAAACACAACTGGATGACT
>NW_011496076.1:0-505 GCF_000754665.1 Bison bison bison | reverse complement strand
CCTAGATGAGGTCTATTGGCCCTGCAGTCAGTCGAGAGCAATCCCCAGCTTGCCTTCGCAACTCGAATGGAAGATTGGACTTCCCTGGGCCAACACAAGAGGCATCCCGAATTCCCCGTCGTAACTCGAGAATCCCGCCGCAACTCGAGAAAAACCACGTGGTTCCCCCGTCATCGCAAGATGAAGCCCTGTCCCGCTACAGCGTCTCAGGAGAAGTCCCCACGTTAGGAATTGGAGGTCGAAACGGTCTTGGCACCCTTGATGCGCCCCCACAAAGTTCCCCGGCATCCCGGTCTCCCTGGAGAGGAACACCGAGGTTTTCCGGCACCACTTCCTCTGAGCCCCTTCTACCCTCCTGATCTCGACAGGAGGTCGACTCCCCTGCTTTGTCTGGAAGGGGTTCCCGACCTTCCGGTCGCACCTCAGGATGAGGCCGGTCTCACGACGACATTCCAGACGTGGCCTCGCGGGTGCGTCCACATTGCGAAGCAACCCGATTTCCCGG
>NW_011496075.1:0-524 GCF_000754665.1 Bison bison bison | reverse complement strand
CGGGCATCGGGTTCTTACCAAGAGGGGACCGGGAAATCGGGGTGCTTCGCAATGTGGATGCAGCCACGAGGCCACGTCTGGAATGTCGTCGTGAGACCGGCCTCATCCTGAGGTGCGACCGGAAGGTCGGGAACCCCTTCCAGACAAAGCAGGGGAGTCGACCCTCCTGTGGAGATCAGGAGGGTAGAAGGGGCTCAGAGGAAGTGGTGCCGGAAAACCTCGGTGTTCCTCTCCAGGGAGACCGGGATGCCGGGGAACTTTGTGGGGCGCATTAAGGGTGCCAAGTACCGTTTCGACCTCCAATTCCTAACGTGGGACTTCTCCTGAGACTCTGTAGCGGGAAAGGGCTTCATCTTGCGATGACGGGGGAACCACGTGGTTTTTCTCGAGTTGCGGCGGGATTCTCGAGTTACGACGGGGAATTCGGTATGCCTCTTGTGTTGGCCCAGGGAAGTCCAATCTTCCATTCGAGTTGCGCAGGACAGCTGGGGATTGCCCTCGAGGTACTGCAGGGCCAATAGACC
>NW_011496074.1:0-568 GCF_000754665.1 Bison bison bison | reverse complement strand
ATCAAGAGGGGACCGGGAAATCGGGGTCCTTCGGAATGTGGAACCACCCACGAGGCCACGTCTGGAATGTCGTCGTGAGACCGGCCTCATCCTGAGGTGCGACCGGAAGGTCGGGAACCCCTTCCAGACAAAGCAGAGGAGTCGACCCTCCTGTCCAGATCAGGAGGGTAGAAGAGGCTCAGAGGAAGTGGTGCCGGAAAACTTCGGTGTTCCTCTCGAGGGAGACCGGGATGTTGGGGCACTTTGTGGGTCGCATCAAGGGTGACAAGTACCGTTTCGAACTCCAATTCCTAAAGTGGGACTTCTCCTGAGACGCTGTAGCGGCACAGGGCTACATCTTGCGATGACGGGGGAACCACGTGGTTTTTCTCGAGGTGTAGCAGGATTCTCGAATTACGACGGGGAATTCAGGATGCCTCTTGTGATGGCCCAGGGAAGTCCAATCTTCCATTCGAGTTGCGAAGGAAAGCTGGGGATTGCTCTCGAGTGACTGCAGGGCCATTAGACCTCATCTAGGCTTCTGTCCAGAAGCCAATGTTCCTCTCCAGGGGCGACAGGGATCTCAGGG
>NW_011496073.1:0-537 GCF_000754665.1 Bison bison bison | reverse complement strand
GAATCAAGACATCCCAATTGAGGAATGACAGAGGGATTAAGAAATTATTCTGTGTTCCCTTTAGATTTTTCTATAGTTCAGAAAGATGAGGAAGAATCTAGGCTGAGGACTTTCAGCATATCTAACCAAATAACCATAGTTTGAACTTGCCCTCATCACTGAACCAGCTGCTACTGTGAGGTAGGCACCATTTGCCAAAGAAATCCTTGAGGATAATACAACAAAACCAGTTATCATTTTGTTTAGTACCAGAAACCCAGACTGGCTAGCATGAAGAAATGTGCTGTTTTGATCAATTTACTATTTTAGTTTATCCTTTTGTTATTTTTCACTTTATAGCTCATGTATTAAAGCTGAGGAACTAATGAGATTTTGTTGTGGCTAGATGGGAAACGTGGAAACAGTGTCAGACTTTATTTTTCTGGGCTCAAAAATGACTACAGATGGTGACTGCAGCCATGAAATTAAAAGATGCTTACTCCTTGGAAGAAAGTTATGACCAACCTAGACAGCATATTGAAAAGCAGAGACATTACT
>NW_011496072.1:0-502 GCF_000754665.1 Bison bison bison | reverse complement strand
TCCCCTACCATGACTCGAGAGCAATGACGCGCTCCCCCTCGCCACTCGCATGGAGACCCGACTTCCCTGGCGCCCCACGAGAGGCTCACTGACCTCGCCGTCGTACCTAGGGAGAAACCGCACCCTGTGGCCGCCGCTCGAGAACAACCCTGAGACTCCCCCATCATCGCGAGTTGAGGGCCTTCGTCTCCTGTATGGCCTAGAGACCAATCTCTCGACCTCTCTCCAACGCCTCAGGAGGCTTGACTCCCTTTAGTCCACCCATCGAGCTCCAAGAGATATCCGTCGCGACTCGAGAGCGGAGCGGGGTTCTTTGCTTCCACTCGACATGAATGCCTGTCTCCCCGGGTGTGTCTGGAATGCACCCCTGAGATCCCTGTCGCCCCTGGAGAGGAACATTGGCTTCTGGACAGAAGCCTAGATGAGGTCTATCGGCCCTGCAGTCACTCGAGAGCAATCCCCAGCTTTCCTTCGCAACTCGAATGGAAGATTGGACTTCCCT
>NW_011496071.1:0-535 GCF_000754665.1 Bison bison bison | reverse complement strand
GAACCCCGCTCTGCTCTCGAGTCGCGACGGCTATCTCTTGGAGCTCACTGGGTGGACTAAAGGGAGTCAAGCCTCCTGAGGCGTTTGGAGAGAGGTCGCGAGGCTGGCCTCTAGGCCATGCAGGAGACGAAGGCCCTCATCTCCGCGATGACGGGGGAGTCTCGGGGTGGTTCTCGAGCGGCGGCCCCCAGGGTGCGGTTTCTCACGAGGTAGGACGGCGAGGTCAGTGAGCCTCTCGTGGGGCGCCAGGGAAGTCGGGTCTCCATGCGAGTGGCGAGGGGGAGCGCGTCATTGCTCTCGAGTCATGGTAGGGGAACCTGGCCTCGAGACGTGTTGAAGAAGGTCTCTCGAGATCTTTCTCGGGTTGACGCAGGGAACCCTGGCTTCCCTCGACTTGTGCAGGTGACCTCAGGGGGCTTCTCATGGTGGCTCTGAGAAGTCAGGGAAACTGGAGGTGGGAGGGGCCTCTCGGTATTCCACGGGGTTTGGTGCATTGGAAGAGGGCCTCATTTCCAGTTGAGGCAGGAACCTCAGG
>NW_011496070.1:0-549 GCF_000754665.1 Bison bison bison | reverse complement strand
TACAAAAGTGCCTGTTCTAGTGGATCTTACATCATAGCTGGTAGATACAGATAATAGAAAGCAAACAAGTAAAATGAATGAGCAAAGGAAATAATATTAGAGTGTGGGGGAGCACAAGCATAAATGTGTAAGTAGAGAGGTAAATAAAGCATTCACACATGGAGTAAATACCAAAAGGAGTGGGGAAATTAGCCACATAGACTCTGGAGGTAAATAGCTTTCACAGAAGAAGGAAAAAGAGTGCAAAGGCCCAGATATGTGCACAGGGTGTTGTGAAAATAGGAGAGGCTGGAGTATTGGAGTTGTGTGAGGAGGAGCCAGAGGGAAAAGAAAGAGGGAGGGAGAGGGTGAGGATCCTGGGAGAATTGTAGGCTTTCAGAAGGTTTTGTGTATGCTAAGATAAGGAGCTATGGAAGGCCCTGCCAGAGGTCTGACTTGCCTATTTACAAGAATTACTCTGGCTTCTGTTTATATGCTTTAATATGTGATATTTGTTTTTCTCTTTCTTATTTACTTCACTATATATGACACTCTCCAGGTCCATCCATG
>NW_011496069.1:0-519 GCF_000754665.1 Bison bison bison | reverse complement strand
AGTCAGGCACCGGTCACGTCTCCCACACTCCCGCAGCCTGCTCCTTCCGGGCGCGAACGCTAGAAGCTGGGCAGGGGCTTGGGGAGGCTCGCCCAGGCCAGAGCAGCCTCTCGGCCGGGGCTCTGTGCTATCGCGCCTGGGCGCAGAGCTGGAGCTCCGCCGGTGTGGAAGCTCACTCGGTCCTTCCCAGTAACAGGCTTGCAAGCACCCGCCGGCAGCCAGCCTCTTCTCTCCCGCGTTCCGGGCATTGGGCTCCAAACCTGGGACCAAAGGACTGCCCGGAGCTCACTGATCATGGGCTGGTTCCCCTGCGCTGCGGCTGTGCTAGGGAGCCCAAACGCACAGGGGAAGCCCGCACAGCACATCCACCTGCCTCTAGGCGGGAGGACAGCTCCAGGGAAGGCCCGGTCTGGCAGGCGCTTTCTGGGCACAAACGGAACAACACTGTGGCTGTGGAGCCGCCTCCCCAAGCCAGGGGCACCGGGACCCTGATTCCCTCCGTGCGGCGCTTAGTCTGGG
>NW_011496068.1:0-519 GCF_000754665.1 Bison bison bison | reverse complement strand
AAACCTGGGACCAAAATACTGCCCGGAGCTCACTGATCATGGGCTGGTTCCCCTGCGCTGCGGCTGTGCTAGGGAGCCCAAACGCACAGGGGAAGCCCGCACAGCACATCCACCTGCCTCTAGGCGGGAGGCAGCTCCAGGGAAGCCCGGTCTGGCAGGCGCTTTCTGGGCACCAACGGAGCAACACTCTGGCTGTGGAGCCGCCTTGCCAAGCCAGGGGCACCGGGACCCTGATTCCCTCCGTGCGGCGCTTAGTCTGGGCGGGGAAGCACCAGCTTGGGAATGCAGCCTGGGGCGCTTCCTTTCCCTCGGAAAGAGCTCACCCTGCGGGAGGCTTTGGCAGTGTGCACACCCCCAGCCCCTAAGCCCTCTGCAGGGACGCCTGGCTCCTAGGTCCGAAGGGAAGGCGAGAGCTGAGCTGAGGCACCAGTCAGGCACCAGTCACGTCTGCCACACTCCCGCAGCCTGCTGCTTCCCGGGCGCGAACGCTAGAAGCTGGGCAGGGCTTGGGGAGGCTCG
>NW_011496067.1:0-513 GCF_000754665.1 Bison bison bison | reverse complement strand
CATAAAAGACAATGAAATCACACCATCTACACCAACATGGATGGACTTATAGACTGTCATACTAAGTGAAGTAAGACGAAAAAGAAAGATAACTATACACGATATTACTTAAATGTGGAAACTAAAATATGGCATGGAGGAACTTACTTACAAACCAGAAACAGACTCACAGACGTAGAGAACAGAGTTGTGATTCATAAAGGAAAGGGGTTGGGGAAGAGAAGGATTAAGAGTTTGGGGTTCAGTTCAGTTCAGTCGCTCAGTCGTGTCCGACTCTTTGCGACCCCATGAATTGCAGCACGCCAGGCCTCCCTGTCCATCACCAACTCCCAGAGTTCACTCAGACTCACATCCATCGAGTCGGTGATGCCCTCCAGCCATCTCATCCTCTTGCGTCCCCTTCTCCTCCTGCCCCCAATCCCTCCCAGCATCAGAGTCTTTTCCAATGAGTCAGCTCTTCGCATGAGGTGGCCAAAGTACTGGAGTTTCAGCGCGGATGCAAAATGTTGTATA
>NW_011496066.1:0-523 GCF_000754665.1 Bison bison bison | reverse complement strand
GTATTTGGAACCTGGGGGTCTTTTCCGGACGATGCACGGGCGAGTCAGTGCCCCTTCGTGTTGACTTCATTCACAGGGTGGAGTTCGGAGAGGTGTCCGGGCATCGGGTTCTTACCAAGAGGGGACCGGGAAATCGGGGTGCTTCGCAATGTGGAAGCGCCCACGAGGCCACGTCTGGAATGTCGTCGTGAGACCGGCCTCATCCTGAGGTGCGACCGGAAGGTCGGGAACCCTTCCAGACAAAGCAGGGGATCGACCCTCCTGTGGAGATCAGGAGGGTAGAAGGGGCTCAGAGGAAGTGGTGCCGGAAAACCTCGGTGTTCCTCTCCAGGGAGACCGGGATGCCGGGGAGCTTTGTGGGGGCGCATCAAGGGTGCCAAGTACCGTTTCGACTCCAATTCCTAACGTGGGACTTCTCCTGAGACTCTGGAGCGGGAAAGGGCTTCATCTTGCGATGACGGGGGAACCACGTGGTTTTTCTCGAGTTGCGGCGGGATTCTCGAGTTACGACGGGGAATTCGGG
>NW_011496065.1:0-542 GCF_000754665.1 Bison bison bison | reverse complement strand
GGCGACGTCGTGCTTCAGCCTGACCAACTGCGGCCACGTGTACTGTGACGCCTGCCTGGCGCAAAGGGTCAGGGCGCGGGCGGCGGGCGTCCCTGAGGAGGCGCCCTGAGGCGAGCTCTTGGGGGAGGGCGGGCGGCACGAGGGCCGGGGCGCCGGCCGGGAGGCCCGGGGTCGCGCGCGGCTCGGACGCCCTGGGCTGGGGCAGCGGGGCCGCGGGCACAGTGGGCAGCGCGGGCCCGGCACCTCAGCAGCACCCGCCGCTCGCAGCCCGACGGGCGTGGCGCGGGAAGCGGGGAGGCGGGTGCAGAGCGGTCTCCAGAGGCGGCGGTGGGCGTGAGGCCCGAAGCAAGCGGAGGGGACCCCGGGCGGGCCGCGAGCTGATCGGCCCCCGCCCCAGGACCTGCGAGCCCAGCGCCCGCGCCTGTGGCACCGCCTTGACCGGCATTTTCCGTTTCGGAAGTGTTTTTATTGACCTAGAGAGCTCAGGCAGGAAAAAAGCCTAAATGGCAACGCAGTGAGTTCTCACCGAGTGACTGACCTGT
>NW_011496064.1:0-504 GCF_000754665.1 Bison bison bison | reverse complement strand
AAGCTCTCGTTCAAGCCACAGCTTGAGAATCCATACAGTGCTCTCTCTCCCTTGAGATAGTTCTCATTGTTGTAGCCTTTGGCAGTTTGTAAAAATCTGCACCCATACTTTCTCCAAGTAGGCCTGGGTCATAGTTCCAATGCAATGGCCATAGAAGAACTGAGGCCAGTAAGGCACCGAGGACAGAGCAGCCTCTCGGCTGGACGTGTTGATGTGGTTTGGGGCCTTCCCCTGTGTGTTTGGGCTCCCTAGCACTGAGCCAGCTCAGGGGAAACAGCCCCTGAGCAAAGACGTCCAGGAAGCACTTTGCGCCCAGGCGGGGAAGCCCAGTTCACAACACGCGGGGAAGCGAGCCTCTTTTCGGGGAGAAGAGGCAGCCCGCCGGCGGGTGCTTATAAGCCTGTATTGGGAAGGGCCGAGTGAGCTTCCACACCGGCGGAGCTCCAGATCTGCTCCCAGGCATGATACCGCAGAACCCCAGCCCAGAGGATGCTCTGCCCTGGG
>NW_011496063.1:0-548 GCF_000754665.1 Bison bison bison | reverse complement strand
AACCACGCAGTCCGCCCTCTGTTGGCACAACCTGGCGGTCGCAGAAAGGCCTCGCCTTTGGGCTCAAGGCCTTGACCGCTCCACCCTTTGCTGAAAGGTCAGAGCCGCGCGGTTTTCCCAAGCAGCCTAGTGTCCGCTGCAAGTCCAAGGGCCAGAACCCTGAACTCTGGCCGGCTGGCCCAGCCCTGCTTCTGGCACTTTGGAGGCCAGCGGGCCCTTGACCACCTGCTGGGATGGGAAAGGGAAGGGTCCACGAATTGCACCCTAGAAACTTAGTAGGGTGCATGGGTTTCAAAACCCGGTGGCCGCCCAGGCAGAAAACAAGGGAGGAGGGCACCCTGCTGCCCTTTCATGGCAGCATCTGTGGCTGTCCTGCTGAGGGGGCCTTTCCATGGGGACCGTGTGCAGTACAAGTTTGGTGTTTTGGAACCGAATAATTAGAACGTGTAAAAATTGTAAATGATGTGGTGGTTTGATTCAAACAAAACAAAACAGAAAACCAAGCTCCAAGTTTTTTGCAAATTTAGGTCTTAATATTGAAGGCCTGT
>NW_011496062.1:0-501 GCF_000754665.1 Bison bison bison | reverse complement strand
TGTGAGAGTTGGACTGTGAAGAAGGCTGAGTGCCGAAGAATTGATGCCTTTGAACTGTTGTGTTGGAGAAGACTCTTGAGAGTCCCTTGGACTGCAAGGAGATCCAACCAGTCCATTCTGAAGATCAGCCCTGGGATTTCTTTGGAGGGAATGATGCTGAAGCTAAACTCCAGTACTTTGGCCACCTCATGTGAAGAGTTGACTCATTGGAAAAGACTCTGATGCTGGGAGGGATTGGGGGCAGGAGGAGAAGGGGACGACAGAGGATGAGATGGCTGGATGGCATCACTGACTCGATGGACGTGAGTCTTGGTGAACTCTGGGAGTTGGTGATGGACAAGGAGGCCTGGCGTGCTGCGATTCATGGGGTCACAAAGAGTCGGACACGACTGAGGGACTGATCTGATCTGATATCTTTATCTTTATTTTTTGGTGTTTTTCTGGTGAATTTTAGTCATCTGTTTTACTGTGAAAATTTAAATCAGTTTTTAAATTTATATG
>NW_011496061.1:0-527 GCF_000754665.1 Bison bison bison | reverse complement strand
GTGACAGATAGAACGATACAGCAATTTTACCTTAGAACAGACCGAGGCACTATGAACATTTTGTGCTTAATGTTGATGACCTTAGACATGTCTACAGTAGAGGAGCAAAACAAAACTACTAGATATTTCATATTGACTAGTTCCCAGTTCACGGGACTCTGACATTCCCTGAGGTCAAAGTTTTCTTGTATTGGAAGCAGTTTGGTTTGCCAGGGCTGCCTTGTCTTGAGACCATTGAAATAAGAACTCAGAACTTGAGCACTATTATCAAAAATCACAAGGCTCACACTGACACAGACATCAATCCAGACAGACAAGACAAGACATCTTCCAGTTTTCCGCCTGAGATGGAAAAGATTTCTTTGAGCCGTTTTTTCTGGCGAGTGGGGGGTGGGGCTGGCGGCCAGGCAGGCTTTGGGAAGGAGCTCATGGTTTGGAATTGCATATGAAAAGAACCAGCTTTCCGGGTTCCAAGGAATCAAGTTTCCTTGCAAACCAATTTTGTCCGGTTCTAGAGAATATCATGG
>NW_011496060.1:0-500 GCF_000754665.1 Bison bison bison | reverse complement strand
AAGAATCAGACAAACCAGAGAAGCCCTAGATGATAGTCCTTGAGATGAAGGAACTAAGCAGCTGGTTGCGATGGCACCAAGGGGAAAGGTTGCTCTTTGTGTCTGCCCCTCTACTCCTTTCTTCCTGGACGCCTTAGGGTTTTGTCATGGAGATTTGAAATAAAGTGCACAAAAGTCATATCGTGTTGAATCAAGATTTTGCATTTAACCATCTCTCAAAAAGGAGAGAGCTTCACCTGCACATGTTTCTTTCAAAACCGTCAATTGCTTTTCAATTCTGGGGTTTCTCTCTTGTCCTTGTTCAGTTAGCCTTAACAGTAAAAATCAACGAAAACTACATAAAGATTACAAAGATACCAACAAAGGACAGCTTCTGTTTTTGAAATCATCTTTCCATTTAGTAGAACACGAGCTCTATTCTTTGTATTTTACCTAGGGAATTAGCAATGTCCTGGTTCAGATGGCAAGGCATCCGCGCGCAGGAGACTGGGGTTTGATCC
>NW_011496059.1:0-513 GCF_000754665.1 Bison bison bison | reverse complement strand
TAGACTTCGATTACTGTGATATTGAATGGTTTGCCTTGGAAATGAACAGAGATTCATTCTGTGTTTTTGAGATTGCATCCAAGTACTGCATTCCGGACTCTTTTATGACCATGATGGCTACTCCATTTCTTCTGAGGGATTCCTGCCCGCAGTAGTAGATATAATGGCCATCTGAGTTAAATTCACCCATTCCAGTCCATTTTAGTTTGCTCATTCCTAGAATGTTGACATTCACTCTTGCCATCTCTTGTTTGACCACTTCCAATTTGCCTTGATTCATGGACCTGACTTTCCAGGTTCCTATGCAATATTGCTCTTTACAGCATCGGACCTTGCTTCTATCACCAGTCACATCCACAGCTGGGTATTGTTTTTGCTTAGCGCGGGCGGCTGCGACTGGTGCACTAAGTGTGGCCGAGAGGAGCTATCCCATGTCCAAGGTGAGGGGCAGAAGCTGGGAGGACCCCATGCCCGAAGGGCGGCGGCCAAGAGAAGTTACCCCATGTCTGAGGT
>NW_011496058.1:0-585 GCF_000754665.1 Bison bison bison | reverse complement strand
GGAGAGGTGTCCGGGCATCGGGTTCTTCTCAATAGGGGACCGGGATATCGGGGTCTTTCGGAATGTGGAACCACCCACGAGGCCACGTCTGGAATGTCTTCGTGAGACCGGCCTCATCCTGAGGTGCGACCGGAAGGTCGGGAACCCCTTCCAGACAAAGCAGGGGAGTCGACCCTCCTGTCCAGATCAGGAGGGGAGAAAGGGCTCAGAGGAGGGGGTGCCGGAAACCCTCAGTGTTCCTCTCGAGGGAGACCGGGATTTCGGGGAACTTTGTGGGTCGCATCAAGGGTGCTAAGTGCCCTTTCGACCTCCAATTCCTAACGTGGGACTTCTCCTGAGACGCTGTAGCGGGAAAGGACTTCATCTTGCGATGACGGGGGAGCCACGTGGTTTTTCTCGAGTTACGGCGGGATTCTCGAGTTACGACGGGGAATTCGGGATGCCTCTTGTGTTGGCCCAGGGAAGTCCAATCTTCCATTCGAGTTGTGAAGGAAAGCGGGGGATTGCTCTCGAGTGACTGCAGGGCCAATAGACCTCATCTAGGCTTGTGTCCAGAAGCCAGTGTTCCTCTCCAGGGGCGAAAGG
>NW_011496057.1:0-535 GCF_000754665.1 Bison bison bison | reverse complement strand
GGGCTCCAAACCTGGGACCAAAGTACTGCCCGGAGCTCACTGATCATGGGCCGGTTCCCCTGCGCTGCGGCTGTGCTAGGGAGCCCAAACGCACAGGGGAAGCCCGCACAGCACATCCACCTGCCTCTAGGCGGGAGGGCAGCTCCAGGAAAGGCCCGGTCTGGCAGGCGCTTTCTGGGCACAAACGGAGCAACACTCTGGCTGTGGAGCTGCCTCCCCAAGCCAGGGGCACCGGGACCCTGATTCCCTCCATGCGGCGCTTAGTCTGGGCGGGGAAGCACCAGCTTGGGAATGCAGCCTGGGGCGCTTCCTTTCCCTCGGAAAGAGCTCTCCCTGCGGGAGGCTTTGGCAGTGTGCACACCCCCAGCCCCTAAGCCCTCTGCAAGGACGCTTGGCTCCTAGGTCCGAAGGGAAGGCGAGAGCTGAGCTGAGGCAGCAGCAGGCACCGATCAAGTCTCCCACACTCCCGCAGCCTGCTCCTTCCCGGGCGCGAACGCTAGAAGCTGGGCAGGGCTTGGGGAGGCTCGCCCCGGGC
>NW_011496056.1:0-565 GCF_000754665.1 Bison bison bison | reverse complement strand
AAGTTTCCCTGGTCACATAGCCTTCCAAGATGCTATTTTCCCTGCCTAAAATTCTTCCTGCAACTCAACCCTGGTTTACCTAGGTTCAACCTATGGACCTCAACGAAATGGTGCCTCTGGAAAGCCTTCCCTGACACCCAGGTTTTGTGGTGAGGGAAGAGGCCCCTCTATAGGTTCTCAAAGGATCTGCCTGTGATGTATCATTAGAGTCGTCTCAGTGAAAGCAGGAACTCTGTGTCTTCTTCTCTCCGCCTTCTATTTTCCTGAAACTTATTACATGCCTCCTAGCTCATCGTAGGTGCTCAGTATTTACTTAGTGTGTGAAAGACAGAAAAGCTCTTGGAAGCCTCAAGGGGTCACTTGGCTCGGCACTTTTGATCTCTTTGTATGTTTGGCGATTCAATTCTTTCCTTTCCTGGTTGATGTGTACACTATATCGTAGGCACAATCTAAGGCATGAAGACATATCCATACATAGAGTTTCTTGCTTTCAAGGAACTCGTACAGCAGGTTTCTACAAGTTAGGGCTTTTCATATGCTCTAGAAGACTGTGAACGTTCAGTAT
>NW_011496055.1:0-521 GCF_000754665.1 Bison bison bison | reverse complement strand
AGGCAAGATATTACAATCCAGATGATGGTGAAATGTGGGAGAGAACGAATCAAAGCCTCGATACGTGGCTGTGGGTCAAGGTTTGGAGGAGACACATGCTCCCTGCCTTGTGACACAACAGAGTTGACTTAGAGAGATGAGGATGACAGGTGAGTTTGGAGGGCTCCTAAGGGCCATTAAAAGTGATGCATTCCCCCCCCATCAAATCATCTGAGTTGCCCCCCATTCTGCCCTAGAGGTATCAGGATTGTGCTTTGTGATGTCAATTCTCAGCCAGGGCCACCATTGGCTGGGGAAGTGAGTTGCTGATCTCTTAAAGCATAATGCTGTGGACCCTAGGGAGGGGTATATAGAAGTGTGCTCAGGGGCTCTGGAGCAGACCACTGGGTGTCTTCAAAATGACTAAAGAGACTCAGAAGCCACAAGGCTCTAGAGCACTTATGGAATAGCCAACTTCAGGTAACCAGGAGGAAAAGATGAAAACTTCCTGTCAACTGGGGTCCACAAAATTGTGAAGGTGA
>NW_011496054.1:0-591 GCF_000754665.1 Bison bison bison | reverse complement strand
ACAAACTCCTCTGAAGGTTCTCTACCTGCCTGACAGGCTTGTCCGGCCACATGTGATTGCTCACAGCCTCCCAACTGTGAGAGGCATGAGATGCTTTAAACCTTCTAAAAACAGGTTCCTTAGAAAAGTTAGAAAACTATTAGTATAAGTATAATGGGCTGATTAGAAATTGTATTGGTGAAGGGTTTTTCATTTGTTGAGCCAATGTTTGTTGCTAAGTCTCCACATCCCCTGCCCTTACACACATTAATGAATATATAGAAGAAATAAGTATTAACCTTTGATATTAATCACATTAGACCTTAGGCTAAGTAAATTCTTTCCTTAACTAAAACCCACTACACCGTCACCCTATAGGAATGTAACTTTATTTGGGTGGTGTCTGTTTTGAGAATAATCACCCCTGGAGAAATAAGTGTCCTGGTTGACTGACTGCTGTCACAAGGAGAGGGTCGTAAATGTCAGCAGGCCCCCCTGGCCAGAAGATGATGTAACACCCCTAAGACCTCTGTATACATTTGTAGGACTGCTGACCCCTCGTGACTTTTGCATAACATCTCAGTGTATAAAAGTAGACCATGGAAAATAAAG
>NW_011496053.1:0-540 GCF_000754665.1 Bison bison bison | reverse complement strand
TAGGCTTGTGTCCAGAAGCCAATGTTCCTCTCCAGGGGCGACAGGGATCTCGGGGTTGCATTCCAGACGCACCCGGGGAGACAGGCATTCATCTCGAGTGGAAGCAAAGAACCCCGCTCTGCTCTCGAATCGCGACGGGTATCTCTTGGAGCTCACTGGGTGGACTCAAGGGAGTCAAGCCTCCTGAGGCGTTTGGAGAGAGGTCGCGAGATTGGTCTCTAGGCCATGCAGGAGACGAAGGCCCTCATCTCTCGATGACGGGGGAATCTCGGGGTTGTTCTCGAGCGGTGGCCCCAGTGTGCGGTTTCTCACGAGGTACGACGGCGAGGTCAGTGAGCCTCTCGTGGGGCGCCAGGGAAGTCGTGTCTCCATGCGAGTGGCGAGGGGGAGCGCGTCATTGCTCCCGAGACATGGTAGGGGAATCTGGCCTCGAGACTTGTTGAAGAACGTCTGTCGAGGTCTTTCTCGGGTTGAGGCAGGAAACCCTGGGTTCCCTCGACTTGTGCAGGTGACCTCAGGGGGCTTCTCATGGTGGCTCTG
>NW_011496052.1:0-506 GCF_000754665.1 Bison bison bison | reverse complement strand
CTGATATTCAGGAACCAGTACTTAGAGGGTACACCACAGGTCTGTGAAAGAGCCCTTGGAGATCACACGAAAAAAGGTTTCCACAAGTATAATCACAGACTAGGTAGTTGGATACAGTAGAGGAAGGATGATAACTCTATGACCTGATAATTACTGAAATAAATGAGAAAATTCCTGCACATCAGACTGTGTCAAGTAAGACAGAAACCCAGTATTAGTTTGATAAAATGGGAAATTAAACAAAGAATTAGCTGTTAACTTTAATACATTCGTGCCCAAGGCAAGATAAGATACAAAAACTGAAATCGTCACATGTTAAACTAGGGTAAGACACATGTAACTGGAAAATGTAAGGAAAAGTTCTATAGAGGCTTTAATCACCTTTGTATCCACTACATTTACTCTTCTCAGATAACTCCTTTGTAGCTTAAGGGAACGAGAACTAAATTTAGCTCAATTCATAAACTGAAAAGGTTCCCTGTGTTTGATCCTTTTCAGTTAAAACT
>NW_011496051.1:0-519 GCF_000754665.1 Bison bison bison | reverse complement strand
CACTATACTGATTCTTCCAATCCATGAACATGGTATATTTCTCCATCTATTAGTGTCCTCTTTGATTTCTTTCACCAGTGTTTTATAGTTTTCTATATATAGGTCTTTAGTTTCTTTAGGTAGATATATTCCTAAGTATTTTATTATTTCCGTTGCAATGGTGAATGAAATTGTTTCCTTAATTTCTCTTTCTGTTTTCTCATTATTAGTGTATAGGAATGCAAGGGATTTCTGTGTGTTGATTTTATATCCTGCAACTTTACTATAGTCATTGATTATTTCTAGTAATTTTCTGGTGGAGTCTTTAGGGTTTTCTATGTAGAGGATCATGTCATCTGCAAATAGTGAGAGTTTTTACTTCTTTCTTTTCCAATTTGGATTTCCTTTTATTTCTTTTTCTGCTCTGATTGCTGTGGCCAAAACTTCCAAAACTATGTTGAATAGTAATGGTGAAAGTGGGCACCCTTGTCTTGTTCCTGACTTTAGAGGAACAAGAGGAACAACTTTTTTTTTTTTTTT
>NW_011496050.1:0-517 GCF_000754665.1 Bison bison bison | reverse complement strand
GGAGGCTCTGAAAAGTCACATGTGGCCCGAAAAACCTATTCAGGCAGGCTAGAGGATTTCCAAAGGAGTTTGTAGGTTAAACACTGTCACACCCAGGAATTATTAACTGGAACTGTAAGCTAACTCTTTTTTCAGAGAGAGGTAGTGGGGGAGAGCCCCCCGTAAAGTCAGAGGTTTAGGTGAAAGCACAAGCAGAAAGTAGGCAGACTCTGGTTTTGGGGATATATGCTCGAGAATTTCCAGGGGGACTCCTGAAGCTCGATCCCGCCTTTGCGTATGCCGAGCCTCCTTCCTCATGACCTTTGTCATGGGCGGAGTACCTCACTGGCTCCCAGCAGTGATAGAATTCCAGTTGAGCTATTCCAGATCCTGAAAGATGATGCTGTGGAAAGTGCTGCACTCAATATGCAATATGCAATATGCACTCAATATGCAATATGCCGGCTCACGGCAGTAGGGGAATCTGTCCTCGAGACGTGTTGAAGCAGGTCTCTCGAGGTCTTTCTCGGGTTGAGGC
>NW_011496049.1:0-529 GCF_000754665.1 Bison bison bison | reverse complement strand
CAGGAAACCCTGGGTTCCCTCGACTTGTGCAGGTGACCTCAGGGGGCTTCTCATGGTGGCTCTGAGAAGTCAGGGAAACTGGAGGTGGGGGGGGAGGGCCTCTCGGGACTCCACGGGGTTTGGTGCATTGGAAGAGGGCCTCATCTCCAGTTGAGGCAGGAACCTCAGGGTTCCTCTGATTTCAGACTCCGATCGCAGGGTCCCTGCAGACGGGGGACAGGAGAGTCAGGCCTCGTCTTGGGTTGAGGCATGGAACTCCGCTTGCCTCTCGAGGTGTTCACGGGGAGAGAGGCCACGTGTCGAGCTGGATTTGGAACCTGGGGGTCTTTTCCGGACGATGCACGGGCGAGTCACTGCCCCTTCGTGTTGACTTCATTCACAGGGTGGAGTTCGGAGAGGTGTCCGGGCATCGGGTTCTTATCAAGAGGGGACCGGGACATCGGGGTCCTACGGAACGTGGAACCACCCACGAGGCCACGTCTGGAATGTCGTCGTGAGGTGCGACCGGAAGGTCGGGAACCCCTTCCAG
>NW_011496048.1:0-610 GCF_000754665.1 Bison bison bison | reverse complement strand
TTTGGAGAGAGGTCGCGAGATTGGTCTCTAGGCCATGCAGGAGACGAAGGCCCTCATCTCTCGATGACGGGGGAATCTCGGGGTTGTTCTCGAGCGGCAGCCCCAGTGTGCGGTTTCTCACGAGGTACGACGGCGAGGTCAGTGAGCCTCTCGTGGGGCGCCAGGGAAGTCGGGTCTCCATGCGAGTGGCGAGGGGGAGCGCGTCATTGATCCCGAGCCATGGTAGGGGAATCTGGCCTCGAGACGTGTTGAAGAAGGTCTCTCGAGGTCTTTCCCGGGTTGAGGCAGGAAACCCTTGGTTCCCTCGACTTGTGCAGGTGACCTCAGGGGGCTTCTCATGGTGGCTCTGAGAAGCCAGGGAAACTGGAGGTGGGAGGGGCCTCTCGGGACTCCACTGGGTTTGGTGCATTGGAAGAGGGCCTCATCTCCAGTTGAGGCAGGAACCGCAGGGTACCTCTGATTTCAGACTCCGATCGCAGGGTCCCTGCAGACTGGGGACAGGAGAGTCAGGCCTCGTCTTGGGTGGAGCCATGGAACTCCGCTTGCCTCTCGAGGTGTCCCCGGGGAGAGAGGCCACTTGTCGAGCGGTATTTGGAACCTGGGGGTCTTT
>NW_011496047.1:0-523 GCF_000754665.1 Bison bison bison | reverse complement strand
AACAGCAAACTGGTTCCAAATAGGATAAGGAGTACGTCAAGGCTGTATATTGTCACCCTGCTTATTTAACTTATATGCAGAGTACATCATGAGAAATGCTGGGCTGGATGAAGCACAAGCTAGAATCAAGATTGCTGGGAGAAATATCAATAACCTCAGATATGCAGATGACACCACCCTTATGGCAGAAGTGAAGAAGAACTAAAGAGCCTTTTGATGAAAATGAAAGAGGAGAGTGGAAAAAGTTGGCTAAAAGCTCAACATTCAGAAAACTAAGATACATGGCACCTGATCCCATCACTTCATGGCAAATAAATGGGGAAACAGTGGCTGACTTTATTTGGGGGGCTCCAAATTACTGCAGACGGTGACTGCAGCCATGAAATTAAAGACACTTGCTCCTTGGAAGGAACGTTATGACCAACCAAGACAGCATATTAAAAAGCAGAGACATTACTTTGCCAACAAAGGTCTGTCTAGTCAAGGCTATGGTTTTTCCAGTAGTCATGTGTGGATGTGAGAG
>NW_011496046.1:0-513 GCF_000754665.1 Bison bison bison | reverse complement strand
GGGGGAGCGCGTCATTGCTCTCGAGTCATGGTAGGGGAACCTGGCCTCGAGACGTGTTGAAGAAGGTCTCTCGAGGTCTTTCTCGGGTTGAGGCAGGAAACCCTGGCTTCCCTCGACTTGTGCAGGTGACCTCAGGGGGCTTCTCATGGTGGCTCTGAGAAGTCAGGGAAACTGGAGTGGGGGGGGGCCTCTCGGGACTCCACGGGGTTTGGTGCATTGGAAGAGGGCCTCATCTCCAGTTGAGGCAGGAACCTCAGGGTTCCTCTGATTTCAGACTCCGATCGCAGGGTCCCTGTCAGACTGGGGACAGGAGAGTCAGGCCTCGTCTTGGGTTGAGGCATGGAACTCCGCTTGCCTCTCGAGGTGTCCCCGGGGAGAGAGGCCACTTGTCGAGCGGTATTTGGAACCTGGGGGTCTTTTCCGGACGATGCACGGGCGAGTCATTGCCCCTTCGTGCTGACTTCATTCACAGGGTGGAGTTCGGAGAGGTGTCCGGGCATCGGGTTCTTACCA
>NW_011496045.1:0-588 GCF_000754665.1 Bison bison bison | reverse complement strand
GGCCCCAGTGTGCGGTTTCTCGCGAGGTACGACGGCGAGGTCAGTGAGTCTCTCGTGGGGCGCCAGGAAGTCGGGTCTCCATGCGAATGGCAGGGGGAGCGCGTCATTGCTCTCAAGTCATAGTAGGGGAATCTAGCCTCGAGACGTGTTGAAGAAGGTCTCTCGAGGTCTTTCTCGGGTTGAGGCAGGACACCCTGGGGTCCCTCGACTTGTGCAGGTGACCTCAGGGGGCTTCTCATGGTGGCTCTGAGAAGTCAGGGAAACTGGAGGTGGGAGGGGCCTCTCGGCACTCCACTGGGTTTGGTGCATTGGAAGAGGGCCTCATCTCCAGTTGAGGCAGGAACCTCAGGGTTCCTCTGATTTCAGACTCCGATCCCAGGGTCCCTGCAGACTTGGGAAAGGAGAGTCAGGCCTCGTCTTGGGTTGAGGCATGGAACTCTGCTTGCCTCTCGAGGTGTTCCCGGGGAGACAGGCCACTTGTCGAACGGTATTTGGAAGCTGGGGGTTTTTTCCCGACGATGCACGGGCTAGTCACTACCCCTTCGTGTTGACTTCATTCACAGGGTGGAGTGACTAGCCCGTGCATCG
>NW_011496044.1:0-528 GCF_000754665.1 Bison bison bison | reverse complement strand
ATGAGACAGGCCTCATCCTGAGGTGCGACCGGAAGGTCGGGAACCCCTTCCAGACAAAGCAGGTGAGTCGACCCTCCTGTGGAGATCAGGAGGGTAGAAGGGGCTCAGAGGAAGTGGTGCCGGAAAACCTCGGTGTTCCTCTCCAGGGAGACCGGGATGCCGGGGAACTTTGTGGGGCGCATCAAGGGTGCCAAGTACCGTTTCGACCTCCAATTCCTAACGTGGGACTTCTCCTGAGACGCTGTAGCGGGAAAGGGCTTCATCTTGCGATGACGGGGGAACCACGTGGTTTTCTCGAGTTGCGGCGGGATTCTCGAGTTACGACGGGGAATTCGGGATGCCTCTTGTGTTGGCCCAGGGAAGTCCAATCTTCCATTCGAGTTGCGAAGGAAGCTGGGGATTGCTCTCGAGTGACTGCAGGGCCAATAGACCCATCTAGGCTTGTGTTCAGAAGCCAATGTTCCTCTCCAGGGGCGACCGGGATCTCGGGGTTGCATTCCAGACGCACCCGGGGAGACAGGCATTCAT
>NW_011496043.1:0-517 GCF_000754665.1 Bison bison bison | reverse complement strand
GGGGCCGCCGTCCCCGGCCGCCGAAGTAGCTGACGAACACCACCACCACAGGCTCCCAATGTCAAAGCAACTGACCAGCAGCCCCGACTCGGAGCTCTTCAGACTGTAGCGCCTTTCGATGGTGGTGATGACGCTGCTCAGGTACCCGGAGACCATCAACGCCTGGATGAAGGTTAGAAAGCACATGCAAACCAGGAAGCAACGGGAATCGGTGAGGACCACGTAGAGGCACCTTCTGCCCTGGAGCATGGCCAGAGTGGAGGACACCGACATGGTTTTTGGCGATTTCCACCCCGTGGCGACGTTCCGCCAGTCCTGCCGTCTCTGCCGAAGTAGACGGGGCGGAGGGGCTGGGGGCCGGCGGGTAGGGGTCTGACTTCAACTCCTGATGGCTGGGGGCGGGCTCGGAGCCTTCTTCACTGGCGGGACTCAGGTCTGGCGAGCAGGAGGCGCTGTTCAGGGCGGGTAAACTCTGGGACCTGAAGGACTCGGGTTCACACTTCTCTTGGACAGCTCC
>NW_011496042.1:0-604 GCF_000754665.1 Bison bison bison | reverse complement strand
CAAACTACAGGGGCACCTCTGGGCTTCCTGTTTCCCTCATTTTTCGGAATCTTTTCTAAAAAAAAAGAAAAACAAAAAACAAGTTAAAAAAAAAACCCGCACATTTCTTCGTACAATGCCACAGTGGAAGGAATACAGGCCTTCAATATTAAGACCTAAATTTGCAAAAAACTTGGAGCTTGGTTTTTTGTTTTGTTTTGTTTGAATCAAACCACCACATCATTTACAATTTTTACACGTTCTAATTATTCGGTTCCAAAACACCAAACTTGTACTGCACACGGTCCCCATGGAAAGGCCCCCTCAGCAGGACAGCCACAGATGCTGCCATGAAAGGGCAGCAGGGTGCCCTCCTCCCTTGTTTTCTGCCTGGGCGGCCACCGGGTTTTTGAAACCCACGCACCCTACTAAGTTTCTAGGGTGCAATTCGTGGACCCTTCCCTTTCCATCCCAGCAGGTGGTCAAGGGCCCCGCTGGCCTCCAAAGTGCCAGAAGCAGGGCTGGGCGAGCCGGCCAGAGATCAGGGTTCTGGCCCTTGGACTTGCAGCGGACACTAGGCTGCTTGGGAAAACCGCGCGGCTCTGACCTTTCAGCAAAGGGGTGG
>NW_011496041.1:0-510 GCF_000754665.1 Bison bison bison | reverse complement strand
GCTCTCGAGTGACTGCAGGGCCAATAGACCTCATCTAGGCTTCTGTCCAGAAGCCAATGTTCCTCTCCAGGGGCGACAGGGATCTCAGGGTTGCTTTCCAGACACACCCGGGGAGACAGGCATTCATGTCGAGTGGAAGCAAAGAACCCCGCTCTGCTCTCGAGTCGCGACGGGTATCTGTTGGAGCTCACTGGGTGGACTAAAGGGAGTCAAGCCTCCTGAGGCGTTGGAGAGAGGTCGAGAGATTGGTCTCTAGGCCATACAGGAGACGAAGGCCCTCAACTCGCGATGATGAGGGAGTCTCAGGGTTGTTCTCGAGCGGCGGCCACAGTGTGCGGTTTCTCCCTAGGTACGACGGCGAGGTCAGTGAGCCTCTCGTGGGGCGCCAGGGAAGTCGGGTCTCCATGCGAGTGGCGAGGGGGAGCGCGTCATTTCTCTCGAGTCATGATAGGGGAATCTGGCCTCGAGACGTGTTGAAGAAGGTCTCTCGAGGTCTTTCTCGGGTTGAGG
>NW_011496040.1:0-520 GCF_000754665.1 Bison bison bison | reverse complement strand
AGATATAAATTGAAAGCTGTTTATTTATCTTAAATGCCTGCAACCAGTATAACAGGGTGAACTGAATATACTAAGACTTTTCTTCTCCTTTTCCCTTGAGCAAAAGCACTAAAAATACCCTTTTGTGTAGTGGGAGCTGCTATGCCCCCTTCCTTTGGGAGGGGAGAGGAGTGGTCTTCTTGAGAGCTACCTGTTTGGTTTCTATTCAGGTCTGATATTTTTAATCTAATCTGCTGACTCTCCCTGCAAAAAAATTTTATGTAACAAACTTGCTCCATTACAACAACCACATCCCTTACTGGCCCTTGAGCATTCACATAGAATTGGAATGGAAAACTATGAAGAGAGAATTCATGTGGTTTTATTTCCCTTAGAGAAATTTATTTTGAAAATGGACCCCAGAGTGAGGAGAATATGGGATTCAGAAAGTTGGAGAAGATGCAAAATTGACAAATTTTTTTCCATCTTATGATTTTTTTCCCCCACTTCCCTCATTGAGCAACCAGAGATAGACTGCCTT
>NW_011496039.1:0-515 GCF_000754665.1 Bison bison bison | reverse complement strand
TTCTCGAGTTACGACGGGGAATTCAGGATGCCTCTTGTGTTGGCCCAGGCAAGTCCAATCTTCCACTCGAGTTGCGAAGGAAAGCTGGGGATTGCTCTCGAGTGACTGCAGGGCCAAGAGACCTCATCTAGGCTTGTGTCCAGAAGCCAATGTTCCTCTCCAGGGGCGACAGGGATCTCGGGGTTGCATTCCAGACGCACCCGGGGAGACAGGCATTCATCTCGAGTGGAAGCAAAGAACCCCGCTCTGCTCTCGAATCGCGACGGGTATCTCTTGGAGCTCACTGGATGGACTCAAGGAAGTCAAGCCTCCTGAGGCGTTTGGAGAGAGGTCGCGAGATTGGTCTCCAGGCCATGCAGGAGACGAAGGCCCTCCTCTCTCGATGACGGGGGAATCTCGGGGTTGTTC
This sequence comes from Bison bison bison, assembly GCF_000754665.1. Taxonomy (NCBI): domain Eukaryota; kingdom Metazoa; phylum Chordata; class Mammalia; order Artiodactyla; family Bovidae; genus Bison; species Bison bison. Next base: position 107 of record NW_011496039.1, on the reverse strand, counting down.
TCGAGCGGTGGCCCGAGTGTGCGGTTTCTCACGAGGTACCACGGCGAGGTCAGTGAGCCTCTCGTGGGGCGCCAGGGAAGTCGGGTCTCCATGCGAGTGGCGAGGGG
>NW_011496038.1:0-515 GCF_000754665.1 Bison bison bison | reverse complement strand
AAGACGAGGCCTGACTCTCCTGTCCCCAGTCTGCAGGGACCCTGCGATCGGAGTCTGAAATCAGAGGAACCCTGAGGTTCCTGCCTCAACTGGAGATGAGGCCCTCTTCCAATGCACCAAACCCCGTGGAGTCCCGAGAGGCCCCTCCCGCCTCCAGTTTCCCTGACTTCTCAGAGCCACCATGAGAAGCCCCCTGAGGTCACCTGCACAAGTCGAGGGAAGCCAGGGTTTCCTGCCTCAACCCGAGAAAGACCTCGAGAGACCTTCTTCAACACGTCTCGAGGCCAGATTCTCCTCCCATGACTCGAGAGCAATGACGCGCTCCCCCTCGCCGCTCGCATGGAGACCCGACTTCCCTGGCGCCCCACGAGAGGCTCACTGACCTTGCCGTCGTACCTCGTGAGAAACCGCACCCTGGGGCCGCCGCTCGAGAACCACCCCGAGACTCCGCAGTCATCGCGGAGATGAGGGCCTTCGTCTCCGGCATGGCCCAGAGGCCAACCTCGCGACCTCTC
>NW_011496037.1:0-566 GCF_000754665.1 Bison bison bison | reverse complement strand
CCCTCTCCAGCATTTATTATTTGTAGACTTTTGGATCGCAGCCATTCTGACTGGTGTGAAATGGTACCTCATAGTGGTTTTGATTTGCATTTCTCTGATAATGAGTGATGTTGAGCATCTTTTCATGTGTTTGTTAGCCATCTGTATGTCTTCTTTGGAGAAATGTCTATTTAGTTCTTTGGCCCATTTTTTGATTGGGTCATTTATTTTCTGGAGTTGAGCTGTAGGAGTTGCTTGTATATTTTTGAGATTAGTTGTTTGTCAGTTGCTTCATTTGCTATTATTTTCTCCCATTCTGAAGGCTGTATTTTCACCTTGCTAATAGTTTCCTTTGTTGTGCAGAAGCTTTTAAGTTAGTTAGGTCCCATTTGTTTATTTTGCTTTATTTTCTTTCATCACTTTAAATATGTCTTGCCATTCCCTTATGGCTAGTAGAATTTCTGTTGAGAATCAGCTGATAGATTGATGGGAGTTCTCTTGTTTGTTATTTGTCCTATTTTCTCTGTTGCTTTTAATTTTTTATCTTTGTCTTTAATTTTTGTCAGTTTGAATACTCTATGTCTCAT
>NW_011496036.1:0-518 GCF_000754665.1 Bison bison bison | reverse complement strand
GTGGTAGGGCTGAGACCCATACTGAGATGTGACTGTTTGTCCACATACTGTTTACTCATTACACGCAACTCTAGTGTCTTTTCCAGACAGTTTGGACAGAAATGAGGTAATGAAACTGGTGATATTTTTAAAAAACACTTCACATAGTTTCCCACTGAGCATGATCAGAGGGTCCAGAGATGATCATTGGTTCATCAGCTGTAACAGTGATCTCTACTCACATTGCACTTCATTGCTTATGCTACTTTAAGCATAACATTTTTCTCTTGACGTTCTGGTACTTATATCACAAGACAATTTTAATTATCCCTAAAACAGTTAAAATACTGTTCTTCTATCAGTTCTATTTCACTCTTCCTTTGCATCCATGTACCCATGTTCCTCAGACCAGCCTGCTGCCACCACAAACTCATTCCATATGTTTTTGTGCTTTGTTTTGTTGCTATTCACTGCTGTCAGCGGTTGCGGGTATGCTAAACTACACTCACATTTATATTTCTTTAAATTATTTTTTTATT
>NW_011496035.1:0-559 GCF_000754665.1 Bison bison bison | reverse complement strand
CTGGCCTCGAGACGTGTGAGAAGGTCTCTCGAGGTTTTTCTCGGGTTGAGGCAAAAACCCTGGCTTCCGTTGACTTGTGCAGGTGACCTCAGGGGGCTTCTCATGGTGGCTCTGAGAAGTCAGGGAAACTGGAGGTGGAGGGGCCTCTCGGCACTCCACTGGGTTTGGTGCATTGGAAAGGACCTCATCTCCAGTTGAGGCAGGAACCTCAGGGTTCCTCTGATTTCAGACTCCGATTCCAGGGTCCCTGCAGACTTCGGACAGGAGAGTCAGCCCTCGTCTTGGGTTGAGGCCTGGAATTCCGCTTGGCTCTCGAGGTGTTCCCGGGGAGACAGGCCACTTGTCGAGGGGTATTTGGAACCTGGGGGTTTTTTCCCGACGATGCACGGGCGAGTCACTACCCCTTCGTGTTGACTTCATTCACAGGGTGGAGTTCGAAGAGGTATCCGGGCATCGGGTTCTTATCAAGAGGGGACCGGGAAATCGGGGTCCTTCGGGATGTGGAACCCCCACGAGGCCACGTCTGGAATGTCGTCGTGAGACCGGCCTCATCCTGAGG
>NW_011496034.1:0-551 GCF_000754665.1 Bison bison bison | reverse complement strand
AAGGAGGCTCGGCATACGCAAATGCGGGATCGAGCCTCAGGAGTCCACCCGGATATTCTCGAGCATCTCCCCCCCAAAAAAACCGGAGTCTGCCTACTGTATTGCTTTGTGCTCTCACCTCTGATTTCACTGGGGGCTGTCCCCCACCACCATCTCGCTCTCTCTGTCAAAGAGTTAACTTACAGCTCCAATTCATAAAGTTCCTTGTCATTCTTCCCTTTAACTTCCAGCTGAGTCTCCATCTGGAGCGCGGAACCCACCACGCTTACTAATTATGCCTGGGCTGCTAAGACCCACTCGAGAGGTTGTCTAGGGTGAGGCACCTTTCGCTATTTGAGAGGGCGCCTGCGGCCTACGTAAGTGGTGCAAACTTCTTGTCTTGAAGTTTGATTGGTCTTCCGCGTAAACCAAGCTACTCAGTCTCTTTTCTCCACCGAATTTTCCTACTGAGCTCTCCTCATACTATTATTCTTGACATCTCGGATTAGCTTATAAATAGTCGCCTAGGCCATCTCTCCTTCGAATACCCTGGATCAGTTGGGGCTGGTCCC
>NW_011496033.1:0-534 GCF_000754665.1 Bison bison bison | reverse complement strand
ATGGAACTCCGCTTGCCTCTCGACGTATTCCCGGGAGACAGGCCACTTGTTGAGCGGTATTTGGAACCTGGTTGTCTTTTCCCGACGATGCACGGGCGAGTCACTGCCCCTTCGTGTTGACTTCATTCACAGGGTGGAGTTGGAAGAGGTGTCCGGGCATCGGGTTCTTATCAAGAGGGGACCGGGAAATCTGGGTCCTTCGGAATGTGGAACCACCCACGAGGCCACGTCTGGAATGTCGTCGTGAGACCGGCCTCATCCTGAGGTGCGACCGGAAGGTCGGGAACCCCTTCCAGACAAAGCAGAGGAGTCGACCCTCCTGTCCAGATCAGGAGGGTAGAAGAGGCTCAGAGGAAGTGGTGCCGGAAAACTTCGGTGTTCCTCTCGAGGGAGACCGGGATGTCGGGGCGCTTTGTGGGTCGCATCAAGGGTGACAAGTACCGTTTCGAACTCCAATTCCTAAAGTGGGACTTCTCCTGAGACGCTGTAGCGGCACAGGGGGACATCTTGTGATGACGGGGGAACCACGTGGTT
>NW_011496032.1:0-515 GCF_000754665.1 Bison bison bison | reverse complement strand
GGGAGGACCGAGCTCAGGGTGAGAGTGAGGGGCAGCTAGCGTGGTGAGTCCTCCTCAGCTGAGTGGGTTCTGGGGACGCCCTTGAGTTCAGGGCTGCCCTTTCAGTAGCCTCACTGGAGGCTTGTTTGGGGGGTAGAGGGGGCAGAAGCCCACTTAGAAGACGTGCTCATTCCCAGGGGTGGTGGTTTCTGAAGGAGTTTATACTGGTTGGTTCGACTGTGACCCAGTACCTTGCAGGGTCGTGTTTGACAGGGGGCCTGAGCTGTGGGCACAGCCTGCCTTCTCCTGCACTGCGCACTCAATTGTTGACTTTTTGGCAGCCCCTCCCCCCTCTCTGCACCCTTGACAGTGGACCTGAGCCCAGCCCCCCCTGTTACCACCGGAGCCCCTTGTGACCGAGTGGGTTCCAGTTCGGGGCTCCTGGGAGATGTGCTGGAGGCGGAGCCTTCATGCCATTTGGTGGTCATAGTGTGAGAGCAGTGGTCATAGTGTGAGAACGGTGTGTGTGAGAGTGG
>NW_011496031.1:0-558 GCF_000754665.1 Bison bison bison | reverse complement strand
CAATCCATCCAGCCCACAGAGGCAATCCAAGCTGTCTAGAATTCAGGGATCCAACGAGGACTACGGAAAGGAAAGATGACCTGACCTAGGAGGGCCATGATATTCTATAGAACCGGACAAAGTTGGTTTGCAAGGAAACTTGATTCCTTGGAACCCGGAAAGCTGGTTCTTTTCATATGCAATTCCAAACCAGGAGCTCCTTCCCAAAGCCTGCCTGGCCGCCAGCCCCACCCCCCACTCCCCAGAAAAAAACCGGCTCAAAGAAATCTTTTCCATCTCAGGCGGAAAACTGGAAGATGTCTTGTCTTGTCTGTCTGGATTGATGTCTGTGTCAGTGTGAGCCTTGTGATTTTTGATAATACTGCTCAAGTTCTGAGTTTCTTATTTCAATGGTCTCAAGACAAGGCAGCCCTTGCAAACCCAACTGCTTCCAATACAAGAAAACTTTGACCTCAGGGAATGTCAGAGTCCCGTGAACTGGGAACTAGACAATATGAAATATCTAGTAGTTTTGTTTTTGCTCCTCTACTGTAGACATGTCTAAGAGTCATCAACATG
>NW_011496030.1:0-583 GCF_000754665.1 Bison bison bison | reverse complement strand
CCCCTCCCCCCCTCACAGCCAGCAGCATTTCCAAGTGACCTCCTAAGGCCTTCGCCAAACTACAGGGGCACCTCTGGGCTTCCTAGTTTCCCTCATTTTTCGGAATACTTTCTAAAAAAAAGAAAACAAAAAACAAATTAAAAACAAAAACAAAAAAAACCCCGCACATTTCTTCGTACAATGCCACAGTGGAAGGAACACAGGCCTTCAATACTAAGACCTAAATTTGCAAAAAACTTGGAGCTTGGTTTTTTGTTTTGTTTTGTTTTGTTTTGTTTGAATCAAACCACCACATCATTTACAATTTTTACACGTTCTAATTATTCGGTTCCAAAACACCAAACTTGTACTGCACACGGTCCCCATGGAAAGGCCCCCTCAGCAGGACAGCCACAGATGCTGCCATGAAAGGGCAGCAGGGTGCCCTCCTCCCTTGTTTTCTGCCTGGGCGGCCACCGGGTTTTGAAACCCATGCACCCTACTAAGTTTCTAGGGTGCAATTCGTGGACCCTTCCCTTTACCATCCCAGCAGGTGGTCAAGGGGCCGCTGGCCTCCAAAGTGCCAGAAGCAGGGCTGGGCCAG
>NW_011496029.1:0-553 GCF_000754665.1 Bison bison bison | reverse complement strand
TGGCCTACGAGGCCAACCTCGCGACCTCTCTCCAAACGCCTCAGGAGGCTTGACCCCTTAGTCCACCCAGTGAGCTCCAAGAGATACCCGTCGCGACTCGAGAGCAGAGCGGGGTCCTTTGCTTCCACTCGAGATGAACGCCTGTCTCCCCGCGTGCGTCTGGAATGCAACCCCGAGATCCCTGTGCCCCTGGGGAGGAACATTGGCTTCTGGACACAAGCCTAGATGAGGTCTATTGGCCCTGCAGTCACTCGAGAGCAATCCCCAGCTTTCCTTCGCAACTCGAATGGAAGATTGGACTTCCCTGGGCCAACACAAGAGGCATCCTGAATTCCCCGTCGTAACTGGAGAATCCTGCCGCAACTCGAGAAAAGCCACGTGGTTCCCCCGTCATCGCAAGATGAAGCCCTTTCCCGCTACAGCGTCTCAGGAGAAGTCCCACGTTAGGAATTGGTGGTCGAAACGGTCCTTGGCACCCTTGATGCGCCCCACAAAGTTCCCCGGCATCCCGGTCTCCCTGGAGAGGAACCCCGAGGTTTTCCGGCACCACTTC
>NW_011496028.1:0-523 GCF_000754665.1 Bison bison bison | reverse complement strand
GGCAAATGCTCCAGAGCCAAAATCTTGGTCATGGCACTGAACAAGTTAAGTCCTGCCCTTGTTAGATCCCCCAACACATACTCCTGACACCACATCTCAGGTCTTGCAATGAACACGGTGCATCCTACACTTTTCCAACACTCTGACAAACACTCCTGAGCCAGCGTCTCATTCCCTGCCCTGAACTAGTTTGGGTCAAACACTTGATCAACCCACTGGCAAATGTTCCTGAGCCCATATCTCGGTCCCTGCACTGAAACACGCAGTGTCCTTCCCATGTTCAAGCTGTGGGAAACACTCGTGAGCCCACATCTCGGTGCCTACACCGAACAAGGCTGGGTCCTGCCCTTGATCAACACCCCTAGAAATACTCCTGAACCTACATCTCAGTCCCTGCACTGAACCAGTCTAAGTTATGCATTGTTAGAGCCATCAAAACATACTCCTGAGCCCACATCTCGGTCGGTGTACTGAACTAGGCTGGGTCAAGCACTTGATCAAGCCACCGGCAAATGCTCCTGAG
>NW_011496027.1:0-542 GCF_000754665.1 Bison bison bison | reverse complement strand
AGACAGGCATTCATCTCGAGTGGAAAGCAAAAGAACCCCCGCTCTGCTCTCGAGTCGCGACGGGTATCTCTTGGAGCTCACTGGGTGGACTAAAGGGAGTCAAGCCTCCTGAGGCGTTTGGAGAGAGGTCGCGAGGTTGGCCTCTAGGCCATGCAGGAGACGAAGGCCCTCATCTCCGCGATGACGGGGGAGTCTCGGGGTGGTTCTCGAGCGGCGGCCCCAGGGTGCGGTTTCTCACGAGGTACGACGGCGAGGTCAGTGAGCCTCTCGTGGGGCGCCAGGGAAGTCGGGTCTCCATGCGAGTGGCGAGGGGGAGCGCGTCATTGCTCTCGAGTCATGGTAGGGGAACCTGGCCTCGAGACGTGTTGAAGAAGGTCTCTCGAGGCCTTTCTCGGGTTGAGGCAGGAAACCCTGGCTTCCCTCGACTTGTGCAGGTGACCTCAGGGGGCTTCTCATGGTGGCTTTGAGAAGTCAGGGACACTGGAGGTGGGGGGGGCCTCTCGGGACTCCACGGGGTTTGGTGCATTGGAAGAGGGCCTCAT
>NW_011496026.1:0-545 GCF_000754665.1 Bison bison bison | reverse complement strand
GTCGGGAACCCCTTCCAGACAGAGCAGGGGAGTCGACCCTCCTGTGGAGATCAGGAGGGTAGATGGGGCTCAGAGGAAGTGGTGCCGGAAAACCTCGGTGTTCCTCTCCAGGGAGACCGGGATGCCGGGGAACTTTGTGGGGGCGCATCAAGGGTGCCAAGTACCGTTTCGACCTCCAATTCCTAATGTGGGACTTCTCGTGAGACGCTGTACCGGAAAGGGCTTCATCTTGCGATGACGGGGGAACCACGTGGTTTTCTCGAGTTGCGGTGGGATTCTCGAGTTACGACGGGGAATTCGGGATGCCTCTTGTGTTGGCCCAGGGAAGTCCAATCTTCCATTCGAGTTGCGAAGGAAAGCTGGGGATTGCTCTCGAGTGACTGCAGGGCCAATAGACCTCATCTGGGCTTGTGTCCAGAAGCCAATGTTCCTCTCCAGGGGCGACCGGGATCTCGGGGTTGCATTCCAGACGCACCCGGGGAGACAGGAATTCATCTCGATTGGAAGCAAAGAAGCCCGCTCTGCTCTCGAGTCGCGACGGGTAT
>NW_011496025.1:0-547 GCF_000754665.1 Bison bison bison | reverse complement strand
ATCAGGCACTCTATCTATCAGATCTAGGCCCTTAAATCTATTTCTCACTTCCACTGCATAATCATAAGGGGTTTGATTTAGGTCATACCTGAATGGTCTAGTGGTTTTCCCTACTTTCTTCAATTTAAGTCTGAATTTGGCAATAAGGAGTTCGTGGTCTGAGCCACAGTCAGCTCCTGGTCTTGTTTTTGCTGACTGTATAGAGCTTCTCCATCTTTGGCTGCAAAGAATATAATCAATCTGATTTTGGTGTGGACCATCTGGTGATGTCCAGGTATAGAGTCTTCTCTTGTGTTGTTGGAAGAGGGTGTTTGTTATGACCAGTACATTTTCTTGGCAAAACTCTATTAGTCTTTGCCCTGCTTCATTCTGTATTCCGAGGCCAAATTTGCCTGTTACTCCAGGAGTTTCTTGACTTCCTACTTTTGCATTCCAGTCCCCTATAATGAAAAGGACATCTTTTTTGGGTGTTAGTTGGAAAAGGTCTTGTAGGTCTTCATAGAACAGTTCAACTTCAGCTTCTTCAGCGTTACTGGTTGGGGCATAG
>NW_011496024.1:0-518 GCF_000754665.1 Bison bison bison | reverse complement strand
TAAAAGGGGGGAATGAAAAGGAGGGAGACAGATCCAGCCAGTAATCAGTTCCCTAAGTGTTCTCCACCATCTGGGAACACACATAAAATTCACAGAGTTGGGTAGAGTAGAGAGGGGTTAGGGAGGAGACACAGGCGACCTGGTGGAGAAAAAGGAGAGTCCAAAGGGAGAGAGAGCAGTCAAAGCCAGTAATCTCGCTCCGTAGTGAAAAATGGGTCCTGAACATTGGGTTCTTAAAGGTACAAAATTGGTAACAAATACATAAAAGCAAAAATTAAAAATCTAGAGTAGAGTTTGGAGTTTCAAAAATACGATGCTAAAGAAAAGAAGAAGGAAAAGAAAGAGAAAAAACGAACAAAGAAAAACAAACAATGTCGCAAAAATTATAAAGAAAATACAGGTACAAAATTGATAACTAATACCAAAAAGCAAAAATTAAAAATCTAGAGTAGCGTTTGGAATTTCAAAATTACAATGTTAAAAAAAAGGAAGAAGAAACATAAAGAGAGAAAACAAAC
>NW_011496023.1:0-515 GCF_000754665.1 Bison bison bison | reverse complement strand
TCATTCAGACTCACGTCCATCGAGTCAGTGATGCCATCCAGCCATCTCATCCTCTGTCGTCCCCTTTTCCTCCTGCCCCCAATCCCTCCCAGCATCAGAGTCTTTTCCAATGAGTCAACTCTTTGCATGAGGTGGCCAAAGTACTGGAGTTTCAGCTTTAGCATCATTCCTTCCAAAGAAATCCCAGGGCTGATCTCCTTCAGAATGGACTGGATGGATCTCCTTGCAGTCCAAGGGACTCTCAAGAGTCTTCTCCAACACCACAGTTCAATAGCATCAATTCTTCAGTGCTCAGCCTTCTGCACAGTCCAACTCTTACATCCATACGTGACCACAGGAAAAACCATAGCCTTGACTAGACGGACCTTTGTTGGCAAAGTAATGTCTCTGCTTTTCAATATGCTATCTAGGTTGGTCATACCTTTTCTTTCAAGGAGTAAGAGTCTTTTAATTTCATGGCTGCAGTCACCATCTGCAGTGATTTTGGAGCCCCCAAAAATAAAGTCTGACACTGT
>NW_011496022.1:0-530 GCF_000754665.1 Bison bison bison | reverse complement strand
AGTCGCGATGACGGGGGAGGCTCGGGGTTGTTCTCGAGCGGCGGCCCCAGTGTGCGGTTTCTCGCGAGGTACGACGGCGAGGTCAGTGAGCCTCTCGTTGGGCGCCAAGGAAGTCGGGTCCCCATGCTAATGGCGAGGGGAGCGCGTCATTGCTCTCAAGTCATAGTAGGGGAATCTGGCCTCGAGACGTGTTGAAGAAGGTCTCTCGAGGTCTTTCTCGGGTTGAGGCAGGACACCCTGGGGTCCCTCGACTTGTGCAGGTGACCTCAGGGGGCTTCTCATGGTGGCTCTGAGAAGTCAGGGAAACTGGAGGTGGGAGGGGCCTCTCGGCACTCCACTGGGTTTGGTGCATTGGAAGAGGGCCTCATCTCCAGTTGAGGCAGGAACCTCAGGTTTCCTCTGACTTCAGACTCCGATCGCAAGGTCCCTACTGATTGGGACAGGAGAGTCAGGCCTCGTCTTGTGTTGAGGCATGGAACTCCGCTTGCCCCTCGAGGTGTTCCCGGGGAGACAGGCCACTTGTCGAGAGG
>NW_011496021.1:0-554 GCF_000754665.1 Bison bison bison | reverse complement strand
TTTTTCAGAAAGTAAGACAGACTGTAGATTCTCAGAGACTAGTGCACAGATTCACTGGGTATATGGTAACAGCAACAACCAGAAATTAATTCTTTGTTCATTCTAAGAATTAGTGGCCAGTTGGAATTGGAATATAAATTGCTTTAAATATAAGATACAGATAACTATAATTACTTATTTCCTTTTAAGTTTTTCACTATTTACTGGTAAATAGTGGTATTGTTCTCTATGAAGTTATTTAAATGATCTTTTCACTATAAAGCTCTAAATAATAAAGATCTCCTTCAGTTATGTCCTCTGTACAGATTACTTTGAACTCCATCTTTGGACCAGAGCACTCTAAGTTTACGTGGGTTTCTCTTACCTTGGAGGTGGGGTATCTCTTCAGGGTTCCTCCAACAAAGCGCAGCCGCTGCTCCTTACTTGGACGACTGGTATCTCCGCACCGCCCCCCCTCCCGACCTTGAACGTGGAAGAGCTCCTTTGGCCCTCCGGCGCCCGTGCAGCCAGCGCTCCTTGGATATGGGGCTGCCCCTCCCAGACGCCGCCCCTGG
>NW_011496020.1:0-508 GCF_000754665.1 Bison bison bison | reverse complement strand
ATCTCCTTGCAGTCCAAGGGACACTCAAGAGTCTACTCCAACACCACAGTTCAAAAGTCATTCGATTCTTCTGCACTCAACCTTTTTATAGTTGGACTCTGACATCCATACATCACACTGGAAGACCTAGCCTTGACTAGACGGACCTTTGTTGGCAAGTAATGTCTCTGCTTTTTAATATGCTGTCTAGTTGGTCATAACTTTCTCCAAGGGTAAGTGTCTTTTAATTCATGGCTGCAATCACCATTTGCAGTGATTTTGGAGCCCAGAAAATAAAGTCAGCCACTGTTTCCCCATCTATTTGCCATGAAGTGATGGGACCAGATGCCATGATCTTAGTTTTCTGAATGTTGAGCTTTAAGCCAACTTTTTCACTCTCCTCTTTCACTTTCAGCAAGAGGCTTTTTAGTTCTTCAGTTCAATTCAGTTCAGTTCAGTTGCTTTCTGCCATAAGGGTGGTGTCATCTGCATATCTGAAGTTATTGATATTTCTCCCGGCAATCTTGAT
>NW_011496019.1:0-523 GCF_000754665.1 Bison bison bison | reverse complement strand
GGGAAGTCCAATCTTCCATTCGAGTTGCGAGGAAAGCTGGGGATTGCTCTCGAGTGACTGCAGGGCCAATAGACCTCATCTAGGCTTGTGTCCAGAAGCCAATGTTCCTCTCCAGGGGCGACAGGGATCTCGGGTTGCATTCCAGACGCACCCGGGGAGACAGGCATTACCCCCTTCGAGTGGAAGCAAGAACCCCGCTCTGCTCTCGAATCGCGACGGGTATCTCTTGGAGCTCACTGGGTGGAGTCAAGGGAGTCAAGCCTCCTGAGGCGTTTGGAGAGAGGTCGCGAGATTGGTCTCTAGGCCATGCAGGAGACGAAGGCCCTCATCTCTCGATGACGGGGGAATCTCGGGGTTGTTCTCGAGCGGCGGCCCCAGTGTGCGGTTTCTCACGAGGTACGACGGCGAGGTCAGTGAGCCTCTCGTGGGGCGCCAGGGAAGTCGGTTCTCCATCCGAGCGGCGAGGGAGAGCGCGTCACAGCTCCCGAGCCATGGTAGGGGAATCTGGCCTCGAGACGTGTTG
>NW_011496018.1:0-501 GCF_000754665.1 Bison bison bison | reverse complement strand
CTTTGCCAACAAAGGTCCATCTAGTCAAGGCTATGTTTTTTCCATTGGTCATGTATGAATGTGAGAGCTGGACTGTGAAGAAAGCTGAGCACTGAAGAACTGATGCTTTTGAACTGTTGTGTTGGAGAAGACTCTTGAGAGTCCCTTGGACTGCAAGGAGTTCCAACCAGTCCATTCTGAAGGAGATCAGCCCTGGGATTTCTTTGGAAGGAATGATGCTAAGGCTGAAACTCCCGTATTTTGGCCACCTCGTGCAAAGAGTTGACTCATTGGAAAAGACTCTGATGCTGGGAGGGATTGGGGGCAGGAGGAGAAGGGGACGACAGAGGATGAGATGGCTGGATGGCATCACTGAGTCGATGGACGTGAGTCTGAGTGAACTCCAGGAGTTGGTGATGGACAGGGAGGCCTGGCGTCCTGCGATTCATGCAGTCACAAAAAGTCGGACACGACTGAGCAACTGAACTGAAATGAACTGAATGTTTCATTGTATATATATAT
>NW_011496017.1:0-575 GCF_000754665.1 Bison bison bison | reverse complement strand
CTAGATGAGGTCTATTGGCCCTGCAGTCACTCGAGAGCAATCCCCAGCTTTCCTTCGCAACTCGAATGGAAGATTGGACTTGCCTGGGCCAACACAGAGGCATCCTGAATTCCCCGTCGTAACTCGAGAATCCCGCCGTAACTCGAGAAAAACCACGTGGCTCCCCCGTCATCGCAAGATGAAGCCCTTTCCCGCTACAGCGTCTCAGGAGAAGTCCCACGTTAGGAACTGGAGGTCGAAAGGGCACTTGGCACCCTTGATGGGACCCACAAAGTTCCCCGAAATCCCGGTCTCCCTCGAGAGGAACACTGAGGTTTTCCGGCACCCCCTCCTCTGAGCCCTTTCTCCCCTCCTGATCTGGACAGGAGGGTCGACTCCCCTGCTTTGTCTGGAAGGGGTTCCCGACCTTCCGGTCGCACCTCAGGATGAGGCCGGTCTCACGAAGACATTCTAGACGTGGCCTCGTGGATGGTTCCACATTCCATCGGACCCCGATTTCCCGGTCCCCTCTTGAAAAGAACCCGATGCCCGGACACCTTTCCGAACTCCACCCTGTGAATGAAGTCAACACGAAG
>NW_011496016.1:0-511 GCF_000754665.1 Bison bison bison | reverse complement strand
GATGCCCGGACACCTCTTCGAACTCCACCCTGTGAATGAAGTCAACGACGAAGGGGTAGTGACTCGCCCGTGCATCGTCGGGAAAAGACCCCCAGGTTCAAAATACCGCTCGACAAGTGGCCTGTCTCCCCGGGAACACCTCGAGAGGCAAGCGGAGTTCCATGCCTCAACCCAAGACGAGGCCTGACTCTCCTGTCCCAAGTCTGCAGGGACCTTTGCGATCGGAGTCTGAAGTCAGAGGAATCCTGAGGTTCCTGCCTCAACTGGAGATGAGGCCCTCTTCCAATGCACCAAACCCAGTGGAGTGCCAAGAGGCCCCTCCCACCTCCAGTTTCCCTGACTTCTCAGAGCCACCATGAGAAGCCCCATGAGGTCACCTGCACAAGTCAAGGGAAGCCAGGGTTTCTGCCTCAACCCAAGAAAGACCTCTAGAGACCTTCTTCAACACGTCTCGAGGCCAGATTCCCCTACCATGACTCGAGAGCAATGACGCGCTCCCCCTCGCCACTTG
>NW_011496015.1:0-543 GCF_000754665.1 Bison bison bison | reverse complement strand
AATTGCCAGCTGAGCTGCGTGATTCCTGCCTGGTACGTGCTTGATTATTGCCAGTTGAGCAGCATGATTCGTCACTGCTGAGCTCCATGCTTATTGCCTGCTGATTGCGTGGTTCGTGTCTGCTCAGCTCTTTGAGTATTGCCTCCTGAGGTCCCTGTTCGGTCGCCACCTGCCGGGGACCAGCCCCAACTGATCCAGGGTATTCGAAGGAGAGATGGCCTAGGCGACTATTTATATGCTAATCAGAGATGTCAAGAATAATAGTATGAGGAGAGCTCAGTAGGAAAATTCGTTGGAGAAAAGAGACTGAGTAGCTTGGTTTACGCGGAAGACCAATCAAACTTCAAGACAAGAAGTTTGCACCACTTACGTAGGCCGCAGGGGCCGTCTCGAATAGTGGAAGGTGCCTCACCCTAGACACGTTCTCGAGTGGGTCTTAGCAGCCCAGGCATAATTAGGAAACGTGGTGGGTTCTGCGCTCCAGATGGAGACTCAGCTGGAAGTTAAAGGGAAGAATGACAAGGAACTTTATGAATTGGAGCT
>NW_011496014.1:0-523 GCF_000754665.1 Bison bison bison | reverse complement strand
TCGACCCTGGAGAGGAACTTTGGCTTCTGGACACAAGCCCAGATGAGGTCTATTGGCCCTGCAGTCACTCGAGAGCAATCCCCAGCTTTCCTTCGCAACTCGAATGGAAGATTGGACTTCCCTGGGCCAACACAAGAGGCATCCCGAATTCCCCGTGGTAACTCGAGAATCCCGCCGCAACTCGAGAAAAACCACGTGGTTCCCCCGTCATCGCAAGATGAAGCCCTTTCCCGCTACAGCGTCTCAGGAGAAGTCCCACGTTAGGAATTGGAGGTCGAAACGGTACTTGGCACCCTTGATGCGCCCCCACAAAGTTCCCCGGCATCCCGGTCTCCCTGGAGAGGAACACCGAGGTTTTCCGGCACCACTTCCTCTGAGCCCCTTCTACCCTCCTGATCTCCACAGGAGGGTCGACTCCCCTGCTTTGTCTGGAAGGGGTTCCCGACCTTCCGGTCCACGTCAGGATGAGGCCGGTCTCACGACGACATTCCAGACGTGGCCTCGTGGGTGCTTCCACATTGCG
>NW_011496013.1:0-518 GCF_000754665.1 Bison bison bison | reverse complement strand
AGCTGGTTCTTTTCATATCCAATTCCAAACCAGGAGCTCCTTCCCAAAGCCTGCCTGGCCGCCAGCCCCACCCCCCACTCCCCAGAAAAAAACGGCTCAAAGAAATCTTTTCCATCTCAGGCGGAAAACTGGAAGATGTCTTGTCTTGTCTGTCTGGATTGATGTCTGTGTCAGTGTGAGCCTTGTGATTTTTGATAATAGTGCTCAAGTTCTGAGTTCTTATTTCAATGGTCTCAAGACAAGGCAGCCCTTGCAAACCCAACTGCTTCCAATACAAGAAAACTTTGACCTCAGGGAATGTCAGAGTCCCGTGAACTGGGAACTAGTCAATATTAAATATCTAGTAGTTTTGTTTTTGCTCCTCTACTGTAGACATGTCTAAGAGTCATCAACATGAAGCACAAAATGTTCATAGTGCGTCGGTTTGTTCTAAGGTAAAAATTGCTATATCGTTATATCTGTCACAAGCTTGTCAACAAGAAAGTACCTCGAAAGAACAGGAACAAAACGAAAAATTA
>NW_011496012.1:0-508 GCF_000754665.1 Bison bison bison | reverse complement strand
TTCCTGGCCTCTCTCTTCTTTTCCTGGAGCCCCATGTGTCTGTGTTCCTGCCAGTTCCTCACTGTGGTGGTTACTACAGGGCCGTGATGTAGCTTGAAGTGGGAGAGGAAGATGCCTCCAGCTGTGTTCTTCTTTCTCAGAGTCTTTTTTGGCCGTTTAAGGTCCGTTCAATATTAGCAGTCTAATATTGGGAATATTTCTATTTCTGTGAAACATGCCATTGAATATTATTTTGTGATTGCAGTCAGTGTATTTGTTGATGACTTTTGTTGGAATGGACATTTTAATTCCTCATTGTTCCTGTGCGTGAGCGTGGAATAGTTTTCTGTTTGTTTGTGTTTTCTTTGGTTTCTTTATCAGTGCTTTCTAGTTTTCTGACTACTGGTCTTTTATGTCCTTGATTAAGTTTGTTGCCAGATGTTTTACTCTTTTGGATGCAATTATAAGTGGGATGTTCTTAATTTTTGTTTCTGATTGGTGTTAGTGTATACAAACGCAAGTGAATTTT
>NW_011496011.1:0-509 GCF_000754665.1 Bison bison bison | reverse complement strand
CTTGTGTTGGCCCAGGGAAGTCCAATGTTCCATTCGAGTTGCGAAGAAAAGCTGGGGATTGCTCTCGAGTGACTGCAGGGCCAATAGACCTCATTTAGGCTTGTGTCCAGAAGCCAATGTTCCTCTCCAGGGGCGACAGGGATCTCGGGGTTGCATTCCAGACGCACCCGGGGAGACAAGCATTCATCTCGAGTGGAAGCAAGGAAACCCGCTCTGCTCTCGAGTCGCGACGGGTATCTCTTGGAGCTCACTGGGTGGACTAAAGGGAGTCAAGGTTCCTGAGGCGTTTGGAGAGAGGTCGCGAGATTGGTCTCTAGGCCATGCAGGAGACGAAGGCCCTCATCTCGCGATGACGGGGCAGTCTCGGTGTTGTTCTCGAGCGGCGGCCCCAGTGTGTGCTTTCTCACGAGGTACTACGGCGAGGTCAGTGAGCCTCTCGTGGGGCTCCAGGGAAGTCGGGTCTCCATGCGAGTGGCAAGGGGGAGCGCGTCATTGCTCTCGAGTCATGG
>NW_011496010.1:0-514 GCF_000754665.1 Bison bison bison | reverse complement strand
AGATACCCGTCGCGATTCGAGAGCAGAGTGGGGTTCTTTGCTTCCACTCGAGATGAATGCCTGTCTCCCCAGGTGCTTCTGGAATGCAACCCCGAGATCCCTGTCGCCCCTGGAGAGGAACACTGGCTTCTGGACACCAGCCTAGATGAGGTCTATTGGCCCTGCAGTCACTCGAGAGCAATCCCCAGCTTTCCTTCGCAACTCGAATGGAAGATTGGACTTGCCTGGGCCAACACAAGAGGCATCCTGAATTCCCCGTCGTAACTCGAGAATCCCGCCGTAACTCGAGAAAAACCACGTGGCTCCCCCGTCATCGCAAGATGAAGCCCTTTCCCGCTACAGCGTCTCGGGAGAAGTCCCACGTTAGGAATTGGAGGTCGAAAGGGCACTTGGCACCCTTGATGCGACCCACAAAGTTCCCCGAAATCCCGGCCTCCCTCGAGAGTAACACTGAGGTTTTCCGGCACACCCTCCTCTGAGCCCTTTCTCCCCTCCTGATCTGGACAGGAGGGTC
>NW_011496009.1:0-554 GCF_000754665.1 Bison bison bison | reverse complement strand
ATGTTCATGGATTGGAAGAATCAATATAGTGAAAATGAGTATACTACCCAAAGCAATTTATAGATTCAATGCAATCCCTATCAAGCTACCAACAGTATTCTTTACAGAGCTAGAACAAATAATTTCACAATTTGTATGGAAATAAAAAAACCTCGAATAGCCAAAGCGATCTTGAGAAAGAAGAATGGAACTAGAGGAATCAACCTACCTGACTTCAGGCTCTACTACAAAGCCACAGTTATCAAGACAGTATGGTACTGGCACAAAGACAGAAATATAGATCAATGGAACAAAATAGAAAGCCCAGAGATAAATTCACGCACATATGGACACCTTATCTTTGACAAAGGAGGCAAGAATATACAATGGATTAAAAACAATCTCTTTAACAAGTGGTGCTGGGAAAACTGGTCAACCACTTGTAAAAGAATGAAACTAGAACACTTTCTAACACCATACACAAAAATAAACTCAAAATGAATTAAAGATCTATCTAATCGTAAGACCAGAAACTATAAAACTCCTAGAGGAGAACATAGGCAAAACACTCTCTG
>NW_011496008.1:0-566 GCF_000754665.1 Bison bison bison | reverse complement strand
GCCAAGTACCGTTTCGACCTCCAATTCCGTAACTGGGACTTCTCCTGAGACGCTGTAGCGGGAAAGGGCTTCATCTTGCGATGACGGGGGAACCACGTGGTTTTCTCGAGTTGCGGCGGGATTCTCGAGTTACGACGGGGAATTCAGGATGCCTCTTGTGTTGGCCCAGGGAAGTGCAATCTTCCATTCGAGTTGCGGAGGAAAGCTGGGGATTGCTCTCGAGTGACTGCAGGGCCGATAGACCTCATCTAGGCTTGTGTCCAGAAGCCAATGCTCCTCTCCAGGGGCGACCGGGATCTCGGGGTTGCATTCCAGACACACCCGGGGAGACAGGCATTCATCTCGAGTGGAAGCAAAGAACCCCGCTCTGCTCCCGAGTGGCGACGGGTATCTCTTGGAGCTCACTGGGTGGACTAAAGGGAGTCAAGCCTCCTGAGGCGTTTGGAGAGAGGTCGCGAGATTGGCCTCTAGGCCATGCAGGAGACGAAGGCCCTCACCTTCGCGATGACAGGGGAGTCTCGGGGTGGTTCTCGAGCGGCGGCCCCAGGGTGCGGTTTCTCACGAGG
>NW_011496007.1:0-522 GCF_000754665.1 Bison bison bison | reverse complement strand
TTACTGAAAAGAGATGGGAATACCAAATCACCTGACCTGCCTCTTGAGAAACCTATATGCAGGTCAGGAAGCAACAGTTAGAACTGGACATGGAACATCAGACTGGTACCAAATAGGAAAAGGAGCACGTCAAGGCTGTATATTGTCACCCTGCTTATTTAACTTATATGCAAAATACATCATGAGAAATGCTGGGCTGGAAGAAGCACAAGCTGGAATCAAGATTGCTGGGAGAAATACCAGTAACCTCAGATATGCAGATGACACCACCCTTATGGCAGAAAGTGAAGAACAACAAAAGAGCCTCTTGATGAAAGTGAAAGAGGAGAGGGAAAAAGTTGGCTTAAAGCTCAACATTCAGAAAACTAAGATCATGGCATCTGGTCCCATCACTTCATGGCAATAGATGGGGAAACAGAAGAAATAGTGGCTGACTTTATTTTTCTGGGCTCCAAAGTCACTGAAGATGGTAATTGCAGCCATGAAATTAAAAGACACTTACTCCTTGGAAGGAAAGTTATG
>NW_011496006.1:0-569 GCF_000754665.1 Bison bison bison | reverse complement strand
GCTGGATCATGGAAAAAGCAAGAGAGTTCCAGTAAAACATCTATTTCTGCTTTATTGACTATGCCAAATCCTTTGACTGTGTGGAATCACAATAAACTGTGGGAAATTCTGAAAGAGATGGGAATACCAGACCACCTGACCTGCCTCTTGAGAAACCTGTATGCAGGTCAGGAAGCAACAGTTAGAACTGGACATGGAACAACAGACTGGTTCCAAATAGGAAAAGGAGTACGTCAAGGCTGTATATGGTCACCCTGCTTATTTAACTTATATGCAGAGTACATCATGAGAAATGCTGGGCTGGAGGAAGCACAAGCTGGAATCAAGATTGCCGGGAGAAATATCAATAACCTCAGATATGCAGATGCCACCACCCTTATGGCAGAAAATGAAGAGGAACTAAAAAGCCTCTTGATGAAAGTGAAAGAGGAGAGTGAAAAAGTTGAGCTTTAAAGCTCAACATTCAGAAAACTAAGATCATGGAATCAGGTCCCATCACTTCATGGGAAATAGATGGGGAAACAGTGGAAACAGTGACAGACTTTATTTTTGGGGGCTCCAAAATCACT
>NW_011496005.1:0-514 GCF_000754665.1 Bison bison bison | reverse complement strand
AGGCCACTTGTCGAGCTGTATTTGGAACTTTGGGTTTCTTTCCGGACGATGCACGGGCGAGTCACTGCCCCTTCGTGTTGACTTCATTCACAGGGTGGAGTTCGGAGAGGTGTCCGGGCATCGGGTTCTTACCAAGAGGGACCGGGAAATCGGGGTGCTTCGCAATGTGGAAGCACCCACGAGGCCACGTCTGGAATGTCGTCGTGAGAACGGCCTCATCCTGAGGTGCGACCGGAAGGTCGGGAACCCCTTCCAGACAAAGCAGGGGAGTCGACCCTCCTGTCGAGATCAGGAGGGTAGAAGGGGCTCAGAGGAAGTGGTGCCGGAAAACCTCGGTGTTCCTCTCCAGGGAGACCGGGATGCCGGGGAACTTTGTGGGGCGCATCAAGGGTGCCAAGGACCGTTTCGACCTCCAATTCCTAACGTGGGACTTCTCATGAGACGCTGTCGCGGGACAGGGCTTCATCTTGCGATGACGGAGGAACCACGTGGCTTTTCTCGAGTTGCGGCGGGG
>NW_011496004.1:0-533 GCF_000754665.1 Bison bison bison | reverse complement strand
CAACACACAGAAATCCCTTGCATTCCTATACACTAATAATGAGAAAACAGAAAGAGAAATTAAGGAAACAATCCATTCACCATTGCAATGGAAAGAATAAAATACTTAGGAATGTATCTACCTAAAGAAACTAAAGACCTATACATAGAAAACTATAAAACACTGGTGAAAGAAATCAAAGAGGACACTAATAGATGGAGAAATATAACATGTTCATGGATTGGAAGAATCAATATAGTGAAAACGAGTATACCACCTAATTGTTATTATTACATTTTCCTTCTTCTAACCCTGGGATTCTTCACTTCTTCTTTTTCTAGTTGATTTGGGTGTAAAGTTAGGTCATTTATTTGAGGTTTCTCTTGTTTCTTAGGGTAAGTTTGTATTTCTATGAACCTTTCCCTTCAGATCAGATCAGATCAGATCAGTCGCTGAGACATGTTCAACTCTTTGCAACCCTATGAATCGCAGCATGCCAGGTCTTCCTGTCCATCACCAACTCCCGGATTTCACTGAGACTCACGCCCATGGAG
>NW_011496003.1:0-566 GCF_000754665.1 Bison bison bison | reverse complement strand
GTGCCTTAATTAAACAACGGTGTATTTTCATTGTTTTAAAGTACCATATTTCTTTTAAAAACTAATGAGGCTGAATTATTTTGAGGAAAATGTTAACTCTTGGTTCTTTCAATAAAATGGAACTTAGGTGTAAAGACCAAAATATCTGCTGTGAATACACTGGGAAGAAAGAAAGAAGTGAAAAGATTCCTCTCCTGTTTTACCTCTAGTAAACAGATGTTTTGAATAAATTGTCTCACCATCATAAGACGAGTATGAACTCGTCTGTTTGGGAGTCTTTCTATATATTCCACTTATTTAGATATTTTCTTGAGATTTTTGATAGAATTTAAGGAAAGCAGAAATATGCATTTGAGGTTAATAAAAGGGGCTGTTTTCTTACAGACACTGCCCAAGTGTTTTACACCATTTGCTAACATCTATTCTTTTCATCATTTTGTGTTGCCACTACCATAAGAAGGGCGTTTCCAGAGTGAAGCTTTCAGACGACAGAGTGGAGTCATAATTTTCAATTCATGTGATTAGAAGTTGCAGACTTTCTATACTAAGTAATCCTCAGTTTTCTT
>NW_011496002.1:0-602 GCF_000754665.1 Bison bison bison | reverse complement strand
ACCAAATTAACTATACATCTATTAGAAGTCTCTAAACCCCACTCCCCAAACAATTTTAGTACACCTACCAAGTACTGTAGGTCATTTAGAAAAACAGAAATAAAACATACATCAGCCTTTGTAATTAAGCATTTTTCATAACATATAAACAGTGTTCAGATATAAACTGTTAACTAAATATTTTTCTAAATATGATTTATGTAATCAAGACTTTCTTAAACAAAGACACATCTTAGGAATATGATCTGTACAAACTTACAGTAGTGTAAGACTGTTCTATACATCAGTGTCTCTTTTGCTATCTCGTATACAGGGTTATCGTTACCATCTTTCTAAATTCCATATACATGCGTTAGTATACTGTATTTATGTTTTTCCTTCTGGCTTACTTCACTCTGTATAATAGTCTCCAGTTTCATCCACCTCATTAGAACTGATTCAAATGTATTCTTTTTAATGGCTGAGTAATACTCCAAAAGTTTTATTTCTTACTTAAGACTACTTACTCCATTGTAATTATTGCAGCTAAACAGTTTCTCCTTCCCTTCCAAAGACAACTGGAGGTATTCTGCTGCAGTTATTGTCACCTATTTTTTTCAGAA
>NW_011496001.1:0-528 GCF_000754665.1 Bison bison bison | reverse complement strand
TGAGTTCCATCACCTGGTAATATTCTCTTCAATCATTTGTTCTAGTCTCTAAACTGCTGAAAAGAGACAAGTTAAAGACAGATAAGTTATCAGGAGTAAGGAATTGTCATCAGATGCCAAAACGTGTGTGTTTTAACTTGAGAAATTATTGCTCATTGAAGCAGAATAAGTGAAGTTGCTCAGTCGTGTCCGACCCTCTGCGACCCCATGGACTGTAGCCTACCAGGCTCGTCCATCCATGGAATTTTCCAGGCAAGAGTACTGGAGTGGGTTGCCATTTCCTTCTCCAGGGATCTTCCTGACCCAGGGATTGAACCCAGGACTCCCGCATTGCAGGCAGACGCTTTACCATCTGAGCCACCGAGGGAACGTTCCCCAGAAGTTCTGAAGCACAATATCAGAACAAATAAATATATCCCTTCTCAAACTCTCCTGTCTATTTATAATCTTCTGAAGCCAAAAATTGAGGTTTAATAAAAATAATGTTTATAAATATATGTAATATTTTAGGTTTAGATTATTTTTAGT
>NW_011496000.1:0-519 GCF_000754665.1 Bison bison bison | reverse complement strand
AAGAGGCATCCCGAATTCCCCGTCGTAACTCGAGAATCCCGCCGCAACTCGAGAAAAACCACGTGGTTCCCCCGTCATCGCAAGATGAAGCCCTTGCCCGCTACAGCATCTCCAGGAGAAGTCCCACGTTAGGAACTGGAGGTCGAAACGGTACTTCGGCACCCTTCGGATGCGCCCCGACAGAGTTACCCCCGGCATCCCCGGGTCTCCCCTGGAGAGGAACACCGAGGTTTTCCGGCACCACTTCCTCTGAGCCCCTTCTACCCTCCTGATCTCCACAGGAGGGTCGACTCCCCTGCTTTGTCTGGAAGGGGTTCCCGACCTTCCGGTCGCACCTCAGGATGAGGCCGGTCTCACGACGACATTCCAGACGTGGCCTCGTGGGTGCTTCCACATTGCGAAGCACCCCGATTTCCCGGTCCCCTCTTGGTAAGAACCCGATGCCCGGATTCCTCTCCGAACTCCACCCTGTGAATGAAGTCAACACGAAGGGGCAGTGACTCGCCCGTGCATCGTCCG
>NW_011495999.1:0-554 GCF_000754665.1 Bison bison bison | reverse complement strand
TTCTGGACACAAGCCCAGATGAGGTCTATTGGCCCTGCAGTCACTCGAGAGCCAATCCCCAGCTTTCCTTCGCAACTCGAATGGAAGATTGGACTTCCCTGGGCCAACACAGAGGCATCCCGAATTCCCGTCGTGACTCGAGAATCCCGCCGCAACTCGAGAAAAACCACGTGGTTCCCCCGTCATCGCAAGATGAAGCCCTTTCCCGCTACAGCGTCTCAGGAGAAGTCCCACGTTAGGAATTGGAGGTCGAAACGGTACTTGGCACCCTTGATGCGCCCCACAAAGTTCCCTGTCATCCCGGTCTCCCTGGAGAGGAACACCGAGGTTTTCCGGCCCCACTTCCTCTGAGCCCCTTCTACCCTCCTGATCTCCACAGGAGGGTCGACTCCCCTGCTTTGTCTGGAAGGGGTTCCCGACCTTCCGGTCGCACCTCAGGATGAGGCAGGTCTCACGACGACATTCCACACGTGGCCTCGTGGTTGCTTCCACATTGCGAAGCACCCCGATTTCCCGGTCTCCTCATTGTAAGAACCCGATGCCCGGACACCTCT
>NW_011495998.1:0-531 GCF_000754665.1 Bison bison bison | reverse complement strand
AACCTCGCGACCTCTCTCCAAACGCCTCAGGAGGCTTGACTCCCTTTAGTCCACCCAGTGAGCTTCAAGAGATACCCGTCGCGACTCGAGAGCAGAGCGGGGTTCTTTGCTTCCACTCGAGATGAATGCCTGTCTCCCCGGGTGCGTCTGGAATGCAACCCCGAGATCCCGGTCGGCCCTGGAGAGGAACATTGGCTTCTGGACACAAGCCCAGACTGAGGTCTATTGGCCCTGCAGTCACTCGACGAGCAATCCCCAGCGTTTCCTTCGCAACTCGAATGGAAGATTGGACTTCCCTGGGCCAACACAAGAGGCATCCCGAATTCCCCGTCGTAACTCGAGAATCCCGCCGCAACTCGAGAAAAACCACGTGGTCCCCCGTCATCGCAAGATGAAGCCCTTTCCCGCTACAGCGTCTCAGGAGAAGTCCCACGGTAGGAATTTGAGGTCGAAACGGTACTTGGCACCCTTGATGCGTCCCCACAAAGTTCCCCGGCATCCCGGTCTCCCTGGAGAGGAACACCGAGGTTT
>NW_011495997.1:0-584 GCF_000754665.1 Bison bison bison | reverse complement strand
CCGGGGAGACAGGCATTCATCTCGAGTGGAAGCAAAGAACCCCGCTCTGCTCTCGAGTCGCGACGGGTATCTCTTGGAGCTCACTGGGTGGACTAAAGGGAGTCAAGCCTCCTGAGGCGTTTGGAGAGAGGTCGCGAGGTTGGCCTCTAGGCCATGCAGGAGACGAAGGCCCTCATCTCCGCGATGACGGGGGAGTCTCGGGGTGGTTCTCGAGCGGCGGCCCCAGGGTGCGGTTTCTCACGAGGTACGACGGCGAGGTCAGTGAGCCTCTCGTGGGGCGCCAGGGAAGTCGGGTCTCCATGCGAGTGGCGAGGAGGAGCGCGTCATTGCTCTCGAGTCATGGTAGGGGAACCTGGCCTCGAGACGTGTTGAAGAAGGTCTCTCGAGGCCTTTCTCGGGTTTGAGGCAGGAAACCCTGGCTTCCCTCGACTTGTGCAGGTGACCTCAGGGGGCTTCTCATGGTGGCTCCGAGAAGTCAGGGAAACTGGAGGTCCGGGGCGCCTCTCGGGACTCCACGGGGTTTGGTGCATTGGAAGAGGGCCTCATCTCCAGTTGAGGCAGGAACCTCAGGGTTCCTCTGATTT
>NW_011495996.1:0-512 GCF_000754665.1 Bison bison bison | reverse complement strand
GCAAGCACTTTCCCAAAATACACACCAACATTATTTGTTTGCAGTGTTCCTCCCTCCCCACAACTCAACTGAACAAGTGAGCCGAAATAAGTGACCACCTTTGCCCCCTTGTGCCAGGGCAGAAATTAGAACACTAAAGAGACTTGCAAAGAGAGAAAGCCAAAACAAATAAAGAAAAGGGAACCCCTCTGGGAGTGAAAGGTGCAACAGATTAAAACCCTGTAGTTAATATTGACTAAGCATAGGAAGGGCTTATAGATCTTGTAAAGAAATGCAAGCTGGAACAAGGAATTATCTGAAACTCAACTGAACCCACACTGCCCACAACGGCTCCAGAGAAATTCCTAGATATAGTTTTTCTATTATCAACCTTCTAATTTTTTAAAATTATTTATTATTTTTTCCTTCTTACTTTTTTTTTTAATTTTACAATATTGTATTGCTTTTGCCATACATCCACATGAATCTGTCATGGGTGTACACGTGTTATCCATCCTGAACCCCCCTCCCAC
>NW_011495995.1:0-504 GCF_000754665.1 Bison bison bison | reverse complement strand
GGGGGTGCGCGTCACTGCTCCCGAGCCATGGTAGGGGAATCTGGCCTCGAGACGCGTTGAAGAAGGTCTCTCGAGGCTTTCTCGGGTTGAGGCAGGAAACCCTGGGTCCCTCGACTTGTGCAGGTGACCTCAGGGGGCTTCTCATGGTGGCTCTGAGAAGCCAGGGAAACTGGAGGTGGGATGGGCCTCTCGGGACCCCACTGGGTTTGGTGCATTGGAAGAGGGCGTCATCTCCAGTTGAGGCAGGAACCGCAGGGTAGCTCTGATTTCAGACTCCGATCGCAGGGTCCCTGCAGACTGGGGACAGGAGAATCAGGCCTCGTCTTGGGTTGAGGCATGGAACTCCGCTTGCCTCTCGAGATGTCCCCGGGGAGAGAGGCCGCTTGTCGAGCT
Organism: Bison bison bison; assembly: GCF_000754665.1. Classification (NCBI taxonomy): domain Eukaryota; kingdom Metazoa; phylum Chordata; class Mammalia; order Artiodactyla; family Bovidae; genus Bison; species Bison bison. The sequence continues at coordinate 111 of NW_011495995.1, read as the reverse complement.
GTATTTGAAACCTGGGGTTATTTCCGAACGATGCACGGAAAACCTGCCCCTTCGTGTTGACTTCATTCACAGGGTGGACTTCGGAGAGGTGTCCGGGCATCGGGTTCTTCT
>NW_011495994.1:0-523 GCF_000754665.1 Bison bison bison | reverse complement strand
GTACCCCAAGGTTCATCGCAGCACTGTTTATAATAGCCAGGACATGGATGTCCATCAGCAGATGAATGGATAAGAAAGCTGTGGTACATATACACAATGGAGTATTACTCAGCCATTAAAAAGAATACATTTGAATCAGTTGTAATGAGGTGGATGAAACTGGAGCCGATTATACAGAGTGAAGTAAGCCAGAAAGAAAAATACCAATACAGTATACTAACGCATATAGATGGAATTTAGAAAGATGGTAATGACAACCCTGTATGCAAGACAGCAAAAGAGACACAGATGTATAGAACAGTCTTTTGGACTCTGTGGGAGAGGGAGTGGGGGGATGATTTGGGAGAATGGCATTAAAACATGTATAATATCATATAAGAAACAAATCGCCAGTCCAGGTTCGATGCAGGATACAGGAAGCTTGGGGCTGGTGCACAGGGATGACCCAAGGGATGGTATGGGGAGGGATGTAGGAGGGGGGTTCAGGATGGGGAACACCTGTACACCCGTGGCAGATTCATGT
>NW_011495993.1:0-548 GCF_000754665.1 Bison bison bison | reverse complement strand
TATACCCCCAAAACCAGAGTCTGCCTACTTTCTGCTTGTGCTTTCACCTAAACCTCTGACTTTACGGGGGGCTCTCCCCCACTACCTCTCTCTGAAAAAAGAGTTAGCTTACAGTTCCAGTTAATAATTTCTGGGTGTGACAGTGTTTAACCTACAAACTCCTTTGGAAATCCTCTAGCCTGCCTCAATAGGTTTTTCCGGCCACATGTGATTGTTCAGAGCCTCTCAACTGTGAGAGGCAGGAGATGTTCTAAACTGTCTAAACACAGATTCTTTTGAGTAGTTAAAAGTTTGATTAGAAATTGTATTGGTGAATGGTTTTTCACTTGTTGGGCCATTGTTTGCTGCTCAGTTTCCATATCCCTTACCTGCTGTGTCCCTGGCAGTGTATTGATTAATATAATTGGTGTAAGTAGTAGCTTTAATGTTTGTAACCTGGGACCCTTGTGTTAATTTTTTTCTTGTTATAGCCCACCACACCTTTGCTCTGTAGGAATGCAACTTTATCTAATGCTTTTTTGGAGGGTGGCTCCTGACCAACCACCTTT
>NW_011495992.1:0-563 GCF_000754665.1 Bison bison bison | reverse complement strand
TTCATTCACAGGGTGGAGTTCGGAGAGGTGTCCGGGCATCGGGTTTTATCAAGAGGGGCCGCGAAATCGGGGTGCTTCGCAATGTGGAAGCACCCACGAGGCCACGTCTGGAATGTCGTCGTGAGACCGGCCTCATCCTGAGGTGCGACCGGAAGGTCGGAACCCTTCCAGACAAAGCAGGGGAGTCGACCCTCCTGTCGAGATCAGGAGGGTCGAAGGGGCTCAGAGGAAGTGGTGCCGGAAAACCTCGGTGTTCCTCTCCAGGGAGACCGGGATGCCGGGGAACTTGGTGGGGCGCATCAAGGGTGCCAAGTACCGTTTCGACCTCCAATTCCTAACGTGGGACTTCTCCTGAGACGCTGTAGCGGGAAAGGGCTTCATCTTGCGATGACGGGGGAACCACGTGGTTTTTCTCGAGTTGCGGCGGGATTCTCGAGTTACGACGGGGAAATCAGGATGCCTCTTTTGTCGGCCCAGGGAAGTGCAATCTTCCGTTCGAGTTGCGAAGGAGAGCTGGGGATTGCTCTCGAGTGACTGCAGGCCCAATAGACCTCATCTAGGCT
>NW_011495991.1:0-513 GCF_000754665.1 Bison bison bison | reverse complement strand
AGGATTCCTCTGACTTCAGACTCCGATCGCAAGGTCCCTGCAGACTTGGGACAGGAGAGTCAGGCCTCGTCTTGGGTTGAGGCATGGAACACCGCTTGCCTCTCGAGGTGTCCCGGGGAGACAGGCCACTTGTCGAGCGGTATTTGAACCTGGGGGTCTTTTCCCGACGATGCACGGGCGAGTCATACCCTTCGTGTTGACTTCATTCACAGGGTGGAGTTCGAAGAGGTGTCCGGGCATCGGGTTCTTATCAAGAGGGGACCGGGAAATCGGGGGTCCTTCGGGAATGTGGAACCACCCACGAGGCCACGTCTGGAATGTCGTCGTGAGACCGGCCTCATCCTGAGGTGCGACCGGAAGGTCGGGAACCCCTTCCAGACAAAGAAGGGGAGTCGAGCCTCCTGTCCAGATCAGGAGGGTAGAAGGGGCTCAGAGGAAGTGGTGTCAGAAAACCTCGGTGTTCCTCTCGAGGGAGACCGGGATGTCGGGGCACTTTGTGGGTCGCATCAAGGG
>NW_011495990.1:0-572 GCF_000754665.1 Bison bison bison | reverse complement strand
TCCATGCGAATGGCAGGGGGAGCGCGTCATTGCTCTCAAGTCATAGTGGGGAATCTGGGCCTCGAGACGTGTGAAGGTCTCTCGAGGTCTTTCTCGGGTTGAGGCAGGACACCCTGGGGTCCCTCGACTTGTGCAGGTGACCTCAGGGGGCTTCTCATGGTGGCTCTGAGAAGTCAGGGAAACTGCAGGTGGGAGGTGCCTCTCGGCACTCCACTGGGTTTGGTGCATTGGAAGAGGGCCTCATCTCCAGTTGAGGCAGGAACCTCAGGGTTCCTCTGACTTCAGACTCCGATCGCAAGGTCCCTGCAGACTTGGGACAGGAGAGTCAGGCCTCGTCTTGGGTTGAGGCATGGAACTCCGCTTGCCTCTCGAGGTGTTCCCGGGGAGAAAGGCAACTTGTCGAGCGGTATTTGGAATTGGGGGTTTTTTCCCGACGATGCACGGGAGAGTCACTACACCTTCGTGTTGATTTCATTCAAGGGTGGAGTTCGAAGAGGTGTCCAGGCATCGGGTTCTTTTCAAGAGGGGACCGGGAAATCGGGGTCCTTCGGAATGTGGAACCACCCACGAGG
>NW_011495989.1:0-505 GCF_000754665.1 Bison bison bison | reverse complement strand
TTGTGGGGGCGCATCAAGGGTGCCAAGTACCGTTTCGACCTCCAATTCCTCACGTGGGACTTCTCCTGAGACGCTGTAGAAGGAAAGGGCTTCATCTTGCGATGACGGGGGAACCACGTGGTTTTTCTCGAGTTGCGGCGGGATTCTCGAGTTACGACGGGGAATTCGGGATGCCTCTTGTGTTGGCCCAGGGAAGTCCAATCTTCCATTCGAGTTCCGAAGGAAAGCTGGGGATTGCTCTCGAGTGACTGCAGGGCCAACAGATCTCATCTGGGCTTGTGTCCAGAAGCCAATGTTCCTCTCCAGGGGCGACCGGGATCTCGGGGTTGCATTCCAGACGCACCCGGGGAGACAGGCATTCATCTCGAGTGGAAGCAAAGAACCCCGCTCTGCTCTCGAGTCACGAAGCGTATCTCTTGGAGCTCACTGGGTGGACTAAAGGGAGTCAAGCCTCCTGAGGCGTTTGGAGAGAGGTCGCGAGGTTGGCCTCTAGGCCATGCAGGAG
>NW_011495988.1:0-656 GCF_000754665.1 Bison bison bison | reverse complement strand
AAAACCACGTGGTTCCCCCGTCATCGCAAGACTGAAGCCCTGTCCCGCTACAGCGTCTCAGGAGAAGTCCCACGTTGGAATTGGAGGTCGAAACGGTACTTGGCACCCTTGATGCGCCCCCACAAAGTTCCCCGGCATCCCGGTCTCCCTGGAGAGGAACACCGAGGTTTTCCGGCACCACTTCCTCTGAGCCCCTTCTACCCTCCTGATGTCGACAGGAGGGTCGACTCCCCTGCTTTGTCTGGAAGGGGTTCCCGACCTTCCGGTCGCACCTCAGGATGAGGCCGGGCTCACGACGACATTCCAGACGTGGCCTCGCGGGTGCTTCCACATTGCGAAGCACCCCGATTTCCCGGTCCCCTCTAGATAAGAAGCCGATGCCCGGACACCTCCCCAAACTCCACCCTGTGAATGAAGTCACCACGAAGGGGCAGTGACTCGCCCGTGCATCGACCGGAAAAAACCCCCAGGTTCCAAATACAGCTCGACAAGTGGCCTCTCTCCCCGGGGACACCTCGAGAGGCAAGCGGAGTTCCATGCCTGAACCCAAGACGAGGACTGACTCTCCTGTCCCCAGTCTGCAGGAACCCTGCGATCGGAGTCCGAAATCAGAGGAACCCTGAGGTTCCTGCCTCAACTGGAAATGAGGCCCTCTT
>NW_011495987.1:0-503 GCF_000754665.1 Bison bison bison | reverse complement strand
TAGATGGGGGAATATACCATGTTCATGGATTGGAAGAATCAATATAGTGAAAATGACTAACTACCCAAAGCATTTATAGATTCAATGCAATCCCTATCAAGCTACCAACCATATCTGCACAGAGCTAGAACAAATAATTTCACAATTTGTATGGAAATGCAAAAAAAAACCTCGAATAGCCAAAGCTATCTTGAGAAAGAGAATGGAACTGGAGGAATCAACCTACCTGACTTCAGTCTCTTTTTACAAAGCCACACTCATCAAGACAGTATGGTACTGGCACAAAGACAGAATTATAGATCAATGGAACAAAATAGAAAGCCCAGAGATAATTCCACACACATATGGACACCTTATCTTTGACAAAGGAGGCAAGAATATACAATGGATTAAGGAGAATCTGTTTAACAAGTGCTGCTGGGAAAAATGGTCAACCACTTGTAAAACAATGAAACTAGAACACTTTCTAACACCATACACAAAAATAAACTCAAAATGGATTA
>NW_011495986.1:0-604 GCF_000754665.1 Bison bison bison | reverse complement strand
CACGTCTCGAGGCCAGATTCCCCTACTATGACTTGAGAGCAATGACGCGCTCCCCCTCGCCATTCGCATGGAGACCCGACTTCCTTGGCGCCCCACGAGAGGCTCACTGACCTCGCCGTCGTACCTCGCGAGAAACCGCACACTGGGGCCGCCCCTCGAGAACAACCCCGAGCCTCAACCGTCATCGCGACTTGAGGGCCTGTTGGGGGCCAGAGTGAGGTACTCCGCCCGTGACAAAGGTCATGAGGAAGGAGGCTCGACATACACAAAGGCGGGATCGAGCCTCAGGAGTCCCCCTGGAAATCCTTGAGCGTCTACCCCCATAACCAGAGCTTCCCTACTTTACTACTTTGTGCTCTTACCTACAACCTCTGACTTTACGGGGGGCTGTCCCCACCACCTCTTTCGGAGAAGGAGTTAACCTAGAGCTCCAGTCAATAAAAACTCTTGGGTGTGACAAGAGTGTTTTAACCTACAAACTCCTCTGAAGGTTCTCTAGCCTGCCTGACAGGCTCCTCCGGCCACATGTGATTGTTCACAGCCTCCCAACCGTGAGAGGCACGAGATGCTTTAAACCCTCTAAAAACAGGTTCTTTAGAGAAGT
>NW_011495985.1:0-578 GCF_000754665.1 Bison bison bison | reverse complement strand
GGAGAGTCAGGCCTCGTCTGGGTTGAGGCATGGAACTCCGCTTGCCTCTCGAGGTGTTCCCGGGGAGACAGGCCACTTGTCGAGTGGTATTTGGAACCTGGGGGTCTTCTCCCGACGATGCACGGGCGAGTCACTGCCCCTTCGTGTTGACTTCATTCACAGGGTGGAGTTCGAAGAGGTGTCCGGGCATCGGGTTCTTATCAGGAGGGGACCGGGAAATCGGGGTCCTTCGGAATGTGGAACCAACCACGAGGCCACGTCTGGAATGTCGTCGTGAGACCGGCCTCATCCTGAGGTGCGACCGGAAGGTCGGGAACCCCTTCCAGACAAAGCAGGGGAGTCGACCCTCCTGTCCAGATCAGGAGGGTAGAAGGGGCTCAGAGGAAGTGGTGCCGGAAAACCTCGGTGTTCCTCTCGAGGGAGACAGGGATGTCGGGGCCCTTTGTGGGTCGCATCAAGGGTGCCAAGTACCATTTAGACCTTCAATACCTAACGTGGGACTTCTCCTGATACGCTGTAGCTGAAATGGCTTCATCTTGCGATGACGGGTGAACCACGTGGTTTTTCTCGAGTTGCGG
>NW_011495984.1:0-533 GCF_000754665.1 Bison bison bison | reverse complement strand
ATTAGATCTAGTCCCTTAAATCTATTTCTCACTTCCACTTGTATAATCATTAGGGATTTGTTTAGGTCATACCTGAATGGTCTAGTGGTTTCCCTACGTCTTCAATTTCAGTCTGAATTTGGCAATAGGAGTTCATGATCTGAGCCACAGTCAGCTCCTGGTCTTGTTTTTGCTGACTTTATAGAGCTTCTCCATTTTTGGCTGCAAAGAATATAATCAGTCTGATTTCGGTGTTGACCATCTGGTGATGTCCATGTGTAGAGTCTTCTCTTGTGTTGTTGGAAGAGGGTGTTTGCTATGACCAGTGCATTTTCTTGGCAAAACTCTATTAGTCTTTGCCCTGCTTCATTCTGTATTCCAAGGCCAAATTTGCCTGTTACTCCAGGTGTTCCTTGACTTCCTACTTTTGCATTCCAGTCCCCTAAAATGAAAAGGACTTCTTTTTGGGGAGTTAGTTCTAAAAGGTCTTGTAGGTCTTCATAGAACTGTTCAACTTCAGCTTCAGCATTACTGGTTGGGGCATAGACTTGGAT
>NW_011495983.1:0-583 GCF_000754665.1 Bison bison bison | reverse complement strand
CGCGGGGGCTTTTTCGGGGCGGTTGCTAAGCGAGGCGCTACCCGGCGCTGGATTCTGTAACCAAGCCTCCCCCGGCAGCGGCTGTTGCCGTTCTGGGCTCGCTCGCTAACGGTAGCAGGAGAAATAAGGAAGATGTCATTATTACAGCCTGGGCGGCGAGGGGTGGGGGCGGCGGGCACGGGGGCCACCTGGAGGGCCAGCTGGGTGCCAGGCGCCCGGCCCCCCTCTCCAGCGTGCGGCGCCGAGAGACGCGGAGCAGAGTGGACGGGACCCGGCGGGGGCTGGGCGGAGAGTCGGGGGTGGCCAGGGCGCGGCGGGGAGCAGAGCCCCCGGCCCCGCGGGTGTGCAGTGGGAGGGCGGTGAGAATGAGCTCGGGGGGGCGACCTGCGTCGGAAACTCAGGAGTCGCTTCTCCGGCGCTCGCGCTTCTCGAGAACGTGGTCGGGTCTCTTGCGTGTCGTTTCCCGGGTGGATGGCAACTCGGCCGGGCTCGGGATTCGGAACTCGGGACTTGTCCGTGCGTCTGGTTCGTATCGATCAAAAATAAAGCGATCGGCAGCGAGGCTTTCCTGTGATTAATTCTG
>NW_011495982.1:0-504 GCF_000754665.1 Bison bison bison | reverse complement strand
AAAAAAGCATTTATACAGTGGCAGTTGTATAAGGTCTGAGAAGTAATTCATAACCCTGGCTTTGTCAAGATAAGTCATTTAAACTATGTCGGTTTTACTTTGGTAATTTACAAAATGAGAATTCATACTGAATGTTCTTTTTTATTTTTAAAATGATAAAATGATCAAGTATGATCAATATCAGCTTCCAAAAAAACTTCATTTCAGTTCACTCAGTCACTCAGTCGTGTCCAACTCCTTGCGACCCGATGAATCACAGCACACCAGGCCTCCCTGTCCATCACCAACTCCCAGAGTTCACCCAGACTCACGTCCATCGAGTCAATGGTGCCATCCAGCCATCTCATCCTGTCATCCCCTTTTCCTCCTGCCCCCAATCTCTCCCAGCATTAGTCTTTTCCAATTAGTCAACTCTTCACATAAGGTGGCCAAAGTACTGGAGTTTCAGCTTTATCATCATTCCTTCCAAAGAACACCCAGGGCTGATCTCCTTCAGAATGGACT
>NW_011495981.1:0-543 GCF_000754665.1 Bison bison bison | reverse complement strand
GACGGGGGCTAAGGCACCCAGCCCACACTGGATACTGTGGGGACCTGACTTGGTAACTGCCTTCTGGCAGCTCTGAGACTCACAAAAGCAATTTGCACTGAAGAGAGGAGGGACACCTCTCTTCATCCTCCCCACCACACCCTCCGGGTACTCCCACACCCTGCCCCCTTTCTCTTTCTTTGTGAGGGAATAAGTGTCACGCTCATGTGACCACATTGGCTGTCCACTGTTCACGAGCTACCACCTGGAGCTGCTACCGGAGAGGCCAAGAGCCTTTGCCCCCGAGTACCTCTCTTTCCTTTGCACCGTGGGGGCCCTCCTCCACACCTGCACACCAGAGGCCGTTTCTGAGACATGCAGGGACCCTCCTTCAGTTTGCAACAGGTTGCATCCATCGCTGTCCTTTCAATGCTTCCCTTGACACTCAGCTTCTGAGCTCCTTTGTCTGCATTGCGGCCCACCTGGCTGCCACGGGAGGGACAGAGCTGACCATGAATCCAAAGCTCAGATCTGACAGGCAGCAATCTGAGCTTTGGATTCATG
>NW_011495980.1:0-518 GCF_000754665.1 Bison bison bison | reverse complement strand
ATCTGTATGTCTTCTTTGGAGAAATGTCTGTTTGGTTCTTTGGCCCACTTTTTGATTGGGTCATTTATTTTTCTGGAATTGAGCTGCAGGAGTTGCTTGTATATTTTTGAGATTAATTATTTGTCCATTGCTTCGTTTGCTATTATTTTCTCCCTTTCTGAAGGCTGTCTTTTCACCTTGCTTATAGTTTCCTTTGTTATGCAAAAACTTTGAATTTTAATTAGGTCCCTTTTGTTTATTTTTGCTTTTATTTCCAATATTCTGGGAGGTGGGTCATAGAGAACCTGCTTTGGTGTATGTTTGGAGAGTGTTTTGTCTATGTTTTCCTCTAGGAGTTTAATAGTTTCTGGTCTTACATTTAGATCTTTAATCCATTTTGAGTTTATTTTTGTGTATGGTGTTAAAGTGTTCTAATTTCATTCTTTTACAAGTGGTTGACAATTTTTCCTATTTGTCTTTTATCCATTTTATATTCTTGCTTCCTTTGTAAAAAAATAAGGTGTCCATAGGCATGTGGA
>NW_011495979.1:0-540 GCF_000754665.1 Bison bison bison | reverse complement strand
GCAGGCCAGGAAGCAACAGTTAGAACTGGACATGGAACAACAGACTAGGTTCCAAATAGAAAAGGAGTACATCAAGGCTGTATATTGTCACCCTGCTTATTTAACTTCTATGCAGAGTACATCATGGAAAACGCTGGGCTGGAAGAAGCACAAGCTGGAATCAAGATTGCCAGGATAAATATCAATAACCTCAGATATGCCAATGACACACCCTTATGGCAGAAAGTGAAGAGGACTTAAAAGCCTCTTGATGAAAGTGGAAGTGGAGAGTGAAAAAGTTGGCTTAAAGCTCAACATTCAGAAAACGAAGATCATGGCATCTGGTTCCATCACTTCATGGGAAATAGATGGGGAAACAGTGGAAACAGTGTCAGACTTTATTTTTCTGGGCTCCAAAATCACTGCAGATTGTGATTGGAGCCATGAAATTAAAAGACGCTTACTCCTTGAAAGGAAAGTTGTGACCAACCTAGATAGCATATTGAAAAGCAGAGACATTACTTTGCCAACCAAAGTCCACCTAGTCAAGGCTATGGTTTT
>NW_011495978.1:0-578 GCF_000754665.1 Bison bison bison | reverse complement strand
CTGGACATGGAACAGCAAACTGGTTCCAAAGTGGGAAAGGAGCACATCAAGGCTGTATATTGTTGTCGTGTTTATTTAACTCATATGTGGAGTACATCATGAGAAACCCTGTGCTGGGGGAAGCACAAGCTGGAATCAAGTTTGCTGGGAAGAAATATCAATAACCTCAGATATGCAGGCGACACTACCCTTTCTGCAGGCAGAAAGTGAAGAAGAATTAAAGAGCTTCTTGATGAAAGTGAAAGAAGAGAGAAAAAGTTGGCTTAAAGCTCAACATTCAGAAAATGAAGATCATGGTCTCATCACTTTATGGCAAATAGATGGGGAAATGGCAGAAACAGTGGCTGACTTTATTTTGGGGGGCTCGAAAATCACTGCAGGTGATGACTGAAACCATGAAATTAAAAGACACTTACTCCTTGAAAGGAAAGTTATGATCAACGTAGACAATTTATTAAAAAGCAGAGACATTACTATGCCAACGATGGTCCATCTAGTCAAGGCTATGTTTTTTTCTAGTAGTCCTGTATGGATGTGAGAGCTGAACTGTAAAGAAAGCTGAGCACTGAAGAAGTGAT
>NW_011495977.1:0-565 GCF_000754665.1 Bison bison bison | reverse complement strand
CCCCCCCCACCCCACCACACACACACACACACACACACACACACACACACACTGTTAGGGAGGAGGTTCCACTAAGCCAAGGAAGGAAGCATGGACGTTCTGGACACAACGGAGCCGTCACCCGTGCGCCAACAAGGTGACATGGAAAGAGCGTGTGCTTTCTCGAAGACATGGAGGGCGGCGAGGAGGAGGAGGAAATCAGGAGGCCGGAGCAGACAAAGGAGGAAGAAGGCGGTGTCAAGCACCGCGGGGGATGGACGATGAGAGGCACTTCTCTTTGCGCTGTGAACAGGGTAGAAAAGAGTGAACTAGAAAAGAAACGAACGAGCCACAGCAGCACACCACCACTGCCACCCCGCCCCCCCCGCCCCCAAGTCCCCCTGCCCCCACCCCACCGTCTGGGCCGATGTATTCTTTGGCCAGCCGGGCTTCTAAACCCACCACGGGGCTTCACGTGAGAACAGGCAGGCGTTCGTATGTACTTCAAAACCATGGGGCCTGTGAAACTCACGAACGGGTTTGCAAGTAAAGCACGTACGTCTGTCTGTATGTCTGCCGGTGACGG
>NW_011495976.1:0-534 GCF_000754665.1 Bison bison bison | reverse complement strand
TTTCCCTTTCTTCTCATTTTCTTGCTTACAAATATTATATCAGGTGTCATTTACCTAGGATGCATAACGAATGCTTTCTTGAACTGAAGAGTTTGGAATACCATGCAGTAAAATAGTAAACCAATGAACTAAAGCCTCATTTTCTCTTCTTTGTTTAAAAATTGAAAATGAAACTATGAAGATGAACATGTAAATTTATTGTTCAAATACAGGAATGGTAGGTATTTGTTGACATCTCCCAAAGTAACGTTCAATCTTCCTTAGGCTCCATAATCTGACACGTATTTGATAGGTCAGTTTTAATTAGCATGGTTTCCATATAATGATGATTGTTGATGAGTTGACTTGAAAGAGAGGAAGCAGATGTGTAAGTGCTTGTTGGCACTGAGAACCACGAGTTGCCTGTCTCTTGCAGGTTAGGAAAAGGATTATCATGGCCTGACATATCGCTATGCCTGACTGGAAATTTAGAAGGCTCCACCATCAGTCCAGAATAAGTGCTCTGTAATGGGGATACAATGTGGTTCTGAGAAG
>NW_011495975.1:0-598 GCF_000754665.1 Bison bison bison | reverse complement strand
GGCTCCTGACCAATCACCTTTAGAGAAAAATAAGTTTTACTGAAGAAAAGGTCTTAAAAATGTTAACAGGCCTCAGGGCCAGAAGATGATGCAAATCACCTAAGCTTTTGCATATGATAAGTTTGCAGGAAGAAAGCCTGGCTTGCTGCAAGACTCTACCCTTCCCCCATTATCCTCTATGCATAACTTAAGGTATAAAAACTACTTTGGAAAATAAAGTGCGGGCCTTGTTCACCGAAACTTGGTCTCACCATGTCGTTCTTTCTCTTACCTTCTGGCTGAATTATTCAGCCTCTTTTCTCCACTGAATTTCCTCACTGAGCTATCCTTATTCTATTACTCTTTATATCCTTAATTAACGTTTAATTAAGCAGTTGTTTCCTGATCCTCGCCGACGCTGTCCCCGCTTCGAATTCCCTGGATCCACCGGGGCTGGACCCCGGCAAGTGATGTTGAGCACCTTTTCACATACCATTGGCCTTTTGTATTTCTTCTTTTGAGAAGTGTCTGCTCAAGTTCTTACCCTATTTTTAAATTCAGTTCTGTGGGATTTCTTCTACTGAGTGGGTGGAGTTATTTGTATATTTTGGAAATTAAC
>NW_011495974.1:0-534 GCF_000754665.1 Bison bison bison | reverse complement strand
TCAGTCATCACACCATCGTGATTATCTGGGTCTTGAAGATCTTTTTTGTACAGTTCTTCTGTGTCTTCTTGCCACCTCTTAATATCTTCTGCTTCTCTAATTCCATACAATTTCTGTCCTTTATCGAGCCCATCTTTGCATGAAATGTTCCCTTGGTATCTCTAATTTTCTTGAAAAAATTTCTAGTCTTTTCCATTCTGTTGTTTTCCTCTATTTCTTTGCACTGATTGTTGAGGAAGGCTTTCTTATCTCTTCTTGCTATTCTTTGGAACTCTGCATTCAGATGTTTATATCTTTCCTTTTCTCCTTTGCTTTTCACTTCTCTTCTTTTCACAGCTATTTGTAAGGCCTCCCCAGACAGCCATTTTGTTTTTTTGCATTTTTTTTCCATGGGGATGATCTTGATCCCTGTCTTCTGTACAATGTCCATAGTTCATCAGGCACTCTATCTATCAGATCTAGTCCCTTGAATATATTTCTCACTTCCACTGTTTAATCATAAGGGATTTGATTTAGGTCATACCTGAATGGTCT
>NW_011495973.1:0-580 GCF_000754665.1 Bison bison bison | reverse complement strand
AAAGAGTCCTCATATTTTACATTCAGCCAAGAAAACATATTTTGAAGTATTTCCACTTACATATATTCAACAACCGAGTCGACTTTTAAATCATTCTTCATTTAGGTTTTAATTTTTTCCATTTCTATTAAATCTAACAGGAGTTAAAAGCCATTGCACCTTTTTTATACACACACTCATACACACAGGTGTATATATGTCAAAATATAATTTTATGCAACACTATTTAGGTGGCCAAACTCATTGCTTGCTCCCAAGATCTTAAATAAACTGTTTGGGAAGCCTTACATTACTTAATAATTTTCTGACTGAACAATTCAGATCCTGTTGCTGAAAAGCTCTCCTTTAATCTCGCTCATCTTCCACAATTCTTTCTGTAATAAGAGGTAGGGCTCATACTTATGGGGACACCTTGAACACATAAAATCACAACTCTCATTTACTTAGATATATTGTTCAAAGAACGCTGTTGCTCTCCTCACATTGGACACAATTTTATTTTATTTATTTTCAATATAAATATATGTATTTTAATTGGAGTCTAATTGCTTTACAATATTGTACTGGTTTTGCCATACAT
>NW_011495972.1:0-561 GCF_000754665.1 Bison bison bison | reverse complement strand
TTCAAGTACAACAAAAGAGTCAGGAATGGAATTCCACAAAATGGTTAAACCAAGTCCCAAATAATTCAAACCTGTAAGTTGCAGTCACCCGCAATTTTTTAAAAATGTATTTCCTTCCAGTACAGCTGATTTACCATGATGTACATCCACACTTTTGAACACAGTATTTTAGGGTCATAAGAACTTTACACTGGGACTTGATTTCCAATGTGGGAGTCACATGAAAAGATCTTTACCTTCCTTCCTCAGTAATTCACTACTATAAAAGTCAGACACAGTTCATAAAAGCCATTACCTGTCGATGCCTAGAATCCTTATTTGCAATTTCATTTTCAAGTTTATTACTGATGTCGTCCTAAGTTTCAAATCAAACATAAAGTTAACGTTCTCAGAATAAAAGTCCTAGACACGGCAGTTTTCTCGGATGTGAGCAAAAATGAGCCTATCCCAAAGGTCACGATTGGCACCCATCTGTCTTAACGTTCTGTCCAGCCACTTGGTTTACCAAGCTTCTTTTCTACATAATAAACCCAAACAGCAAACGAAAAGTATACTAAACTA
>NW_011495971.1:0-520 GCF_000754665.1 Bison bison bison | reverse complement strand
TTCTCTTTCTGCTGCTGCTAAGTCGCTTCAGTCCTGTCCGACTCTTTGCGACCCCATAGACGGCAGCCCACCAGGCTTCCTTCCCTGGTTTTCTCCAGGCAAGAACACTGGAGTGGGTTGCCATTTCCTTCTCCAATGCATGAAAGTGAAAAGTGAAAGTGAAGTCGCTCAGTCATGTCCGACTCTTAGCGACCTCATGGACTGCAGCCTACCAGGCTCCTCCATCCATGGGATTTTCTAGGCAAAAGTACTGGAGTGGGGTGCCATTGCCTTCTCCAATTCTATTTCTATTTCTTCTTCTATTTCTAGTTTGCTAAAATATTTTATACAGAATGTGCTCACAGAGTTGTGTCCAGCTTTTTGCAACCCCATGAAGTGTAGGCCAAACAGGCTCCTCTGGCCTTGGGGATTCTCCAGGCCAGAATACTGGAATGGATTGTCATGCTCTCCTCCAGGGGATCTTCCCAGCCCAAGGATGGACCCAGATCTCTGAGATGCCAGGCACTTTCTTTAATAGCTG
>NW_011495970.1:0-567 GCF_000754665.1 Bison bison bison | reverse complement strand
GAACTTGCTCAAGACACCGGCAAATGCACCTGAGCCCAAGATTCGGTCATTGCACTGAATGAGTCTAGGTCCTGCCCCTTGTTCGACCCACGACACATACTCCCTGAGCCCCAAATTTCGGTCCCTGCACTCGAACTACACTGGGCCCTGCCGTTGTTCCAAGCCCGGACAACCACTTCTGAGCCCACACATCTCGTTATGTGCACTGCACTAGCTGGGTCCAGCATTTGCTCAAGCCCCTGGAAAATGCTCCTGAGTCCACCTCTTTGTCACTGCACTGAATGAGTCTAGGTCCTGCCATTGTTAGATCACCCAACAAATAATCCTGAACCCACAGGTTAGTCCCTGACCTGAAGCAGATGCTTTCTGCTGTTGTTCAAGCCCCAACAAACACTCCTGAGCCTACATATCAGTCCCTGCACTGAATTTGGCTGGGCTCTGCCCTAGTTGAAGACCCCGACAAACACTCATGAGCCCATATCTTGGTCACTGTTTGGAAAAAGGCTGGGTCCTTCCCATGTTCAAGAAGCAGGAAACACTCCTGAGTCCACATCTCATTCCCTGTAC
>NW_011495969.1:0-528 GCF_000754665.1 Bison bison bison | reverse complement strand
AGGTTTATGGCCATTTTTAATCCATTTTAAATTCCCTGAAGACGTGTTAACTTTTGTAGAAGCAGAATGAGCTTTGTTCATATGTGCTGTAGTCTGTTCTCAAAAGCCACATTCCAAGAAAACTTTGTTCTTTTAATCAGTGAGAGAAAACCAAATTCCAGTTTGGTAACAGCTTATATTCACTGTGAAACAATAGTTATTCACTTAGTCATAGTAACAATAAGACTTCAAAGGCAGTTTAATGTCTTAACAAACTTGTAGCATGCACAAAACTCTTCTTTCATTTGCAACACACCTGGTTACACTTTCTGTATTCATCACTTCATTTGTCCATTTAGAGGACAACCACCTGTACCTTTAGACTTACTTTGCTTTTCCTTAATAGAATGTAATTCCATTCCTTATTACTTTTTATTGAAAACACACATCTTACTTTTCTTCAGAAACCATGACTTGTAGTTTACATCATCATTCTGTAGATTGGTAAGGATAAATCACCCAAAGTTATATCATTTATAAAAGTATCTT
>NW_011495968.1:0-538 GCF_000754665.1 Bison bison bison | reverse complement strand
GGAGCCCAGAAAAATAAAGTCTGACACTGTTTCCACTGTTTCCCCCATCTATTTCCTATGAAGTGGTGGGACCGGATGCCATGATCTTCGTTTTCTGAATGTTGAGCTTTAAACCAACTTTTTCACTCTCCCCTTTCACTTTCATCAAGAGACTTTTGAATTCCTCTTCACTTTCTGCCATAAGGGTGGTGTCATCTGCATATCTGAGGTCATTGATATTTCTCCCGGCAATTTTGATTCCAGTTTGTGTTTCTTCCAGTCCAGCGTTTCTCATGATGTACTCTGCATATAAGTTAAATAAACATGGTGACAATATACAGCCTCGACGAACTGCTTTTCCTATTTGGAACCAGTCCGTTGCTCCATGTCCAGTTCTAACTGTTGCTTCTTGACCTGCATATAAATTTCTCAAGAGGCAGATCAGGTGGTCTGGTATTTCCATCGCTTTCAGAATTTTCCACTGTTTATTGTGATCCACACAGTCAAAGGCTTTGGCATAGTCAGTAAAGCAGAAATAGATGTTTTTCTGGAACTCTCT
>NW_011495967.1:0-586 GCF_000754665.1 Bison bison bison | reverse complement strand
GTGGTGGGCACTGCTGACCATGGCCTTGGTTTTCATTCTGGTTCCAGCTGTCCCTCCAAGGCTGACGGGCTCCTCTTCCGAACGGCACAGACATTTTCTTTCTGTGGGTGAACGCATCCCTTGTTTCTGTTGGCGCTGTTGTCGCTCATCGTGTGTTTTCCTCTTTACAACCTGTGCTTGCTGCTCTTCCAGTTTAAATTAGGAGCAGCCCTTATTTTCTGCATTTCTAGTTGTCAGCATTCACTGGGGCTTTCCAGGTGGCGCTAGGGGTAAAGATCCTGCCTGCCAATGCAATAGATAATGAGAGATGTGGGTTCGATCCCTGGGTTGAGAAGATGCCCTGGAAGAGAGCATGGCAACCCACTCCAGTCTTCTTGCCTGGAGAATCCCATGGATAGAGGAGCTAGTGGGCTACAGTTCCTGGGGTTGCAGAGTCAGACACAACTGAAACAGGTTAGCACACACTCAGGTTTTAGTTCAGTCGCTCAGTTGTGTCCGACTCTTGTCACTCCTTGGATTGCAGCACTCCAGGCTTTCCTGTCCTTCACTATCTCCTGGAGTTTGCTCCAACTCATGTCCATTGAAT
>NW_011495966.1:0-605 GCF_000754665.1 Bison bison bison | reverse complement strand
CTGTGAAGCTGTCCAAGGTGATGGGAGAATGCAGAACGCAGGCGCATGTCATACAGCTGTTCATGGCAAGTGCTTCCAACCCTGCTTGCTGCTCTGCTGGTCGGTCCGTGTCACTGGCAAATGCCAAGATTTTGTAACCTTTGAGGATAAGTCACAAAGTTAGATGGAGAAGGCAATGGCACCCTACTCCAGTACTCTTGCCTGGCAATTCCCATGGACAGACGAGCCTGGTAGGCTGCAGTCCATGGGGTCGCGAAGAGTCGGACATGACTAAGCGACTTCCCTCTCACTTTTCACTTTCATGCATTGGAGAAGGAGATGGCAACCCACTCCAGTGTTCTTGCCTGGAGAATCCCAGGACGGGGGAGCCTGGTGTGCTGCTGTCTATGGGGTCACACAGACTCAGACTTGACTGAAGTGACTTAGCAGCAGTAGCAGCACAGAGTTAGAAGTGCAAGGTGACATGATTAATTAACAAGCGAAAGGAAACAACCAGGAAAAGAAAGTTACTTTTTGTTTGTGAGCACAAAGGTACTTACCAAAATTCATATTCCTAGAGAAGAAAGCTTGTAGTTCTGCACGTGTGCGTTTCCTCTCAGGGATGT
>NW_011495965.1:0-572 GCF_000754665.1 Bison bison bison | reverse complement strand
CTATTCTCTGGAACTCTGCATTCAGATGCTTATATCTTCCTTTTCTCCTTTGCTTTCACTTCTCTTCTTTTCACAGCTATTTGTAAGGCCTCCCGAGACAGCCATTTTGCTTTTTTGCATTTCTTTTCCCTGGGGATGGTCTTGATCCCTGTCTCCTGTACAATGTCCATAGTTCATCAGGCACTCTATCAGATCTAGTCCCTTAAATCTATTTGTCACTTCCACTGTATAATCATAAGGAATTTGATTTAGGTCATACCTGAATGGTCTAGTGGTTTTCCCCACTTTCTTCAATTTAAGTCTGAATTTGGCAATAAGGAGTTCATGATCTGAGCCACAGTCAGTTCCTGGACTTGTTACTTGTTAGGCTTATTCTAAGCAACAATATCTATGATCTCATGTTTTCAACATGCTAGTTATATTTTTAATACACTTTATAGTCAATATATGGCAACTAAAATAAAAACGTTCAATTGTATTCCTCCTAAAGTTATTTTTTTGCGCCAAAACAACAAAATTCATTCAACACTTTTGAAAACATAAACTCCTAAAACCATTCCACCACATACCAA
>NW_011495964.1:0-518 GCF_000754665.1 Bison bison bison | reverse complement strand
TTTATTTTCTTGAATTAAAAGATCTTTTAAAGGCCTTGGAGCTGTAATTTCCTGCACCCAAAAGGCTAGATCACTAAATCTAAATGCTCTGTGTCTCTTAGCTTGAGAAGTCGAGGTTTTTCTTGTCTAATAGTAAGGTAAAAGCAAAAACTGTGTTACTCTTTGACCTTTATTAATTTGCACAGTTTTGGTAGGCAGCGAGATCAAAACTTTAATTTCTCCAATATAATCAGAATCTACTACACCATACACCACCCAAATTCCTTGAAAAGAAAGCGAGCTATGCCCCAAGACAAATCTTACAATGTCCTCAGGTAGGGGGCCAGCCCACTCCCGTTGGAATTGGAGTAACCTCGTCAAGGGTTAATATTGTTGCTAAATCCCCTTACCGTTTGGCTTTTCTCTTAGCCTGGGTGAGACCCCCCTGAGGGGGTTTTCTCCAAGGAGCATGCTCTGCATATTGTGCATGCAGTCTGTTTTAAAAGCTCCACTGTTTAAAAAACTTTTTATCTTTTTCA
>NW_011495963.1:0-506 GCF_000754665.1 Bison bison bison | reverse complement strand
AGTCCATTCTGAAGAAGATCAGCCCTGGGATTCTTTGGAAGGAATGATGCTAAAGCTGAAACTCCAGTCCTTTGGCCACCTCATGCGAAGAGTTGACTCATTGGAAAAGACTCTGATGCTGGTAGGGATTGGGGCAGGAGGAGAAGGTGATGACAGAGGATGAGATGGCTGGATGGCATCACTGACTCGATGGACGTGAGTCTCAGTGAACTCCGGGAGTTGGTGATGGACAGGGGAGGCCTGGCGTGCTGTGATTCATGGCATCGCAGAGAGTCAGACTCAACTGAGCGACTGATCTGATCTGATCTGAATGAACACAGGACAGATGGTCAACATATCTCATTATCAGAGAGATGAAAGTCAATACCACAATGAGATGTCATCTCACACTGGTCACAATGACCATCACCCAAACTTTCAAACAAGAAACACTGGATAGGGAGTGGTGAAGTGACCAGCTTGCACTGTTGGTAGGAATGAAAATTGGTATAGCCACAATAAACCGT
>NW_011495962.1:0-564 GCF_000754665.1 Bison bison bison | reverse complement strand
GCCAGAGCTTTTCTTTACACCTAATCGGTCACCAAGTCCTATGAATTTTAAAATGTCTTATACTCTGTCCCCTCTTTTTTAAAACCCTAATGTAGTTAAACCAGACATGTTTGTAAAATAGTTTTCTTCATGATTTCTTGCCTCCAATGTCCCTTCTCTTCATCTTTCACAGTACAATTATTTTCTAAAATAATACAGTGAATCATTACCGCACAAAAGGTTCAACATGCTCACATTTATATCGTTTGGATGAATTTACTGGCTTTAATCAGAGTTACAGGGTCAACCATATTATTCAGAGCTCTTTCTTCAAACAGCTAGGCTAGCTTTAACTGGCACTTTAATAGTGATCACCCAGCAAGGATTTATTAGCTGTTGTACATTGCACTACATTTGTAATACTGTTTCTATCTTTACAGATCTTAAACTATAGTTGGACACTAAGATTTTAGACGCTGCTATACCGTTAAGCACTTGACTCCTGTGCCCACTGTGTAATCAGAAATCAAGGAAAGGAGACACCAACAAATTAAGAAAAAGCTTCATGGAGGAAGTGGAATTTTA
>NW_011495961.1:0-531 GCF_000754665.1 Bison bison bison | reverse complement strand
TTGCTGTTAATTGGTTAGACTCCTCCAGTGAATGTGGTGGGACCGGTGGATTGTGAAGGTTTTCTAGTTGAAGGAATTATTTTGTTGTTGTTATAGAAGATGGCTGTGGATCTCATTTTTTACTGAGAGGCAATGCAGTGTCCATGAGAGAATTAGGGGGTTCTATTATGGCTTTGATTCCAGTTGAGCTATTTCAAATCCTAGAAGATGATGCTGTGGAAGTGATGCACTCAATATGCCAGGAAATTTGAAAATCTCAGCAGTGGCTCTGGACCAGAAAAGGTCAGTTTTCATTCCAATCTCAAAGAAAGGGAATGCCAAAGAATGCTCAAACTGTCCTACAGTTGCAGTCATCTCACATGCTAGCAAAGTAATGCTCAAAATTCTCCAAGCCAGGCTTCAGCAATAAATCAAGTGTTAACTTCCAGATGTTCAAGCTTGTTTTAGAAAATACAGAGGAACCAGAGATCAAATTCCCAACATCTGCTGGACCTTTGAAAAAACAAGCAAGTTCCAGGAAAACATCTACTT
>NW_011495960.1:0-511 GCF_000754665.1 Bison bison bison | reverse complement strand
CCATCCTATAGTCCTGATATATGATATATGAATTCTACAAAGAGCTTGAACATGGGCAGGACCCACCTGATTCAGTGCAAGGACTGAGATGTGGGCTCAAGAGTGTTGGGGGCTTGAACAAAGGCAGGACCCAGCCTGGTTCATTGGAGCGACTGAGATGTGGCCTCAGGAGTGTCTGTTGGGATGAACAAGGGGTGGATCCAGCCGCGATCAGTGCAGGGACCGAGATGTGGGCTCAGGAGTGTTTTTTGAGTGCTTAAACAAGGGCAGGACCTGGCAGGCCAGGGAAGAGACCCAGATATGGGCTCAGGAGTATTTCCCACGGGTTTCAGCAAGTGCTGGACCCAGCCTAGTTCAGTGTAGCGAAGGAGATCAGCCTGAGAGTCAGATGCAGGCCAAGGAGTGTTTGTCAGGTCTTGAACATGTGTAGGACCTAGCCTAGTTCAGTTCAGGGGCGAGAAATGGGGTCAGGAGTGTTTGTCTGGGCTTGACTATGGCCAGGATCTCAGCC
>NW_011495959.1:0-592 GCF_000754665.1 Bison bison bison | reverse complement strand
GTGAAAGTGTTAGTTGCTCAGTCGTGTCCGACTCTTTGTGACCCCAAGGACTGTAACCCACCAGGCTCCTCTGTCCATGGGATTATCCAGGCAAGAATACTGGAGTGGGTCACCATTCCCTTCCCTAAGGGATCTTCCCAGCCCAGGAATTGAACCCAGTTCTCCTGAACTGCAGGCAGATTCTTTACTACTGCGCCACCAGGGAAGCCAACACTGTCTAATTCTATTTTAGTGAAAAAAAAAGAAAAAGAAGGAAAAGTAAATAGAAAAATCTCACACTGGGCAGAATCTTGAGAACACATGGATGTTTCAATATGTTTTATTCATAGTAATTTCTTTTGCTTCTGCTCTGGATTGTTTATACCACAATTTTCAGCTTGCATTTTTACCGATTTTATGGATCCCGCTGTTTCCGGATCTGCAGCGCCTGAGGGAATGCTTTGTAGTGGAAATTTCACGTTTACAGGGACATCACACCACAGTGCTGCCCTGATGGTCATCACCTGTCTGGCTTCACTGCTCTGCGCCTTGAGTCAAATGAAAACAATGAAGCCGGGCTGCCTGGGAGCCCAAGGGAACCAGATCCTCCTCC
>NW_011495958.1:0-619 GCF_000754665.1 Bison bison bison | reverse complement strand
CTTCACAGCTATTTGTAAGGCCTCCTCAGACAGCCATTTTGCTTTTTTGCATTTCTTTTTCTTGGGGATGGTCTTGTTCCCTGTCTCCTGTCATGAACCTCCGTCCATAGTTCATCAGGCACTCTGTCTATCAGATCTACCATAACCATTCACAAATACTTTGCAAATCTCAATGAGATGAATGGGAAATTCTCCCTTTTCATTTAGCTCTATTTTAAAACTTAGAAAATTAATAGATCATTAAAATAATAATTTTTAAGTTTCTTCCTATCTCAATAAAATTTGTTATTCTGTGCTCCATAACTGGAATTTCCTCTCACGTTAATCCCCTTAATAGGGAAAAGAAAGTTCCCCTACCTGTGCCAAATGATTTCACGAGATGAAGTTGCAACCAATAGCTGAAAAGGGGGCAATATGGTTCTTGTTCTCGGGATGCTTACTATTTGGCTAGTGAGAACACACATGGAATTATTTGCAGTGGTAGAGAAGTGATAAATGTGGTTGTGGTTTAGATAAGTGGTTCTCAACTTGTTTTTTCTGCTACTACACACATGTAACTTGAAGTTCACGGATGTGTGCACACCCATGGGTGTGCACACATCCGTGAACTTCAAGTTAC
>NW_011495957.1:0-861 GCF_000754665.1 Bison bison bison | reverse complement strand
TAATTTATGAAAGTATGATAACACATTTACAGGAGACTTGGAAAAAACAGAACAAAGTTACATATAATTCTACTGTATATTGTAATTATTTCAAGAAGATAAATATTTTAGGTAGATAGATTTTTAGTTGTAGTTTTAATACCAAACTCTCAAAAATTAATAGAATGAATATACATAAAAGTAGAAAGATATAGTAGACCTGAAAACACTGTGAACCAATCCAACATAATTAAAATTTATAAAATTTTCACACAGCAGTAGGATACAAATTATCCAAGTTTCCACATACTATAAACTAGGAGACACTAAAACATATTCAGGGACATAAAACAAGACACAAAAACTTCATGGTCTAAAGGTATTGAAATCATAGAGTCTGTCCTCTTATCACTGTGAAATTATGTTAGAAATCAGTATTGTTCCTGGGGAAAAAAGAAATCAATAGCAAAAGATACTTGAAAATAACCCATATATTTTCAAATGCAATGTGATATTTACCAAGAGAGATCATTGACTTAGCTGAAAGGCTTTGGTCTAACTCAATTAAGTTACAAGACTGATTTCAGACAGTGATTGCAGAGAAGAAAGCAGTTAAATGAGAAATTAATATCAAAATGAAAAATTAATACCATAGATACTTTAAAGACCCCATGTATTTGGAAATTCAGTGTCCACTTTTAAATGATGGATGTATCTAAGAAGCCATAAAGAGGAAAATTAGAAAATATTTGTAACAGAATAAAGATGAAAAGAGAATATACCAGAGAAGAACCAAGTGTTAAAACACCAAGTTGAAAACAAAACAAATACCCTACGAGCGAGACACACATACTCCAAAGCATTTAGCTATGAGATGAAAGC
>NW_011495956.1:0-1008 GCF_000754665.1 Bison bison bison | reverse complement strand
TCCATGCTTTAAATACATTAACAGTCATTATCAGTGGGTTTTAAATCCTTTTAAATAAACTTATTTTGCCTTGAGCATGTTCTGTTATCACTGGTGTTTTATTTTTCAGTGTTCATTTTTTCCATCCATTCTTTAGTTTATACATTCTTTCAAATTGAGAAGTTTATCATATATTTTGTAGTCTTTATTGAATTTCTTATACTATTGCTTCTGTGTTATGTTTTGGTTTTATGGCCACAAGGCACGTGGGATCTTACCTCCCAACCAGAGATCGAACCCATACCCTCTGGATTGGAAGGTGAAGTGTTAACCACTGGACTGCAAGGGAAGTCCTTATCATATATTTTTTAAAGTGATATTGTTCATGTTCAGCTCTTTTATCATACTTGCTATTTTCTAAATATGAAATTTTGCATGTTACACGGCCCTCTATACATTTCTCCCTTAATCTACAGTTGAATCTTCACAATGTTTTGCACATGAAAAGAGAGAAGAGTCAGGACAGGGAAAAGTCACTTCAATAAATCGTTTAATACAGAGAACTATCAGCAGCTGTGAACCTCAATGAAGCAGTGAATGGAAAATGGGTGTTTCCTGACCTTCACGGGTCTCCATGTCTATCTAATGCATGGCTACAGGATTCTTTGACAGAACAAGCATATTAGATGTATTCCAGCCCTTAAGCTACCCATTTAGGGATATAAATTTGTTAAATTATTTTAGGCATTTAATTTTGATGTCTCATTTTGAAAGGGCTCATTCTAGTCTCTGTTTCCTGGCAAGGTTTTCTGAATATCTAGGACTGTCTAAAATTCAGCATATAACTTGTCAAGAAGATAAATGATGTCCTAAAAACTTGAAAGAACTGATGTGCTTTACCAAGTTTCTCTCATTACCAGGTGTGACATAGCCATTGAGGGGAGGAGAGGCCGAACAGAGAAGCATGGTGAGGTGAAGATGGCTTTCCACTTGTTAAATTGTATAATGTTTCCATTGTTGAGTTCAGCT
>NW_011495955.1:0-1034 GCF_000754665.1 Bison bison bison | reverse complement strand
TCAATAGATTTGAATTAGCACATCCCTGCTTATTCCAAATACAATTTCCAATCAGACAAATAAACTTTACTACTCACATTAATCATGCCTATTTTAAAGTCTATGTTTGAGAAATCCAGTATCTGGATTAGCTGCATGTCTATTGTTATTGACTGTTTCTTCTCTTGGCTTTGTTGATTAGATTTTATTTCTTATATACTATGCATGAATTTGATAGATGTAGTACAAGAAAAACTGTAGTGGTTCTGAATGAATGACACTGTTTTCCTCAGAGTTTCTTCTAATTTAGGGTAGGGACAGATCACTTTGAGTCTCAATGTACACATTTCTGGTTGACATTCACTAAAATGACATAATATTTCAGGAGTCTCTGCTGAAAGCTTGGTTTTGAACTAGGGTGCCTAAGTCTGAACAAGATCCAAATTTTACTTTTTTAATGCCCAGTACCAACAGACTGCTAAAAATTTCTACTTAGCACTTTAGCCATCAGTCAATTCTTTCTGCTTGATTTCTAAGCTTCTTACCCCTGGGAATCTTAGGATTTAGCAAACATTTCAAGAGCAAAATCTTGTGGAATTATATGTCCACATTACTGTTCTCTTTTGTTCTGGGTCTTAGCATCTGAATTCCAGTTTTGGACTCTCTAAACTCATAACACTAACAAATTTTTAGTTTCTAGTTGCTACTTTCTGCTGAGCCTGAATATAAATCTCTGTGACTCATCAAATGTCTTCAGGAAAAAGCCAGAAAAAAGCTCAAGTTTACCTCACTGTCTCACTCACTCACCATTCTTTCAAAGACCTTAGCTTCTCAAACTCAGGCTGTGTTTGTGGTTCTTGGTTGTCTTCAAAAATCTGGGTTTTGTTTATTTTACTGTGGAAAATTCTGAAAGAGATGGAAATATCAGACCACCTGACCTGACTCTTGAGAAACCTATGTGCAGGTCAGGAAGCAATAGTTAGAACTGGACATGGAACAATAGACTGGTTCCAAATAGGAAAAGGAGTATGTCAAGGCTGCATATTGTCACCCTG
>NW_011495954.1:0-531 GCF_000754665.1 Bison bison bison | reverse complement strand
TCAGGGCCCTGGCTGGGCTGCGCCTAGGCCCGCAGGAGGCTCAGAGGCCCGAGGGCTGCGGGGTCGGGCAGCGGTGGGGCCGAAAGCCAGACACCTCCGGGCCGCGTGGCCCTGGGCAGCCAACGGAATCGGGGGAGGCCAGGCTCGCAGAGCGCGGCCGGGCCAGGAGAGGCCTGGAGTGGAGGTCGCCGAGACCTCCGCGCCCCTCAGCCCACTCCCCAGGCCCCGCATGCATGCACGCCCGGCATGCCGCTGGGGGTCCCGGAAGCCCTCCGGGCTGCCGAACCTGGCCAGGCGTTTGCTGGCCGCGGGGTGGCAGTGTTTGGGGGCGTGGCGGCATTGGCCGGCGGAGTCTGGTCGCGCGTCGTTCGGCTCAAGTACAGCGCGCGCCCCCATGGTGAGGTGCGGCCTGCTGGCCCGACCGGCAGGTCAGAGCGAAAGGGAGGCACAGCACAGGGCTCTTAGGGCGCCCGGCGGCAGCCGCCTCCTTCTACGGCCATACCACCCTCAACGCGCCTGATCTCGTCTGAT
>NW_011495953.1:0-517 GCF_000754665.1 Bison bison bison | reverse complement strand
AATCTGTATCAATAACCATTTATGCTGATTGATAAATAGGCTCTATTTCATGTCTCGATTTCATTTTCCTAACTTTTTTGTTATTACTAGTTTTAATCAGTCTTAAGCTCCATGTGGTTGTTACAAGATTGTGTCATAATTTAGGAATTTCTCTCGTTTGCTTTTCTCCAGCTCTTTCCCACCCTGACCCCCAACCTTCTCCCCAGTTTTGGCCCCGGATCTAGCAAAATTCATTCTTCATTGTTGCCAGACATTTAATTGACTGCAGTTTTTCAGTTCTGTTCTCTTGCTTTCCAACTTGGCTTCATCTGTAAATCATTCCATATAGATGAATATCCTGTTCTTGAAATCTTTAGGGAAGCAGTTCCTGGCGTTTCATAGCAGCACTTTCTTTTCTTCTTTTTAGTTGAGTAGCCCTGACAGGTAACAAGATTATTCATTTATGCAGCTCAAATCTTCATGTTACAGAATTAAATACAAACATATTTGTCTCCGCTTCCTCAGAGGCACATGTATA
>NW_011495952.1:0-567 GCF_000754665.1 Bison bison bison | reverse complement strand
GCGCTCCCCCTCGCCACTCGCATCGGAGACCCGACTTCCCTGGCGCCCCACGACGAGGCTCACTGACCTCGCCGTCGTACCTCGTGAGAAACCCCGCCCTGGGGCCGCCGCTCGAGAACCACCCACGGACTTCCCCGTCATCTTGGAGATGAGGGAGTTCGTCTCCTGCATGGCCTAGAGGCCAATCTCGCGACCTCTCTCCAAACGCCTCAGGAGGCTTGACTCCCTTTAGTCCACCCGGTGAGCTCCAAGAGATACCCGTCGCGACTCGAGAGCAGAGCGGGGTTCTTTGCTTCCACTCGAGATGAATGCCTGTCTCCCCGGGTGCGTCTGGAAGGCAACCCCGAGATCCCGGTCGCCCCTGGAGAGGAACATTGGCTTCTGGACACAAGCCTAGATGAGGTCTATTGGCCCTGCAGTCACTCGAGAGCAATCCCCAGCTTTCCTTCGCAACTCGAATGGAAGATTGGACTTCCCTGGGCCAACACAAGAGGCATCCTGAATTCCCTGTCGGAACTCGAGAATCCCGCCGCAACTCGAGAAAAACCACGTGGTTCCCCCGTCATC
>NW_011495951.1:0-517 GCF_000754665.1 Bison bison bison | reverse complement strand
CGACTTTCACTTTACTCTCTATTAGACCATTTTAAACTTCAGGAGGAGTTTACATCAGTATGTACAGGCTTGATGCATTCTACATATTCAATATATACTTACAGTAATTGGAATAAATAGAATCATTCTAAAGAACTGCTTCTGTATGGCATTTATTTGCCTATTAACTCGAGCATGAAGTCTCAGGTTGGTTTACAAGGTCTTTCTGATTTATTTATCCTTGCTAATTCTTAAACCCCACAATCCCACCCCCACCATATACTCCTTATGAGAGGTACCCTCCCTCAGTCCCTCCAAAATGTATCTGCTGTTTTTGCTCCTGGCCTTGCTCTCCCTGTCCCCTTACCTGAAATGACTCTTCTTTACCTAGTCAAATCATATTCACCTTCAAGACCCATGCCAAGTACCACTTACTTCTGAAGCACTCCCCACGGTGCTTGCCAATAGTGACCTCTTCCCTCTTGGACTCTCAGAGAAAGTGCTGAAGGATCCCCCGGTTGCTCCAATCTATATATTT
>NW_011495950.1:0-523 GCF_000754665.1 Bison bison bison | reverse complement strand
TCACTACAGATGTTGATTGCAGCCATGAAATTCAAAGGTGCTTGCTACCTTGGAAGTCACGCTATGACTTACTTAGAAAGCATTAAAAAGCAGAGACATATTTTACCAACAATCAACCAATGTGTCAAAGCAATCCTTTTTCCAATAGTCATGTACTGATGTGCGAGTTGGAGGAGAAGGAAAGCTGAGTGCCTAAGAATTGATCCTTTGGAACTGTGGTGTTGGAGAAAACTCTTGAGGATATCAAAGCAGTCAATCCCAAGAAAATCAGTCCTGAACATACATTGAAATGACTGAAGCTCCAATACTTTGGCAACCTGATGCAAAGAAGTAACTCATTTGAAAAGACCCTGATGCTGGAAAAGATCGAAGGCCAGAAGAGAAGGCGACGATAGAAGACGAGATAGTTGGATGGCATCCTCAATGCACGTGAGTTTTAGCAAGCTCCGGAAGTTGGTGATGGACAGGGACAGGGAAGCCTGGTGCGATGTTTTACCATAAAGTATGATGTTAGTTATACAGT
>NW_011495949.1:0-515 GCF_000754665.1 Bison bison bison | reverse complement strand
CAGGAACCTCAGGGTTCCTCTGATTTCAGACTCCGATCGCAGGGTCCCTGCAGACTGGGGACAGGAGAGTCATGCCTCGTCTTGGGTTGAGGCATGGAACTCCGCTTGCCTCTCGAGGTGTCCCCGGGGAGAGAGGCCACTTGTCGAGCTGTATTTGGAACCAGGGGGTCTTTTCCGGACGATGCACGGGCGAGTCACTGCCCCTTCGTGTTGACTTCATTCACAGGGTGGAGTTCGGAGGGGTGTCCGGGCATCGGGTTCTTATCTAGAGGGGACCGGGAAATCGGGGTGCCTCGCAATGTGGAAGCACCCACGAGGCCACGTCTGGAATGTCGTCGTGAGACCAGCCTCATCCTGAGGTGCGACCGGAAGGTCGGGAACCCCTTCCAGACAAAGCAGGGGAGTCGACCCTCCTGTGGAGATCAGGAGGGTAGAAGGGGCTCAGAGGAAGTGGTGCCGGAAAACCTCGGTGTTCCTCTCCAGGGAGCGAGGGATGCCGGGGAACTTTGTGGGGG
>NW_011495948.1:0-527 GCF_000754665.1 Bison bison bison | reverse complement strand
AAAAGCAAAGACCCTCTATGTATGGATATGTCTTTCATGCCTTTAGATTGTGGCTCGAATATAGTGTACCCATCAACCCAGGAAAGGAAAGAATTGACTCGCCAAATATACAAAGAGATCAAAAGTGCCGAGCCAAGTGACCCCTTGAGGCTTCCAAGAGCTTTTCTGTCTTTCACACACTAAGTAAATACTGAGCACCTACGATGAGCTAGGAGGCATGTAAGAAGTTTCAGGGAATAGAAGGCGGAGAGAAGAAGACACAGAGTTCCTGCTTTCACTGAGACGACTCTAATGATACATCACAGGCAGATCCTTTGAGAACCTATAGAGGGGCCTCTTCCCTCACCACAAAACCTGGGTGTCAGGGAAGGCTTTCCAGAGGCACCATTTCGTTGAGGTCCATAGGTTGAACCTAGGTAAACCAGGGTTGAGATGCAGGAAGAATTTCAGGCAGGGAAAATAGCATCTTGGAAGGCTATGTGACCAGGGAAACTTAGGACATTCAAGAAACGAAAAATGCCCTAGTG
>NW_011495947.1:0-507 GCF_000754665.1 Bison bison bison | reverse complement strand
ATAGTTTAATCAAAATATGTAAATTCTTCTCTGTTAGTTTACTAAGAGTTTTTTCTTAGTTGTGAACTAAAATTATTACATTACATTTTCTTGTTTATTTTCTGCAGATTTTGAAACAGGTAATTTTCTTTTATGTGATTATTTTCTTTTATGTGATTTACTTTAAAAAATTTTTGTGATTCTAAAACGACCCCAACCTGATCTCAATGTATTCTCTTTCAGTTGGACTTTATTTCTTAGTGTTTTATTTAGGGTTATTTCATCTATACTCAGAGTCTGTAATTTTACTTTCTTGTACTTCTTCCTGGTTGGATTTAGTATCAAGGTTATGCTAGTCTTATAAAACAAGGTTGGAGAGTGTTCCTTGTTTACTGCAAGAATTCCTGTGAGATTACTGTTTTCTTCCCTAGAATTTTGGAAGAATTGATTGGCAAAACCAGTTGGTTTTATTGTGGGGAGGCTTTTAATTTCAGATGTAATTTTTTTCATGCAAATAAAATTTTCTGA
>NW_011495946.1:0-531 GCF_000754665.1 Bison bison bison | reverse complement strand
ATGGTGTGTGGAGGGAGGAGGGAGGAGGGTTCAGGTTGGGAAACACAGGTATACCTGTGGCGGATTCATTTTGATATTTGGCAAAACTAATACAATTTGTAAAGTTTAAAATAAAATAAAATTTAAAAAAAAACCAATTAGGGCAGAAATACATGAAAAAAAAGACACAGGAAACTATAGCAAAACTCAGCAAAATAAACGCTGGTTCTTTAAGAAGATAAATAAAATAGACAATCCATTAGCAAAACTCATCAAGAAAGAAAGGGGGGGATAATCAAATCAACAAAATTAGAAAGGAAAATGGATAAATCACAGCAGACAACACAGAAGTACAAAGGATCATAAAAGACTACTATCAGCAGCTATAGGACAATAAAATGGACAACTTGGAAGAAATGAACAAATTCCTAGAAAAGTATAACAATCCAAAACTGAACCAGGAAGAAATAGATAATCCCAACATACCCATCACAAGCATGGAAAGCAAAACTGTAATCAAAAATCTTCCATCGAACAAAAACGAAGCTCAGG
>NW_011495945.1:0-515 GCF_000754665.1 Bison bison bison | reverse complement strand
AGTAATCTGGGCTGTAGGTTATTTTCTTTCATCACTTTAAGTATGTCTTGCCATTTCCTCCTGGCCTGAAGAGTTTCTATTGAAAGATCAGCTGTTATCCTTATTGGAATCCCCTTGTGTGTTATTTGTTGTTTTTCCCTTGCTGCTTTTAATATTTGTTCTTTGTGTTTGATCTTTGTTAATTTGATTAATATGTGTCTTGGGGTGTTTTGCCTTGGGTTTATCCTGTTTGGGACTCTCTGGGTTTCTTGGGCTTGGGTGATTATTTCCTTCCCCATTTTAGGGAAGTTTTCAACTATTATCTCCTCAAGTATTTTCTCATGGTCTTTCTTTTTGTCTTCTTCTTCTGGGACTCCTATGATTCGAATGCTGTGGCGTTTAATATTGTCCTGGAGGTCTCTGAGCTTGTCCTCATTTCTTATAATTCGTTTTTCTTTTTTCCTTTCTGATTCATTTATTTCTACCATTCTATCTTCTATTTCACTAATCCTATCTTCTGCCTCTGTTATTCTACT
>NW_011495944.1:0-536 GCF_000754665.1 Bison bison bison | reverse complement strand
TTTTTTTAACTTGTTTTTTGTTTCTTTTTTTTTTAGTAAAAGAATTCCGAAAAAATGAGGGAAACAGGAAGCCCAGAGGTGCCCCTGTAGTTTGGCGAAGGCCTTAGGAGGTCACTTGGAAATGCTGCTGGCTGGTGAGGGGGGGAGGGGGCGAGATGTGCACAGAGCTGTGTAGGCTTGTCCTTTGCATGGATGTTCTTTGTAGAAATCCACCTCGGAGCCATCTCCTGATGTGTAAGAATTTCCCAGACAAACCTTGAGCTAAGCAATGCGTTTTTTCCTTAGGAAATGTTGGTCTTCAGCGATGTTCAAAGCCTGTGTATTTCGGCTAGACTCTGGCTTCAGGTCGGTTCCCCCAAAAGGCTCAGAAGCGACCTGAACCAAACAGTAAGTTTTCCTCTTACCTTGTTCTCCTCATCTATGTTAAGAGTATACTTTAAGAGTATCCTGGCACATACATGTACTGCCTCACCCCTAACCTCAGTCATGTGTTCCAAGAACTTCTGTCCGTTGATTTATTTGTTTTGGGTAACATT
>NW_011495943.1:0-531 GCF_000754665.1 Bison bison bison | reverse complement strand
ACAGATATAACGATATAGTCAATTTTTACCTTAGTACAAACCGAGGCCCTATGAGCATTTTGTGCTTAATGTGGATGACTCTTAGACATGCCTACAGTAGAGGAAGCAAAACCTAAAACTACTAGATATTTAATATTGACTAGTTCCCAGTTCACGGGACTCTGACATTCACTGAGGTCAATGTTTTCTTGTATTGGAAGCAGTTTGGTTGGCAAGGGCTGCCTTGTCTTGAGACCATTGAAATAAGAACTCAGAACTTGAGCACTATTATCAAAAATCACAAGGCTCACACTGACACATACATCAATCCAGACAGACAAGACAAGACATCTTCCAGTTTTCCGCCTGAGATGGAAAAGATTTCTTTGAGCCGTTTTTTTTTCTGGGGAGTGGGGGGTGGGGCTGGCGGCCAGGCAGGCTTTGGGAAGGAGCTAAGTGTTTGGAATTGCATATGAAAAGAACCAGCTTTCCGGGTTCCAAGGAATCAAGTTTCCTTGGAAACCAACTTTGTCCCGTTCTATAGAATATCAT
>NW_011495942.1:0-532 GCF_000754665.1 Bison bison bison | reverse complement strand
ATCATCTTACTGGATTACTGAATTACTGGATTCTGGCCTGGATTACTGAAAGAGCCTCCCCTATCCTATCCCTTCTGTCCTTGTCCACCTACAGTCTAATCTCAACACAGTAACCAGATGATACTTCCCTAAATTGTTAAGTTGTAATTCTTTTTTTTTTTCCATTTACAAGTCTTCCTTTATTTATTTATTTTTAGTTTTATTTTATTTTAAACTTTACAATATTGTATTGGTTTTGCCAAATATCAAAATGAATCCACCACAGGTATACATGTGTTCCCCATCCTGAACCCTCCTCCCTCCTCCCTCCCCATACCATCCCTCTGGGTCATCCCAGTGCACCAGCCCCAAGCATCCAGTATCGTGCATCGAACCTGGACTGGCATCTCGTTTCATACATGATATTTTACATGTTTCAATGCCATTCTCCCAAATCTTCCCACCCTCTCCCTCTCCCACAGGGTCCATAAGGCTGTTCTGTATATCAGTGTCTCTTTTGCTGTCTCGTACACAGGGTTATTGTTACCATCTT
>NW_011495941.1:0-539 GCF_000754665.1 Bison bison bison | reverse complement strand
TCTTTGCATTTTCATTCTACTTACTATGAATGTAAATCCCTAAATTAATATAACCAGGGCTAATATTCAGCCAGAATTCATTGGTATGGCTGAGCAGCCTCTGCTGATTTTGATTGGTTGATAGCATTGCCAGTTGTTAAACATTTTTAATATCACCCTGGATAAAATTCAAGGTCTTCAAACTTTTAAAAAGATCTTGTTAATTCTTTCTTTTACCATAACTAATAGAAGCCTGTATTTCAAAGGTCACTGATATTTGCAAAGATCACTAATTATCTCTCTACTCCAATCAGCCAAACTATAGGGTCAGGCATGGTTTTACCATGCTCCTTGTTGTACATTGCTTGATGCTATCAGGCATTTAATAAATATTTTCTAAATGAATAAATGGTACTCACTGGTTTTTCTCTTTTGCCCAACAACAAACTTATTCCATAAATCCACTAGATTATATGGTAACCTTTACAGCTCCATGAAAGCCACAGGAATTAAGTTTGAAGGGGATATTTCCAGTTTATTTTTATTCAGTTTTCTCTCTC
>NW_011495940.1:0-514 GCF_000754665.1 Bison bison bison | reverse complement strand
AAATCCATGAGTTGACACATAGTATTAAGCCTATCATCCTTGTAGTTCCCTCAGTGAAATATGTTGCGAAAAAGCTCTTCCTTCATGGTATAGATTCATGAAGAAGCTAAATAGCATGAATCCTTTACGTTGACAACTGTGAATTTAAATCTCCTGTGAATCCTATGTGACAACCACACATACCAACATGATTTATTAGTATTATATCAATATTTTTAGTCCTACTGTCTTTCAACTAAAAATGTCACTATACAATGGTACATGAAGTCAAGACACAAAATCAGGGCAAATACAAAATATTCCATCCTTTGAGAAAGGGAGCTAAAAATAATGTGCTTTGCCTATTGCATTTTATGTATTAGATCCTTAAGTATTTTATTCACCACACCCAACTGAATGGTTCACAAAAGTTTCAGAGAGGAAAGGATTATTTCTCTTTAACAATAAGGAGTTCAACTGCTCTCAAAGCAAATACCAGATGGTAATCACCATGATGGACAAAGTTGATTATTCA
>NW_011495939.1:0-501 GCF_000754665.1 Bison bison bison | reverse complement strand
ACGAACCTTTGTTGGCAAAGTAATGTCTCTGCTTTTTGATATGCTATCTAGGTTGGTCATAACTTTCCTTCCAAGGAGTAAGCGTCTTTTAATTTCATGGCGGCAGTCACCATCTGAGTGATTTTGGAGCCCAGAAAAATAAAGTCTGACACTGTTTCTACTGTTTCCCCATCTATTTCCCATGAAGTGGTGGACCGGATGCCATGATCTTCGTTTTCTGAATGTTGAGCTTTAAGCCAACTTTTTCACTCTCCACTTTCACTTTCATCAAGAGGCTTTTGAGTTCCTCTTCACTTTCTGCCATAAGGGTGGTGTCATCTGCATATCTAAGGTTATTGATATTTCTCCCGGAAATCTTGATTCCAGCTTGTGTTTCTTCCAGTCCAGCATTTCTCATGATGTACTCTGCATATAAGTTAAATAAACAGGGTGACAATATACAGCCTTGACGAACTCCTTTTCCTATTTGGAACCAGTCTGTTGTTCCATGTCCAGTTCTAA
>NW_011495938.1:0-530 GCF_000754665.1 Bison bison bison | reverse complement strand
CAGCAAGATTTCCTGACTGTATGAAGATGGAAAACAGAAAATCAAGTTTTCAAGACACCCACAAAATGGGCATCTTTACAGCATTTTCTGGGGAAGAATTTTCATTCCTTTAAGAATTCATGTCTATCACTGAAACCCTAATACACTTTCTTTCCCACTGAATGGTTCCACTTTTCTGGGACGATATCTGCCAATAACTTCCCATTAAGCTAAATCTAAGAAAGCCATTATCCAGAATTTTCTTGAATTTATTTATGGACCTTAGATTTGGATGATTTTTTGAAAAACATTTTTAAAAGTCCCAGTCAATTGGAAGTCAGCGTGTCCAGCTCAGTTGCTACAGATGTTGGATGGTTTCAAGCCAGTCACTTGACTTCTCAGGGACTCAGTCTATACATTTGTAAACTGAGAGTGTTGACCTAAAATGCTTCTTCAGGCTTCCCAGCTCTGGCATTCAATGTTTCTATGTTTCCAGTATTTGTTGATGTTTTAAATAATGTTACTCCATTCCCAGAGGCCCCCAGATCTGC
>NW_011495937.1:0-507 GCF_000754665.1 Bison bison bison | reverse complement strand
CACGCCCACCGCCACCGACACACACACCCGAGAGCCGCAAGCCGGCAGGACGAACGCTCTCCCGCCGCGCACCGGCGGCCCCACGTCCCCACACGCGCAAGGCTCCCGCGCGCCGCCCGCCTCGGGGACGCCACCGGCCGACGGAGCCGGGGGGGACGACACCCACATGAGGCGAGGCCGGCTCGGCCCCAGACAGGGGAAGGGAGCGCGGGGCGGTCGCACGCGCGGGACGAGGAGGAGAGGCCGGCAGCGGCGGGGAGGGGCCGGCAAGCACGCACGGCGGGGGCCGCGGGACAGGGCCGCGGGCGCCATCCGGGGACCACAAAGACACCGGGAACACGGCCGGGCCACCAGGAAAACCAGCGCGGGGTCCCACCGCCACCCACACACGAGGGCGGTCCCGCGACACGCCTGGGACGCCGACCGGTCCCGGCCAGCCCCAGAGCGGGCCCCCACGACCCGGCCCCGCCGCCAGGGCCGGCGAGCCGCCCGAACCCGTCTTCCGCC
>NW_011495936.1:0-547 GCF_000754665.1 Bison bison bison | reverse complement strand
TGTAGAGACTGAAAATT
This sequence comes from Bison bison bison, assembly GCF_000754665.1. Lineage (NCBI taxonomy): Eukaryota > Metazoa > Chordata > Mammalia > Artiodactyla > Bovidae > Bison > Bison bison. Next base: position 530 of record NW_011495936.1, on the reverse strand, counting down.
TTCTAAGTATTGAAGTGCTGCTTCCTTTTTTGCTCAACAATTCCTTCTTCAGTTCAGCTCCCTCTTCTTGCATTTATTAGAAGCAGTCAGGAGGAACCACACTGGTCCTTTAACAGTTTGCTGAGCAACCTCTACAGCTAAAAACCCACTTTTTTGGGTATTCCTATTTTATTTTATTATAAAAATCAATTTTTATAGTTGCTATATGTTGTCAGTGTCTGATATAGTAATTCATAATTTGTAAAGGTTATATTCCAAATATAACCTTTATAGTTATAGTTTATAGTTATCATAAAATATTTGCTGTTATTTCCTTGTTGTACAATATCCTTGTAGCTGATTTTATACTTAATAGCTTGTACCTCTTAATTCCCTATTCTTATCATGCCCTTCCCCTCTTCCCTCTCCCAGTTTGTAACCACTATTTGTTCTCTATATCTGTAAGTCTGCTTCTTTTTCTTTTATTCACTAGATTCCACATATAAGTGATATCATACAGTATTTTTCTTTGTCTTACTTATTTCACTTAG
>NW_011495935.1:0-504 GCF_000754665.1 Bison bison bison | reverse complement strand
AGTGTGGGAGACGTGACTGGTGCCTGACTGGTGCCTCAGCTCAGCTCTCGCCTTCCCTTCGGGACCTAGGAGCCAGGCGTCCTTGCAGAGGGCTTAGGGGCTGGGGGTGTGCACACTGCCAAAGCCTCCCGCAGGGAGAGCTCTTCCGAGGAAGGAAGCGCCCCAGGCTGCATTCCCAAGCTGGTGCTTCCCGCCCAGACTAAGCGCCGCACGGAGGGAATCAGGGTCCCGGTGCCCCTGGCTTGGGGAGGCAGCTCCACAGCCAGAGTGTTGCTCCGTTTGTGCCCAGAAAGCGCCTGCCAGACCGGGCCTTCCCTGGAGCTGTCCTCCCGCCTAGAGGCAGGTGGATGTGCTGTGCGGGCTTCCCCTGTGCGTTTGGGCTCCCTAGCACAGCCGCAGCGCAGGGGAACCAGCCCATGATCAGTGAGCTCCGGGCAGTACTTTGGTCCCAGGTTTGGAGCCCAATGCCCGGAACGCGGGAGAGAAGAGGCTGGCTGCCGGCGG
>NW_011495934.1:0-513 GCF_000754665.1 Bison bison bison | reverse complement strand
AGGCAAGAATACTGGAGTGGGCCGCCATGCTCTCCTCCAGGGGTATCTTCCCTGACCCACGGGATTTGAACATGGGTTCAATGCATTTCCTGCATTGGCAGTCAGTTTATCTACCACTAGCACCATCTGGACAGCCCAGGCAAAGGTAACTGGAGGCTTTTTTCTAGGTAGGCTTTTTTAACAAGCTCAGATCAGGTCAGATCAGCTAGCTGTCTTTCATTGCATATGCAAAAAGCACTGGTTTTGCAGTTTCAAGTAAAAAAACAATTTCATTTCAATCAGTTTGCTCCAGAATCTAAAGAATATCATGGCCATCCTGTGTCCAAAAGTGTCATCTTTTACAGCCAAAATATAGATCAAATGGTGTTCACATTGTCTCTGACAACAGGGGCAGAAAAGAAACTTGCTAGAGTGGGGGAAGGAGTTGGGGAAGCTAGGTTCCCCCTCTCCTCTGAGAAATAGAGGAAGCTAGAAAGCAATTAGCTGATACAGAAGGAAACAGAGGAAGAAGGG
>NW_011495933.1:0-555 GCF_000754665.1 Bison bison bison | reverse complement strand
GCCCTCCCCCACCCCCGCCCACGGACGCCGACCCCCGCCCCCGCGCCGCCCCGCCCCTGCCATGCTCCCGGTGCCTTCCCAGCCGCACGTGGGGATCCCCCGGAGCCACAACTGGGACCGCCCCAATCCCCGCCACGACCCGACTCCCGACCCGCGCCGCCCGGCTTCGCCCCGCCCCGGGCGCGCTCCCGGTGCGCGGCCCACCTTCACCACGGGCTCCCGGTGAGCCCCGCCCCCACGCCCGGTTCCAGGAGAGCCTCTGGGGACCTCGCTCCCGCCGCCCGGTGAAACGGGAGGACAATCCATCCAGCCCACAGAGGCAATCCAAGCTGTCTAGAATTCAGGGATCCAACGAGGACTACGGAAAGGAAAGATGACCTGACCTAGGAGGGCCATGATATTCTATAGAACCGGACAAAGTTGGTTTCCAAGGAAACATGATTCCTTGGAACCCGGAAAGCTGGTTCTTTTCATATGCAATACCAAACCATGAGCTCCTTCCCAAAGCCTGCCTGGCCGCCAGCCCCACCCCCCACTCCCCAGAAAAAACGGCTC
>NW_011495932.1:0-514 GCF_000754665.1 Bison bison bison | reverse complement strand
TTGTTTTTCTGTTTATCTGTCTTTTACTGCAGGAGCTCTTAGCCATGACCTAAAGGAGAGGGAAGTATTTTTACGTTGATGCAGGCCTCTTCCTTCTCGTTGAATCACTCACTGGAACTGCTGTCTGAGGAGTGACCAGCTCTGTAAACCCCACCAGGGAACCAGCTGGCTGCAACATCCTCTCAGGCTTCTGACAGTGACCCGCAGGCCTTCAAACTGCAAAGCACTTATCCTCTCCTCTCCACCCCACCCCACTTGTACGATCTGCAAGACTACTGAAGACCTGTCTTCAGACAGGTGATAGACGAAACAGAGCCCCCCACCTCTAACCCCCATGACTCACAAGTCATGGACTTTCAGATGCAGCCACCACTTCTCCTGAACTTCCGTTGCTTTTCTCGGGCATTTGCAGAGTTTTGTCAGTAACCTAAACAACCGGCCTCCAGGCTTGCCCCTTTCTGAAAGGATCAATCCAGGGCTATTCTAAAACCAAACTTGCTTAGAATAGCAAGTT
>NW_011495931.1:0-509 GCF_000754665.1 Bison bison bison | reverse complement strand
TGCTCTAGATGATATATCACATTAAAATTGGATATTACCACCCCAATTGCAAGAGGCAGATATCACCCAATTTTAGAGATGAAAAAGTTGAGTTTCCAGAGAGGTGAGGTAACTTGTCAAAGAGAACATAGCAAAGCTGTGGATGGTGCTCCATGCCCCTGAGCCCTTTCTCAAGGGAAGACCCTACCTGATGGTGAACAGCAAGGGACCCCACCAGCTGTTAGAACGAGAGAGAGGAGAAGAAAATGGTCTTTAACCTTAGAGGATAAAGGTATTCTTATTCCACCTTTCGGAGAAGGCAATGGCACCCCACTCCAGTACTCTTGCCTGGAAAATCCCATGGACGGAGGAGCCTGGTAGGCTGCAGTCCATGAGGTCGCTAAGAGTCGGACACGACTGAGCAACTTCACTTTCACTTTTCACTTTCATGAATTGGAGAAGGAAATGGCAACCCACTCCAGTGTTTTTGCCTGGAGAATCCCAGGGACGGGGGAGCCTGGTGGGAGGCT
>NW_011495930.1:0-511 GCF_000754665.1 Bison bison bison | reverse complement strand
GGTATTTATAATAGCAGCTGTAACAATGAATTAACCCCTTAAGTAATTACTAAAAAATAATAGCAAACTAAACTTTTTTTCTACCAATTGATGGATGTTTAATAATGATTTTACTTATATCTTTATACACTAATGTATGACATATGTTCAAATATTTCCAAATCAATTTGTTTACTTTAATCAGAAAAATGCACCTAAAAACATCGTAACTGAACAGATGCTTGCAGAGTGTAGGCCCAGTGCCTGGCATGGTGAATGCTGAATTCACTATGGTGGTGGTGGGGGCGGGGTGCACAAGTTATCAGTGTTGTTATCACTGGAACTTCAAAACCAGCTCATCAGCTCAGCTTTCTTTAACTTGAAGATAAAAATTAACCTAGGTTTGTTGACCTGGGTGATGCTGCCTTAATGGTTTTTGTATTTGGCCAGTTAAAGCAGGAGTCCAAAGAACTGTGAAACATTGAGCCTGGGACCGTCATGTGCTTTAAAATTTCATCTCATTTTATGCTTT
>NW_011495929.1:0-507 GCF_000754665.1 Bison bison bison | reverse complement strand
CGACTGAAATGAACTGAGGTTTGCCAAAGATGCCTGAGGGGGTGCTGTTTCCTCTTTCCACAGAGATTCGTCATATACAAAGGATCCCCAGAAGGTTTCTTGAAATAGACTTTAATGCATTTTAAATTGAATTGAATTTCCAAAAATGCAATTTGTGGTGGTAATTTCCCATGGAGCTAAACACCCAAAATCAGACTTTTAAAAAATTTTCCTATGATGGAAAACAGATCATACATGGTATTTGGGGTCAGAGCTCTTTCCCCAGGAGCCCTTAAGGGGCTAAGAGCCTGTGACTCGCAGTTCAGTTCAGTTGCTCAGTCGTGTCCAACTCTTTGTGACCCCACGGAATGCAGCATGCCAGTCTTTCCTGTCCACCACCAACTCCCGGAGCTTACTCAGACTCGTGTCTATTGAGTCGGTGATACCATCCAACCATCTTATCCTCTGACTTCCACTCCTCCTCGTGCCTTCGATCTTGCCCAGCATCAGGGTCTTTTGTAGTGAGTC
>NW_011495928.1:0-510 GCF_000754665.1 Bison bison bison | reverse complement strand
GGAAAGAGAGGGCTGCCAGGCACTCCTTCAACTGGCTCTCCTCCTGTGACTGCTTTTCTATGACTTCCTGAGTGCGATCTCCTTAGTCAGGTCTTACTCGTGGCTTAGAGAGCCGTAGGAGGGTCTCTAAGGGGGAAGGAAGCCTTAGCCTTGTTTGACAGGGAAGGAACACAGCACTTCCAGGCAATCGGTGAGGTCAAAACAAGGCACTAAGTGTACAAATCCAGGATGGATGGGTGGCTGGTACCTTCTCGTCCAGGGCCTTGTGGTGCTCAAACAGCAATTTCAGTGCCCTGAGCACCTCCACCTCACTGGTCATGTTAGCTGGGGACTGTGCCTGCCACTTGCCCACTGTAATCCAGAGGGATGGAACGTACCGGGAAACCAGTAACCCCAGGTGTTCCAACAGCAGCTGCAGGGCAGGGCCAAAGGGGCACTTTCAACCTCATGCTTGACTTCAAGGCCGATAACTCCTTTCAGCCTCACGCTACAGCTGGAAACATGCTAAGG
>NW_011495927.1:0-528 GCF_000754665.1 Bison bison bison | reverse complement strand
GCTTTCTTCATTATCTCCTTTTAAAATGATGGTAGTATGACTGTCAGGGCAGGAGAGCCTAAGGCAAAGTGATGGCATTCCTTCGGGAATGCACACCTTCTGGAGGCTACACAGTCAAATGGAGAATGGGGGTGCGGTCTGCTTAGGGGGAGGCGACTGATGTCTAGGCTGCCTTAGGCCTTCTGAAGGAGGGAAATTACCTTTATTAAGGCTGCTATGTGCCATGTCTTGTGCTGGGTAGTACATTATGTTATGTAGTCCAGTCAGGTGTAAGTAGCATCATTTATGTTACATTTGAGCAAACTGACGCTCAAAGACTTTTAGGTAACTCATCCAATTAAGAGGCAGAATAGGAGCCTTCTGGTTCTCTCACCCAGCACCACAAGTGGTTCACTCACTTGAATGGACATGGTGCGGCACTCACTATGTCTCCGAAAGACAAGTGGATGGGCATTTTAAAAGATTTGGTTAAATTCTTCTGTTTATTTTCTACAACTGGGCTCCTCTAATTGACTTCTTTAGCTGGTT
>NW_011495926.1:0-551 GCF_000754665.1 Bison bison bison | reverse complement strand
GTGTGTGTGTGTGTGTGTGTGTGTGTGTGTATCTCCTCTTGCGTCTTGAGTCTGTCTCGGAATCTTCATGTATTTCTGCCTCTGTATCTCCTGACAGCCAGCCGCCGGCCCGTTCGTCTGGCCCCGGCCTCTCCCAGGCGCTCTGGCTCTGGCTGAGGAGCTTGCGCAGGCCAGCTGTCTCCCTTGGCGTGGGTGCGTGCGAGTGTCTGTGTGTCTGTCTGTGTGCCTGCCTGTGGCTCGTCTGCTCTCTCAGGAAGGTCGAGGGCTTGGCGTGGGGGCAAAGGGGGGGCCTCGGTAGTGCGAAGGGGAGGGGCTGAGGCGCTCCGGTCGACCGCGCCTCCCTGGCTTCTGGTGGGTTTGGGCACCGGACAGGTGCCGGGCAAGTTGGGCGCTCAAGTTTCGCTGCGTCTAGGCCCGCAGGAGGTTCAGAGGCCCCTGGGCCGCGGGGGTTGGGAGGCGGCGGGCGCCGAAGACCGACACCTCCGGGGCGCGCGGGCCTGAACAGCGAATGGGATCGGGGGGGAGGCCCCGCTCAGCGAGCGCGGCCGGGT
>NW_011495925.1:0-589 GCF_000754665.1 Bison bison bison | reverse complement strand
TCCTGAGGCGTTTGGAGAGAGGTCGCGAGATTGGTCTCTAGGCCATGCAGGAGACGAAGGCCCTCATCTCTCGATGACGGGGGAATCTCGGGGTTGTTCTCGAGCGGCGGCCCCAGTGTGCGGTTTCTCACGAGGAACGACGGCGAGGTCAGTGAGCCTCTCGTGGGGCGCCAGGGAAGTCGGGTCTCCATGCGAGTGGCGAGGGGGAGCGCGTCACTGCTCCCGAGCCAATGGTAGGGGAATCTGGCCTCGAGACGTGTTGAAGAAGGTCTCTCGAGGTCTTTCTCGGGTTGAGGCAGGAAACCCTGGGTTCCCTCGACTTGTGCAGGTGACCTCAGGGGGCTTCTCATGGTGGCTCTGAGAAGCCAGGGAAACTGGAGGTGGGAGGGGCCTCTCGGGACTCCACTGGGTTTGGTGCATTGGAAGAGGGCCTCATCTCCAGTTGAGGCAGGAACCGCAGGGTACCTCTGATTTCAGACTCCGAGCGCAGGGTCCCTGCAGACTGGGGACAGGAGAGTCAGGCCTCGTCTTGGGTTGAGGCATGGAACTCCGCTTGCCTCTCGAGATGTCCCCGGGGAGAGAGGCCGCT
>NW_011495924.1:0-501 GCF_000754665.1 Bison bison bison | reverse complement strand
GTCACTAAGTGAGGAATAACACGTGACAGGGGCATGTGTCCGTAATGAGGCATGTGCGTGCCAGGACGCCTCGGGACGCGCGGGGCTGCGGGCAGAACGCTGGGAGCGCTCCCGGTACTGCGTTCTCATTAGGGCTCCGCGCCTCCTCGGATGGGGCTTCCATCATTACAATAAATAAATAATAAATAAGCTCCTAAATGAACAACGCACGGACAAAGTCTTCTTTCTGTTTGTTTTTGTTTTTTTTTTTTTAAAAAGGTAAATCCAAATGTTTGTGATTTTTTTTTGAGGGCTTAAAATAAAAAGACCTTTCTTTGTGACCTTTTCTTCCACATTCATGATTGGTTTCTTTGTTTCTTCCTTTAACTCCACCAAGATCAAGGAAATCCACACTCCAGAATGAAATGATTCTACCTCTGTGTGTCGGTGCAAATGTTTCTGTGAGCACATTGAGAGTCCATTTTCCCAAGCAGAGGCCAACACACAGACGTTTCACAGAAG
>NW_011495923.1:0-548 GCF_000754665.1 Bison bison bison | reverse complement strand
TAGAGAGAAAAAGAAGGAAAAAAAAAAAATAAATAATAATAAAGTCAGAAGGAAGGAAGGAAGAGGGAAGGAGGAGGAGGGCGAAATAGGTTAGTTCTAGGGGCCTCCGTGTCATGGCAAGAGTTTCTGAGCACAGATCCTCCGTTCAGGGAAACAGTGATCGTATCTCCTCTCAGGAGGCCGTGATGTCGATGGACGGGTGCGGGAAAGCAGGCCTGGGGTGCAAGCCATTCTAGGTTTTTTTGTTGTTTTTTGTGTTTTTTTTTTTTTTTTTTCCCTTCTAGAGGCACTTGTAGGGAAACCAAGGAAACACACAGGTTCATCCCTGGAGCGGATTCGAGAAACCAGTCGGCAGAGGGAGAGGCAGTCTAGGAGGTTGATTTTTAGACGTCAGGGTCGGGCCCTGGAGCGGGTTGCCATGTCCTTCTCCAGGAGGCCTTCCTGGCCCGGGGATGGAACCCGGGTCTCCTGCATCGCAGGCAGACTCTTGACCGTGTGAGCCACCAGGGAAGCTCCGTCAGAAACATTCACCAAGTCCTCTAGCTTCC
>NW_011495922.1:0-505 GCF_000754665.1 Bison bison bison | reverse complement strand
TTCAGTCTGATGACAGCAAAGTTGCCTCTGTGATGGGAGGAAGGGCAGCAGGAGACCATGGAAAGAAACATTTTCTCACCAAAATATATGTGAAGTGTTTCACACTTAACACAGTCTCAGAGAATCTATAAATTAAAGATCGTTGTTTATTTATACTCAAGATTTGTTTTGTTGAAAGCTCTCTTTGCCCCTTAGGCACAGGACTGAAACCTAAAATTGACTTTCTTGGTGTATATTACGGGCTTTCCTGGTGGCTCAGATTGTAGAAAATTGGCCCGCAATGCAGGAGGCCAGGGCTCGATCCCTGGGTTGGAAAGATCCCCTAGGGAAGGAAATGTCAACCCACTCCAGTATTCTAGACTGGAGAATTCCACAGATAGAAGAGCCTGACAGGCTACAGTCTAGGGGGTCGTGAAGAGTCAGACATGACTGAGTGACTAATACTTGACTTACCTTGGTGTATATTACAATAAATTTTTAAATTACTGTTTATGATACCAGCAAT
>NW_011495921.1:0-506 GCF_000754665.1 Bison bison bison | reverse complement strand
CAAATATATTTATATTATGTATTTATAATAATATATATAGTATTATTAATGTACCGCCTGTTGATAACTAAGAAATTGAGAAAACCCTTCTCTGAGTATCTCCTATTTGAGACAGCATGTCCTCCCCCATAGGGTAAAGGGGAGCGTAGGAACTACGTAGGGTTGGAAAGTTCCACAGGTACCCTCAAAATGCCAATCTAACATTTTTGAACTTTTAACTACTGTGGGGGCTTGGGGGCAAATGAAACAAAATTTGACCCCTGAAATCTATCAGGGCAACTTGCCAATCATCACTATTTTGTAAAAGACTTGCAGTTGATCCTTATTGAATGGAATTACTATATTTGCTACTTCTTTTCTAAAAAGTTCCACGCTTCTTTTTTCCTCCTTTTATAATTAATTGTGCCACCAAGCTGGGATAAGATAAAACTATTTTTCTTGGGGTCACTGGTAGATGGAACCAATGGGCCTTTTTGTCACAAGCACCCTGTAGGTGTATGTTTTGT
>NW_011495920.1:0-520 GCF_000754665.1 Bison bison bison | reverse complement strand
CCGGGGAGGCGAGTGGGCGAGGGGGCGGGGGCGGGCGGCGGGGGCGGGGGTCGGCTCCGTGGCGGGGGTGGGGGAGGGCTTCCCCGTTGTCCTCTCGGGGGTCGCCGTGGCGGCTGGGAACGCCCACTGCGTGCGCTCCTGGGTCCCCAAGGATCGGCATCCAGTGGGCGCGGCGGAGGGGTGCGGACCACAGGTCAGGGAACTGGGACTGCGTGGAGCAGGGAACCACGTAGTCCGCCCTCTGTTGGCACAACCTGGCGGTCGCAGAAAGGCCTCGCCTTTGGGCTCAAGGCCTTTACCGCTCCACCCCTTTGCTGAAAGGTCAGAGCCGCGCGGTTTTCCCAAGCAGCCTAGTGTCCGCTGCAAGTCCAAGGGCCAGAACCCTGAACTCTGGCCGGCTGGCCCAGCCCTGCTTCTGGCACTTTGGAGGCCAGCGGGCCCTTGACCACCTGCTGGGATGGGAAAGGGAAGGGTCCACGAATTGCACCCTAGAAACTTAGTAGGGTGCATGGGTTTCAAA
>NW_011495919.1:0-522 GCF_000754665.1 Bison bison bison | reverse complement strand
ATTGCCAGTTGAGCAGCATGATTAGTCACTGCTGAGCTCCATGCTTATTGCCTGCTGATTGCGTGGTTCGTGTCTGCACAGCTCTTTGAGTATTGCCTCCTGAGGTCCCTGTTCGGTCGCCACCTGCCGGGGACCAGCCCCAACTGATCCAGGGTATTCGAAGGAGAGATGGCCTAGGTGGACTATTAATATGCTAATCAGAGATGTCAAGTATAGTATTATGAGGAGAGCTCAGTAGGAAAATTCGGTGGAGAAAAGAGACTGAGTAGCTTGTTTTACGCGGAAGACCAATCAAACTTCAAGACAAGAAGTTTGCACCACTTACGTAGGCCGCAGGCACCCTCTCGAATAGCGAAAGGTGCCTCACCCTAGACACCTTCTCGAGTGGGTCTTAGCAGCCCAGGCATAATTAGTAAGCCTGGTGGGTTCCTCGCTCCAGATGGAGACTCAGCTGGAAGTTAAAGGGAAGAATGACAAGGAACTTTATGAATTGGAGCTGTAAGTTAACGCTTTGACAGAGAG
>NW_011495918.1:0-546 GCF_000754665.1 Bison bison bison | reverse complement strand
CGTTACCTGTCTGACTCCTAACAATAATGAATTGTTGATTTTCCTTTTTTTTTTTCCCTGACGGTCTGGCTAGTAGATTTATTGACTGTAACTGTTTTATCATATAGCTAGTTTTGTTTTATAGATATTTCTCCATTGTTTATGTGTTCTCTATTTTATTGATTTATTTTATACTCATTTAAATCACATCTTACTAATTCCAGACATGCGTTTTTATTTTCCTCCTATCAAAAATACTTTCCAATAGCACTTTTAGTTTCTTTAACTTGGGTTACTCAGAGGTATTCTCCCATATATTCTGGGTATTTTTCATAAATCTTTACATTGTTTGCTTTTAACTTAATTCCACTGTGGTCAGAAAAAAGACTTCATATATTTACAACTCTGTTCAACTTGAGATGACTTATAGTCAACCTTGGTGAATGTTTAATGTGTACTTAAAAACTGTAGGTGCCAGTTGTTTATTGGAAGTGTTCTACAATTGTCAGGTCAGGTTGGTTGGTAATGTTATTCAGGTCCTTTATATCCTCATTGATTTTCTCCATT
>NW_011495917.1:0-522 GCF_000754665.1 Bison bison bison | reverse complement strand
GAGCCTGGTAGGCTGCAGCGCATGCGGTCGCTAAGAGTCGGGCACGACTGACCGATTTCACTTTCACTTTTCACTTTCATGCATTGGAGAAGGGAAGGGCAACCCACTCCAGTATTCCTGCCTGGAGAATCCCAGGGACAGAGGAGCCTAGTGGGCTGCTGTCTATGGGGTCGCACAGAGTCAGACGGGACTGAAGCGACTTAGCAGCAGCCTAGTGAGCTGAGAATGAGTCTTTACTTCTTTTCTTTTTTTTTAATTTTAGAGCCTACACTTTTTAATGGCTGAGGAAAACCGAAAAGCATATTATTTTCTGACGTGAAAATTGTGTGAAGTTCAATTTTTGGTGTCCTTAAAGTTGAAACAGGGACTTGCCAGTTCCTTTGGTTATTGTCTATGACTGAAAACTTGATCAATCGTCAAAGATCATATTCGCAAAGCCTAAAATAGTTCGTTTTGGGGCCCTTTACAGAGTCTTTTTTAAATGCTCTGTTCTGCTGGAAGTCTCCTAGTAGTCATACGGGG
>NW_011495916.1:0-539 GCF_000754665.1 Bison bison bison | reverse complement strand
TGATGCTGTCCATGATCCCTATCATGGTGGACATACCCAGATTCAGCAACATTAGGAAGAACAGGAAGGACCAGAAGACAGACCCAGGAATGAAAGACATGGCTTCAACGAAGGCCAGGAAAGCAAAGTTTGTGCTCTCCTTAATCTGTGAAAGGGGGAGAAAAGGGCAGGAGTTAAAGTGCCTTGAATTTACAAAAACACAAAAAGTACAGAGATATATCCTATCTTTCCCTGAAAATGTTCTTAAAACCCCTGTGTCACTGAGAAAACCAGATTTCCAAGCTGACCCTCTGACATGGAAAACCAATCCCACCTAGTATTACTCATAGAAGGGCATTCTGCAAACTATAGTTCTTTGCATTACCAAGGTTGCAGCTTATCCTGGTGCTTCTGGGATTTTTTTTCTGGTGCCAACAAAAGCTGAAATTTCTGTTTTACAAAAGGTTTTGAAGGAACTCTAGGACTCATTCACCTATTTTTACTGACCTTCAAAAACTGCTCCTCTAAGTTGCACTCAGGCACATGGCTGAGGACCTCCT
>NW_011495915.1:0-637 GCF_000754665.1 Bison bison bison | reverse complement strand
GTTCCTCTCCAGGGGCGAAAGGGAGTCTCGGGGTTGCATTCCAGACGCACCCGGGGAGACAGGCATCCATCTCGAGTGGAAGCAAAGAACCCCGCTCTGCTCTCGAGTCGCGACGGGTATCTCTTGGAGCTCACTGGGTGGACTAAAGGGAGTCAAGCCTCCTGAGGCGTTTGGAGAGAGGTCGAGAGATTGGTCTCTAGGCCATACAGGAGACGAAGGCCCTCAAGTCGCCATGACGGGGGAGGCTCGGGGTTGTTCTCGAGCGGCGGCCCCAGTGTGCGGTTTCTCGCGAGGTACGATGACGACGTCAGTGAGCCTCTCGTGGGGCGCTAAGGAAGTCGGGTCTCCAAGCGAATGGCGAGGGGTAGCGCGTCATTGCTCTCAATTCATAGTAGGGGAATCTAGCCTCGAGACGTGTTGAAGAAGGTTTCTCGAGGTCTTTCTAGGGTTGAGGCAGAAACCCTGGCTTCCCTTGACTTGTGCAGGTGACCTCATGGGGCTTCTCATGGTGGCTCTGAGAAGTCAGGGAAACTGGAGGTGGGAGGGGCCTCTCGGCACTCCACTGGGTTTGGTGCATTGGAAGAGGGCCTCATCTCCAGTTGAGGCAGGAACCTCAGGGCTCCTCTGATTTCAGACT
>NW_011495914.1:0-533 GCF_000754665.1 Bison bison bison | reverse complement strand
GGGAAACAAAGAAGGAAATAGATAGAAAGTAAAAGAGAAGAGAAGAGGAGGAAAAAGATAGAGGAGGGAAGAAAACTTAGAGAAAGATTTAAAGAGAAGAAGGAGAAAAAATACAGCAGAGGAGAGAGGAGAGGACTTACAGGACACTGTGGCCAGACGCCCTGGCGAGCTACCTCCCCCTCTGCGCAACTTTAAAAAAAATGTATCCACCACTTTCTGATTTGGGGCGATAGCCGCCGCCTCCGTTTGCGCCTTCCAGGGCCCAAGAGTTTCCCACTTTGCCCCCAAAGCCTCTCAAAGTGTTGCCTAAGCCTGAAAAGATAAAAAGTTTTTTAAACAGTGGAGCTTTTAAAACAGACTGCATGCACAATATGCAGAGCGTGCTCCTTGGAGAAAACCCCCTCAGGGGGGTCTCACCCAGGCTAAGAGAAAAGCCAAACGGTAAGGGGATTTAGCAACAATATTAACCCTTGACGAGGTTACTCCAATTCCAACGGGAGTGGCTGGCCCCCTACCTGAGGACATTGTAAGAT
>NW_011495913.1:0-517 GCF_000754665.1 Bison bison bison | reverse complement strand
ATCTTCTGTGGTGGAGTATCTGTTCACTGTCTTATTAAATCTTTCAACTTGTTTCAGTTTTTTTTTTTTTTTCCTTTGTTAAGCTTTAACTCCTTATAAAGTTTCTGCCATAATAAGAATGCTTTGAGGCAGTTTATACTGTCTATTCTAAAATTTTGTTGATAAAACTGTTAGATAAACAGGACTATTAGTTAGAAACAAAGAAGATCCATGTTAACAGAGAGCTATCCAAATGGGCTGATATTTATGGCATCCACAGAGATGATTTACACTTATTCAAGCTGGCAGAAGTGAAAGTAAGTGGGGAAATGATGGCATAGAATTGGGAGACAGTGGGAAAGACTGAGAAGAATCGGCTAGGCAGGGCAAGATTGGTTTTGCTCCATCCAGTCTCTACTCCCACATGTGCCCCAAATTTATATCATGGTCAACTCTTTGCAGTCCTTCCCCTCGCCTCCCTAAAGGGTTTTTTTTTTTTTTCTATTATTATGGATGAACCTTTGTTCCTTTATAGCAA
>NW_011495912.1:0-549 GCF_000754665.1 Bison bison bison | reverse complement strand
GGCCCCTCCCCACCTCCAGTTTGCCTGACTTCTCAGAGCCACCATGAAAAGCCCCCTGAGGTCACCTGTACAAGTCGAGGGAACCCAGGGTCTCCTGCCTCAACCTGAGAAAGATCTCGAGAGACCTTCTTCAACACGTCTCGAGGCCAGATTGCCCTACCATGACTCGAGAGCAATGACGCGCTCCCCCTCGCCACTCGCATGGAGACCCGACTTCCCTGGCGCCCCACGAGAGGCTCACTGACCTCGCCGTCGTACCTCGTGATAAAGCGCACACTGGGGCCGCCGCTCGAGAACAGCCCCGAGACTCCCCCGTCATCGCAAGATGAGGGCCTTCGTCTCCTGCATGGCCTAGAGACCAATCTCGCGACCTCTCTCCAGACGCCTCAGGAGGCTTGACTCCCTTTAGTCCACCCAGTGAGCTCCAAGAGATACCCGTCGCGACTCGAGAGCAGAGCGGGGTTCTTTGCTTCCACTCGAGTTAATGCCTGTCTCCCCGGGTGCGTCTGGAATGCAACCCCGAGATCCCGGTCGCCCCTGGAGAGGAAC
>NW_011495911.1:0-502 GCF_000754665.1 Bison bison bison | reverse complement strand
GGTGTGTTGTGTGTGTGTGTGTGTGTGTGTGTGCGCGTGCGTGCGGGGAGGGGAGCGGCGCTACTATCACTGATAGGTATGTTCACCAATCTGTCGAATGCCAATATAAAAGTCAGTTCTTGGTTGCTGAAGGGAAATGTATGACTTGGTATTAAAAGAAGGTATGTGGCATGAAATCGCATTTTCTGAAGGAAAACGACGTCGTTCTTTCTTCCAGGTGGCAGTTTCAGGATGGGAGAAGCAAAGGAATGGGTACAGAATGGGATAAGGAGGTTGTAGGGAAAGTGGACCCCCAGAAAAGAGTGTTGTGCCTAGCACAAGGTTTCTTGAGAGGTTGAACTGCCTTTGCTAATGGATTTTAAGTTTCTTTACCTCTTCCGTGATCTCTTCTAGGTTGACCTAGAACAGAAATCTTTTGTTAGCTTTGGCTAAGTGGAGAAGTATTGCTTCACGGTGACTTGTGTGATCCTACCTGACTGTTCGAAACCCTTTTGATATCTAT
>NW_011495910.1:0-536 GCF_000754665.1 Bison bison bison | reverse complement strand
CGGTATTTGGAACCTGGGGGTCTTTCCGGACGATGCACGGGCGAGTCACTGCCCCTTCGTGTTGACTTCATTCACAGGGTGGAGTTCGGAGAGGTGTCCGGGCATCGGGGTTCTTACCAAGAGGGCCGGGAAATCGGGGTGCTTCGCAATGTGGAAGCACCCACGAGGCCACGTCTGGAATGTCGTCGTGAGACCGGCCTCATCCTGAGGTGCGACCGGAAGGTCGGGAACCCCTTCCAGACAAAGCAGGGGAGTCGACCCTCCTGTGGAGATCAGGAGGGTAGAAGGGGCTCAGAGGAAGTGGTGCCGGAAAACCTCGGTGTTCCTCTCCAGGGAGACCGGGATGCCGGGGAACTTTGTGGGGGCGCATCAAGGGTGCCAAGTACCGTTTCGACCTCCAATTCCTAACGTGGGACTTCTCCTGAGACGCTGTAGCGGGAAAGGGCTTCATCTTGCGATGACGGGGAACCCCGTGGTTTTTCTCGAGTTGCGGCGGGATTCTCGAGTTACGACGGGGAATTCGGGATGCCTCTTGT
>NW_011495909.1:0-520 GCF_000754665.1 Bison bison bison | reverse complement strand
TGGCTGTTTCCACGCACGTCCGTGATCCTCACACGCGTGAGCGGGGTTTCCTGGGTTACCAAAAGGAGGAGACTCCTTTGGCCTGACACGAGGCGAATCCTGTCCCTCGGCCTCCCTCCCACCCCCCAGCCCCCTTCCTCCGCGCGGTGCCGAAGGGGCCGTCTCAAGGTGGAGACATGGAATGGCTGGGTGGGGCGGATCACCATTCAATAGAGAGAAGCTCGAGGCGAAGTCAGAGGCTCTGACTTGACTGGAAAGCTTTCTGCATTTGAATGAAGCTATCCGGCGAGGCCCTGCAGGGGGAGGGTGGGGGAAGGTGGGGGTGGGGCCCACAGACAATAGCCCCTGCCTGCAGGGCCTGCTGGCCTGCCGGCCTGCCGGCCTGCCGGGCTGAGGGGGCCCTTTGGCGGCGGCGGCGGCGGCGGCGGCGGCGGCGGCGGCGGCGGGGCCACGACCCCGACTCCGGCAACTCGATCCCTTCAAGGAAACTTCTGGGGTGACTCCTGTCCAGGGAATACAT
>NW_011495908.1:0-552 GCF_000754665.1 Bison bison bison | reverse complement strand
TGTGTGTGTGTGTGTGTGTGTGTGTGTGTGTGTGTGTCCTTTGCGTGTGGTTCTTCACGAGAGGGGGACTGGAGCCTGAAGTGTCCGAGCTGCCTCCGCTATCAAACAACCCTCGTCTCGGGGGGGAGGGACCAACGTCCCATGTTCTCTTGCCCTTCTGACGGAGAACTCAAAAGGCCCTGTGCCTGAAGCCCTGCGGATGGAAGCTAGAGGACTTGGTGAATGTTTCTGACGGAGCTTCCCTGGTGGCTCACACGGTCAAGAGTCTGCCTGCGATGCAGGAGACCCGGGTTCCATCCCCGGGCCAGGAAGGCCTCCTGGAGAAGGACATGGCAACCCGCTCCAGGGCCCGACCCTGACGTCTAAAAATCAACCTCCTAGACTGCCTCTCCCTCTGCCGACTGGTTTCTCGAATCCGCTCCAGGGATGAACCTGTGTGTTTCCTTGGTTTCCCTACAAGTGCCTCTGAGGGAAAAAAAAAACAAAAAAACACAAAAACACAAAAACACAAAAAACCTGATGGCTTGCACCCCAGGCCTGCTTTCCCGCACC
>NW_011495907.1:0-506 GCF_000754665.1 Bison bison bison | reverse complement strand
TGGTGTGTGTGTGTGTGTGTGTGTGTGTGTGTGTGCGTGCGTGCGTGCGGTGCGGGGGAGGGGAGGGGCGCTACTATCACTGATAGGTATGTTCACCAATCTGTCGAATGCCAATATAAAAGTCAGTTCTTGGTTGCTGAAGGGAAATGTATGACTTGGTATTAAAAGAAGGTATGTGGCATGAAATCGCATTTTCTGAAGGAAAACGACGTCGTTCTTTCTTCCAGGTGGCAGTTTCAGGATGGGAGAAGCAAAGGAATGGGTACAGAATGGGATCAGGAGGTTGTAGGGAAAGTGGACCCCCAGAAAAGAGTGTTGTGCCTAGCACAAGGTTTCTTGAGAGGTTGAACTGCCTTTGCTAATGGATTTTAAGTTTCTTTACCTCTTCCGTGATCTCTTCTAGGTTGACCTAGAACAGAAATCTTTTGTTAGCTTTGGCTAAGTGGAGAAGTATTGCTTCACGGTGACTTGTGTGATCCTACCTGACTGTTCTAAACCCTTTTGAT
>NW_011495906.1:0-521 GCF_000754665.1 Bison bison bison | reverse complement strand
CAGAGATGTCAAAGAATAAATAGTATGAGGAGAGCTCAGTAGGAAAATTCGGTGGAGAAAGAAACTGAGTAGCTTGGTTTACGCGGAAGACCAATCAAACTTCAAGACAAGAAGTTTGCACCACTTACCTAGGCCGCAGGCGCCCTTTCGAATAGCGAAAGGTGCCTCACCCTAGACACCTTCTCGAGTGTGTCTTAGCAGCCCAGGCATAATTAGTAAGTGTGGTGGGTTCCGGCCCCAGATGGAGACTCAGCTGGAAGTTAAAGGGAAGAATGACAAGGAACTTTATGAATTGGAGCTGTAAGTTAACTCTTTGACAGAGAGAGCGAGATGGTGGTGGGGGACAGCCCCCAGTGAAATCAGAGGTGAGAGCACAAAGCAATACAGTAAGCAGACTCCAGTTTTTTGGGGGAGAGATGCTAGAGAATATCCGGGTGGACTCCTGAGGCTCGATCCCGCATTTGCGTATGCGGAGCCTCCTTCCTCATGACCTTTGTCCAGAGTGGAATGCCTCCCCGGCT
>NW_011495905.1:0-509 GCF_000754665.1 Bison bison bison | reverse complement strand
GACTAGATGACAGCAGAGACACAGAGTTTCTGTGTAAGATGACAGGCCGGGTCTCCACTGTAATTAGCTAGGAGGAATCAGCCAGGGGGTGGGTCTTGGGGTGGGAGGAGAGGTGGGGAAGGGGTTAACCAAAGACTGGAGGCCTGCATGGAGGTTTTTTGAGCCAGGCTGGTGGACACTGGGAGGTCCCTGAATTAGTGCTGGGCCCCTTGCTGATATCAGCTCACTTAGTTCTCCTAAGAGCCATGGGAGTGTCAACTGGGAAAAAATGCACAACCTAAAAGTTGAGAATTATGTCTTATTTGCAGACAAACTGAGGACTTAAGTCCAAAGACAGCCTCTCAGATTTCTCTGAGGGGCTGCTTCGGAGAGATAAAGGAGGAACCAAGATATATATGAGTTTTTGCAGCAAAAAGCCAGGTAGTCGGGGCATCAAAACATGACTATTAATGAAAGAAAACCAAATATCTCGTTAATGAATTAAGCGCTTTTCTTTGTGTTGGAAGATG
>NW_011495904.1:0-512 GCF_000754665.1 Bison bison bison | reverse complement strand
AGAACCTAGACATACACTCACAAACACATTTTTTAATCTGATGTGCACACACACACACAAGCACAGTCTCAGTCTTATATACTCAAAACACAATTATAGAAAGAAAAATAAAACCAAAGGACTCACAGAAGGAAACCTACGAACTGCACAGAGTTCTCTGATATTTGTTTTTAGGCTTAAGGTTGGAAGTTATTTTGTAGTTGAATGATTTCAGTCTAGTGACATTTTAAGTCAGAATGCTTTGCTATACATAACGTTGTTCTGGATCCCATGGGATCTTAGAATATTTTGCATGTAAAACTATTCTGTGATTTGCTAAAATGAAAATAATGCAGGGTAACAATGTGGAAGTCATTTTGACCTCGTTAGGCCCTGCAGTTACAATTTTGCTTGTTATATTTTCAGCATCCAATTTCATCCTCTAACCTTCTCCATCCAATATTTCTACTTTTTGCCTCAATTTGCCGTATTTACCTCACTTACATTTTTGTTTTTACTTTTACAATTTTCAG
>NW_011495903.1:0-556 GCF_000754665.1 Bison bison bison | reverse complement strand
TGCCCGGACACCTCTCCGAACTCCACCCTGTGAATCGAAGTCAACACGAAGGGGCAGTGACTCGCCCGTGCGTCGTCGGAAAACCCCAGGTTCCAAATACAGCTCGACAAGTGGCCTCTCTCCCCGGGGACACCTCCAGAGGCAAGCGGAGTTCCATGCCTCAACCCAAGACAAGGCCTGACTCTCCTGTCCCCAGTCTGAAGGGACCCTGCGATCGGAGTCTGAAATCAGAGGAAGCCTGAGGTGCCTGCCTCAGCTGGAGAAGAGGCCCTCTTCCAATGCACCAAACCCCGTGGAGTCCCGAGAGGCCCCTCCCACCTCCAGTTTCCCTGACTTCTCAGAGCCACCATGAGAAGCCCCCTGAGGTCGCCTGCACAAGTCGAGCGAAGCCAGGGTTTCCTGCCTCCACCCGAGAAAGACGTCGAGAGACCTTCTTCAACACGTCTCGAGGCCAGATTCCCCTCCCATGACTCGAGAGCAATGACGCGCTCCCCCTCGCCACTCGCATGGAGAGCCAACTTCCCTGGCGCCCCACGAGAGGCTCACTGACCTCGCC
>NW_011495902.1:0-504 GCF_000754665.1 Bison bison bison | reverse complement strand
CTCAAAGATCTCACTCCTTAATGAAAGGAAGATAATACAGACTAAATATCTGAATGTCACCGACAAGGACTTACTGTAGAGCACAGGGAACTCTGCGCAGTATTCTGTAATAACCTAAATGGGAAAGCAACAGAAACACATATATGTATAACTGAATCATTTTGTAGTACATCTAAAACTAACATAACATTGTTAATCAACTATACTCCAATATAAAATGAAACTTAAAAAAACATCTGAATGTCTTTCACAGCTGACAATGACATTAAAGTAAATCCAGGCTTTATCCAAAACCATGGCAGGACGGTTCTATGTACAGAATTCCACAACTCTGAATGAAATTGTTGGGAATTCCCTCGTGGTTCAGTGCTTAGGACTGCACGATTTCACTGCTGGGGGCCTGGGTTCAATCTCTGGTCAAGGGACTAAGATCCCACAAGTCCCACAGTAAGGCCAAAAAAAAAGGAAAGGTAAGATTTGGTTTACATATTTCTACTCTTTTGA
>NW_011495901.1:0-535 GCF_000754665.1 Bison bison bison | reverse complement strand
AAACCAGAGAAGCCCAGATGATAGTCCTTGAGATGAAGGACTAAGCAGCTGGTTGCGATGGCACCAAGGGGAGAGGTTGCTCTTTGTGTCTGCCCCTCTACTCCTTTCTTCCTGGACGCCTTAGGGTTTTGTCATGGAGATTTGAAAGAAAGTGCACAAAAGTCATATGTGTTGAATCAAGATTTTGCATTTAACCATCTCTCAAAAAGGAAGAGAGCTTCACCTGCACATGTTTCTTTCAAAACCGTCAATTGCTTTTCAATTCTGGGGTTTCTCTCTTGCCTTGTTCAGTTAGCCTTAACAGTAAAAATCAACGAAAACTACATAAAGATTCAAAGATACCAACAAAGGACAGCTTCTGTTTCTGAAATCATCTTTCCATTTAGTAGAACACGAGCTCTATTCTTTGTATTTTGCCTAGGGAATTAGCAATGTCCTGGTTCAGATGGCAAGGCATCCGCGCGCAGGAGACTGGGGTTTGATCCCTGGGTCGGGAAGATCCCGCCGGAGAAGGAAATGGCAACCCACTCCCAGT
>NW_011495900.1:0-509 GCF_000754665.1 Bison bison bison | reverse complement strand
GATCTGACCACCTCAGTATCAGATCAAATTCCTTATCACTCGCCTCAATATCTTATCAGCCTTGCCTAGCCTCAGCAATGATCCTCTCAGTTGAGCCAGAATCCACCCTCACCCTTATGGCCCTCTTAATAAGTTTCCATTCACTGACACCCACTCTGTTGTTGTTGTTCATTGCAGTCTCCTAGTCTCTATTTGCAATCCCATGGACCCATCCTGTTCCATAGCTATAAATCCTAGTTGTGTCCCTACTGGAGTCAGACTTAAAGCTCAATCTCTCCCGTATTATAAGACCCAGCTCTAGTACTCTTACTTTGAATAAAGTTTTTCTTACCACTTTTAGTAAGTGTTATGCATAATTTTTAACATTTCCAAGTTCTGTTAGTAGGGATTATTCTCAAAGGAATAGTTTTATACCTTTACTTTTTATACTGTATTCATTTGGGGAAACAAATTTTTAGAATTAAAACATTTCATGTTTTACCATACAAACAGAAAATAGCTTTAAAATA
>NW_011495899.1:0-519 GCF_000754665.1 Bison bison bison | reverse complement strand
ATACACACACACACACACACACACACACACACACACACACTTTGAGTGTGGTCTTTTGGAATACTTTGTGTTTCGTAGTTTGCTGGGTTGAGCCCAACTTTAATACAACCCATGGACTGCGGCCCATCAGCCTCCTCTGTCCGTGGCATTTCCCAGGCGAGGATACTGGGAGTGGGTTGCCATTTCCTTCTCCGGCGGGATCTTCCCGACCCAGGGATCAAACCCCAGTCTCCTGCGCGCGGATGCCTTGCCATCTGAACCAGGACATTGCTAATTCCCTAGGCAAAATACAAAGAATAGAGCTCGTGTTCTACTAAATGGAAAGATGATTTCAAAAACAGAAGCTGTCCTTTGTTGGTATCTTTGAATCTTTATGTAGTTTTCGTTGATTTTTACTGTTAAGGCTAACTGAACAAGGCAAGAGAGAAACCCCAGAATTGAAAAGCAATTGACGGTTTTGAAAGAAACATGTGCAGGTGAAGCTCTCTTCCTTTTTGAGAGATGGTTAAATGCAAAATC
>NW_011495898.1:0-510 GCF_000754665.1 Bison bison bison | reverse complement strand
GTGATGTATCATTTAGAGTCGTCTCAGTGAAAGCAGGAACTCTGTGTCTTTCTTTCTCTCCGCCTTTCTATTCCCTGAACTTCTTTACATGCCTCCTAGCTCATCGTAGGTGCTCAGTATTTACTTAGTGTGTGAAAGACAGAAAAGCTCTTGGAAGCCTCAAGGGGTCACTTGGCTCGGCACTTTTGATCTCTTTGTATATTTGGCGATTCAATGCTTTCCTTTCCTGGGTTGATGGGTACACTATATTCGAGGCACAATCTAAGGCATGAAGACATATCCATACATAGAGGGTCTTGCTTTCAAGGAACTCGTACAGCAGATTTCTACAAGTTAGGGCTTTTCAAATGCTCTAGAAGCATGTGAACGTTCAGTAGGCTCCATTTTCATTTCAAAGAAAGATCGTTTGACTTCCATAGCAAAGGTGGAGACCTTCCAACGTTGAGTCCAATACTTATCCCTTGACCATTTCAGGCAAGTCTTGTGGTTCCTTCTGGAGGTGTGTGGCTC
>NW_011495897.1:0-520 GCF_000754665.1 Bison bison bison | reverse complement strand
TAGTAGTTTTGTTTTTGTCTCCTCTACTGTAGACATGTCTAAAGAGTCATCAACATGAAGCACAAAATGTTCATAGTGCTCGGTTTGTTTCTAAGGTAAAAATTTGCTATATCGTTATATCTGTCACAAGCTTGTCAACAAGAAAGTACCTCGAAAGAACAGGAACAAACGAAAATTAAATGTGATATGAGCTTTTAGATAAACTATGAACACTAATTACACTCTGAAATATCTGCCTATGAGAGTCTTGATTGAAGGCAGAGGAGAAGGGGACGACAGAGGCTAAGATGGTTGGATGGCATCACTGATTCGATGGACATGAGTTTGAGCAAGCCCCTGGAGTTGGTGATGGACACGGAAGCCCAGCGTCCTGCAGGCCACGGGGTCCCAAAGAGTCAGACACGACTGAGCCACTGAACTGAACTGAACATACAATCGTTTCTCCAGGTGTTTGGGTTACCCGAGTTTCTATCCTGTGCTAAACTAAGTGACGACAGTGTACTGAAGAGCTGGGTCATTT
>NW_011495896.1:0-508 GCF_000754665.1 Bison bison bison | reverse complement strand
TACATGAAGTAGGAAAAAGTAGTCTAGAGTGGAGAGGTATCAAGGTGACCAGTCATCCTGATCGGCCCGGGAGACTATCTGGTTTAACTCTAAAATACTCACATCTCAGGAAACCCCCAGTCTTAGGGAAACCAGGATGGTCGGTCATCTTAAAAAGTGGGTGAAATTGAATCAAGTCTACAACAGAGCTGAGTTTTAAAGTAAAATCCTTTCTGTGTGTTTAAAAAAACTCAAGTGTCATCAGCCCTTAGCTTGAGAACTGAATTGGGGGCATGGGAGCGGGGTCTCAGAAGGAATAAGGTCTCAATCTCACGCTTGGCTCGGCACAATATAGTATGAAAAACCCAAGACGCCACCACGCTGTGTAACGATTTCTTACGCTGACTGATCCCACTCTGGAGGCATGAGCAGGACAAGGCGGCTCGAGGTTCGCTGGCCGTCCCAGGAGAGGGAAGGATGCAGGGGCGAAGGTGTCAGGGCTGGCGTGGGAGCCGGGGCGCCTCCTCTG
>NW_011495895.1:0-560 GCF_000754665.1 Bison bison bison | reverse complement strand
TCCAGTTGAGGCAGGAACCTCAGGGTTCCTCTGATTTCAGACTCCGATCCCAGGGTCCCTGCAGGACTTGGGAAAGGAGAGTCAGGCCTCGTCTTGTGTTGAGGCATGGAACTCCGCTTGCCTCTCGAGGTGTTCCCGGGGAGACAGGCCACTTGTCGAGCGGTATTTGGAACCTGGGGGTTTTTTCCCGACGATGCACGGGCGAGTCACTACCCCTTCGTGTTGACTTCATTCACAGGGTGGAGTTCGAAGAGGTGTCCGGGCATCGGGTTCTTATCAAGAGGGGACCGGGAAATCGGGGTCCTTCGGAATGTGGAACCACCCACGAGGCCACGTCTGGAATGTCGTCGTGAGACCGGCCTCATCCTGAGGTGCGACCGGAAGGTCGGGAACCCCTTCCAGACAAAGCAGAGGAGTCGACCCTCCTGTCCAGATCAGGAGGGTAGAAGAGGCTCAGAGGAAGTGGTGCCGGAAAACTTCGGTGTTCCTCTCGAGGGAGACCGGGATGTCGGGGCACTTTGTGGGTCGCATCAAGGGTGACAAGTACCGTTTCGAATTCC
>NW_011495894.1:0-529 GCF_000754665.1 Bison bison bison | reverse complement strand
TCTGATTTCAGACTCCGATCGCAGGGTCCCGTACAGACTGGGGACGGAGAGTCAGGCCTCGTCTGGGTTGAGGCATGGAACTCGGCTTGCCTCTCGAGGTGTCCCCGGGAGAGAGGCCACTTGTCGAGCAGTATTTGGAACCTGGGGGTCTTTTCCGGACGATGCACGGGCGAGTCACTGCCCCTTCGTGTTGACTTCATTCACAGGGTGGAGTTGGGAGAGGTGTCCGGGCATCGGGTTCTTACCAAGAGGGGACCGGGAAATCGGGGTGCTTCGCAATGTGGAAGCACCCACGAGGCCACGTCTGGAATGTCGTCGTGAGACCGGCCTCATCCTGAGGTGCGACCGGAAGGTCGGGAACCCCTTCCAGACAAAGCAGGGGAGTCGACCCTCCTGTGGAGATCAGGAGGGTAGAAGGGGCTCAGAGGAAGTGGTGCCGGAAAACCTCGGTGTTCCTCTCCAGGGAGACCGGGATGCCGGGGAACTCTGTCGGGGCGCATCAAGGGTGCCAAGTACCGTTTCGACCTCC
>NW_011495893.1:0-533 GCF_000754665.1 Bison bison bison | reverse complement strand
TCAGGATGAGGCCGGTCTCACGACGACATTCCAGACGTGGCCTCGTGGGTGCTTCCACATTGCGAACGCACCCCGATTTCCGGTCCCCTCTTGGTAAGAACCCGATGCCCGGACACCTCTCCGAACTCCACCCTGTGAATGAAGTCAACACGAAGGGGCAGTGACTCGCCCGTGCATCGTCCGGAAAAGACCCCCAGGTTCCAAATACCGCTCGACAAGTGGCCTCTCTCCCCGGGGACACCTCGAGAGGCAAGCGGAGTTCCATGCCTCAACCCAAGACGAGGCCTGACTCTCCTGTCCCCAGTCTGCAGGGACCCTGCGATCGGAGTCTGAAATCAGAGGAACCCTGAGGTTCCTGCCTCAACTGGAGATGAGGCCCTCTTCCAATGCACCAAACCCCGTGGAGTCCCGAGAGGCCCCCCCCCCACCTCCAGTTTCCCTGACTTCTCAGAGCCACCATGAGAAGCCCCCTGAGGTCACCTGCACAAGTCGAGGGAAGCCAGGGTTTCCTGCCTCAACCCGAGAAAGACCTC
>NW_011495892.1:0-514 GCF_000754665.1 Bison bison bison | reverse complement strand
GTTTAGTGTCATCTACGCCACTCCCACTTTTCTTGGATATATAATGAAAAGAATGTATCCAGAAAAAGACAAAAAACTACTCATTTGAAAAGAATACACATACCCCAATGTTCATAGCAGCTCTATTTCTGTAGCCAACATATGGAAGCAACCTACATGCCCATCAACACATGAATGGATAAAAAAGATGTGGTGTGTGTATATATATATATAATGGAATATTAGTCATAAAAAGGAATGAATGCCATTTGCAGTAACGTGGAAGGGCCTAGAGATTATCCTATTAAGTGAAATGACTCAGAGAAAAATAAATGATATCACTTATAAATAGAATCTAAAACAGTGATACAATGAACTTATTTACAAAACAGAAATAGACTCACAAGACATAGCAAAGAAGGTCATCAAAGGGTAAGGGTGGGAGAGGGATAAATTAGGAGTTTGGGATTAACAGATTCACACTACTATATACAAAATAGATAATAAGATCCTGGTACAAAGAACTATATTCAAT
>NW_011495891.1:0-524 GCF_000754665.1 Bison bison bison | reverse complement strand
TTGGCTGCCTAAGGACCTCTTTTAAACTTGTATTTAGCTTTTCTAGTTCTCGGTAGGCTGACCTACAAGCTGCTTGCATCTGTCACTGGATGTGGGGACACCCTGGGTGTAGTCTGTCATCTGAAGCCACATGCAACAGTCACAGTACTTGTATTGATCAACTTGATAACTGGGGAAAACAAGAACCAGGTGTCCTTGCTTAGTACCCACGGTTGTGTTTCTGGTCAGAATCCCCAGCTTGCCCAGGCTGTTTCAGTGCCACGTGAACTTGGGAAGGAGGTGGAGCAAGCAGCCGACGTGGCCTGGAGACAGAGGAGCCGGTCTCCCCTCTGCCCTTGCCCCTGCCGGCCCAGGGCAGGCCTTGCGACGATGGGCTGCTGGTGGTGGAGGCCAAGGCTGAGGAGGGAGGGGTTACGTGACCTGTATTCTGTGACATGGTCACATGTGGGTTTTCTTTTTCAGTTTGAAAAAATGACTGCTTTTAGTTTTCCCTCCAGTTTTACTTTAAGGTGGAAAATGAAGAT
>NW_011495890.1:0-521 GCF_000754665.1 Bison bison bison | reverse complement strand
GTCTGCAGGGACCCTGCGATCGGAGTCTGAAATCAGAGGAACCCTGAGGTTCCTGCCTCAACTGGAGATGAGGCCCTCTTCCAATCGCACCAAACCCCGTGGAGTCCCGACGACGGCCCACCCCCCCCACCTCCAGTTTCCCTGACTTCTCAGAGCCACCATGAGAAGCCCCCTGAGGTCACCTGCACAAGTCGAGGGAAGCCAGGGTTTCCTGCCTCAACCCGAGAAAGACCTCGAGAGACCTTCTTCAACACGTCTCGAGGCCAGGTTCCCCTCCCATGACTCGAGAGCAATGATGCGCTCCCCCTCGCCACTCGCATGGAGACCCGACTTCCCTGGCGCCCCACGAGAGGCTCACTGACCTCGCCGTCGTACCTCGTGAGAAACCGCACCCTGGGGCCGCCGCTCGAGAACCACCCCGAGACTCCCCCGTCATCGCGGAGATGAGGGCCTTCGTCTCCTGCATGGCCTAGAGGCCAACCTCGCGACCTCTCTCCAAACGCCTCAGGAGGCTTGACTCC
>NW_011495889.1:0-501 GCF_000754665.1 Bison bison bison | reverse complement strand
CGACTGCAGCAGCAGCAGCAGCAGCAGATGGACACAGTACCTTTCAATACTCAATAAAAATACTAAAATGTAAAAACTAATAGTTCTACAGATGAGAAAAGCAAGGTGAAAAACAGCACAAGATACATAGCATAATGTGATAATACTGGTCCTCGGTAACTTTTGTAATGGAGGATAACACAAACACTAAAAACATCTCATCTTCTATAATCTTAATATTCCAACCAGTTTAAAAAAGCAAAGGCCAATAATACAAAGCAACTGATGGTTATTTTCATTCATTCCATATACATTTACTGAGTACCTAACAAGTGCGAGATAATGTGCTAAGTTTAACTCGGAGTATATATTTCTGATAAATAATATAACCAGAATAGAAGATATTTATCAAACGCTTCCTCGTGCCAGGCACCACACTAAGCAGCTTTACTGTACTGACTCCTCTATTCCTACAGCAGCTCTGTGGGACAGTAAAGAGACTGTAAAGCTCTCTCTTTTCTT
>NW_011495888.1:0-547 GCF_000754665.1 Bison bison bison | reverse complement strand
GAGAGCAGACGGGGGTCTTTTGCTTCCACTCGAGATGAATGCCTGTTCCCCCGGGTGCATCTGGAATGCAACCCCCGAGATCCCGGTGCCCCCTGGAGAGGAACATTGTCTTCTGGACACAAGCCTAAATGAGGTCTATTGCCCCTGCAGTCACTCGAGAGCAATCCCCAGCTTTCCTTCGCAACTCGAATGGAAGATTGGACTTCCCTGGGCCAACACAAGAGGCATCCCGAATTCCCCGTCGTAAATCGAGAATCTCGCCGCAACTCGAGAAAGCCACGTGGTTCCCCCGTCATCGCAAGATGAAGCCCTTTCCCGCTACAGCGTCTCAGGAGAAGTCCCACGTTAGGCATAGGAGGTCGAAACGGTCCGTGACACCCTTGATGCGCCCCCACAAAGTTCCCCCGCATGCCGGTCTCCCTGGAGAGGAACCCCGAGGTTTTCCGGCACCACTTCCTCTGAGCCCCTTCTACCCTCCTGATCTCGACAGGAGGGTCGACTCCCCTGCTTTGTCTGGAAGGGGTTCCCGACCTTCCGGTCGCACCTC
>NW_011495887.1:0-530 GCF_000754665.1 Bison bison bison | reverse complement strand
TTGCATTATAAAACACATATCTACCCACGAGTGAACCGTCATTCTAGATCAACTGTGTCACCACTAGTGACTTTGAATTCTGAAGCATTAAAGTCACTTCCCTGAAGTATTGCTCTAGAAGGTGTGTGCAACCATCACTCCAGTGGCATTTTATACCAGCCATTATGCTGCTAGCCATCCAGCACTCTAGACTGTATAAGTTGTGAGTAGTGTACCTGTGTTCCACAGCTACATCTATGGATGATCTTCCACAACTAGAGACTTGGTGTATACTTCATATTTCCTGCCTCAATTGATCATGTGTCACAACACACATATGCCACAACCCATGTGCTTGCACTGTTGAGGACTTATCTTCCCACTACTGAGCTTGTGTGGCAGAACAGGCATATCACATTTTCTCAGTTTGATCTCTGGATATGCATCCAAAATAAAACCCAGCGTTCAAGAGAATATGTCCCTCACTTACTGAGTGTGCACTCTTAAGCAAGTGTACTGCAACTCCTGAGACAACACTCTGAAGCACATGT
>NW_011495886.1:0-504 GCF_000754665.1 Bison bison bison | reverse complement strand
ACGGCAGCCCACCACGGCTCCCCCTGTCCCTGAGATTCTCCAGGCAAGAACACTGGAGTGGGTTGCCATTTCCTTCTCCAATGCATGAAAGTGAAAAGTGAAACTGAAGTCTCTCAGTCGTGTCCGACTCCTAGCTACCCCATGGACTGCAGCCTACCAGGCTCCTCCGTCCATGGGATTTTTCAGGCAAGAGTACTGGAGTGGGGTGCCATTGCCTTCTCCTGACATACTACTAGACATACTACTAGACCTCTAGAAATTTCACTGAGGTCAAAGACCCTAAATTTTTGTCAGAGTTACTTCCCACCCTCTGATACACAAATGTCTTACCAGTAAATCTAGAGTAGCTGCTACTTCCTACTCACTAGGTCCTATTAGTATAATGTGATCAATGTAATGGACCAATGTGATATCTTGTGGAGGAGAAGGGCAATCAAGATCCCTGCAGGTGAAACTATGAAACAGAGCTGGAGAGGTAATGTACCCCTGAGTTAGGACAGTAAA
>NW_011495885.1:0-514 GCF_000754665.1 Bison bison bison | reverse complement strand
GCTCAGAGTTCAGTCAGCCACTCAAAGCCTAGCAGGATAGAGACCTAGAAAAAATCCCCATTCTCGTTTAAGAGATGGCCAAAATAGCTCTGTAATGAACACAGTTTTAAGTTGTTATCCATACACTTGTTAAGAAGTCCCAGCAGGGCACGTGCAGACCCGAGGCCCCACTCCCCACTCGCCGTCCCCAGAAGCCCGTGGGTGAGAGGCCATGTCCTTGGGATGTGGCGCTGCTGGGGGCACCGACCCCATTGCCAGCCAGCCAGCCACCCTGTCCTTCTGACGGGAAAGGTGTTGCCCTGCGCTGCCAGTGGGCACTGGCTGAACATAGAGAGTCGGGCCGGGTCTGTGCTGACGTGGCTGTCGGAAGCCTTGCCAGGAGCTCAGTGAGTGCCCGAGGGGCCATCATGTCGCGGGAGGCCGCCGGTGTCCGGTGCTCACAGACCCTCCCAGAGCAGGGTCACTAACAGCCGCCAGGGGGCACCCTTCTGCCTGTGATCTTCCTCTCCAGGCT
>NW_011495884.1:0-533 GCF_000754665.1 Bison bison bison | reverse complement strand
GGGAACCAATGAGCGTCACAGTAGAATTCTTTTTAAGTGAAGGAATACTTTTTCAACCAAGTTCTGAGAGAAACATACCAAATGCGGTCAGACCCAGATGATTCTGATCCCTTCTTCTCCAAAGGGCCAGAATAATCAGCAGCACAGGGTGTGAGATCTACTGGAAAGATGGTAAAGAGCTCACCCTGAAAACCCTGAAGCTGCAGAAATGTGAGGGCCCTGAAGGTGTCGCACCAACCTCTAGGAAGGTGCCCAGCTATTCTTTCTTCACCTACTTCTCTCCTCCCTGGGGGTAGAGTACTGGATGTGGCTACTGAGTATAAATTGGGTTATTTTTTCCGTGAAGTTCCGGTCCCAAAGTCTGTATTATACTTCACAAAAGAAGCGAGTGATTATCAGTATGAAGAGTCTGATGAGGAGGTCCAAGAAGCTGAAGGTGAGGAGGAGGACAGCGATAAAAAACCAGAAGAAGGACCTGGAAAGGACCTGGACCCAGCAGAGGACAGCCCGGGAGAACCCAGGTATCTGTGTGC
>NW_011495883.1:0-551 GCF_000754665.1 Bison bison bison | reverse complement strand
AATTAAAAAGAGAGAGAGACTGTGAAGACTGACGCTGTCAAGTCTCTCCAGGCTCCACACAAAGGATTCCTTGCCCTCCAGAGAAAGGGGGTCCACTGACCACACGACCACACAGACCACCACAACTCAGACCAGCCTTCGGCCTCCACCTCAACCTGGCAGGCATGTGGCAGGGGAGAACGTGGAATCCAAGCCTGCCTTCTCAAGACCCAGGGGCATCTGAGAAGCTTTCCAAAATATAAACCTAACAACAAAGTGGATAAAGAGATTCTTAAATGACACACAGACCAATGACCTAGAGCCACTGGGGAGAGTGAAGAATAAAGGGAAGGTCTACAAGGCCACCAAGCTTTGGAGTGTTCCTCTGGGAGAAAGACGGATGACACCTCAGGGCCATCTGTTAGCCTGACTCCACTGAAGCCACCCAGTCATTCAATCAAGTGGTTAAAATGTTAAATTTATGTTATATGTATTTTGCCACAATTTGCGTGCACATGGGGCCCTCCACATGGTGAACTTTCTCAAACTGAACCACATGGAATCTTTCGTTC
>NW_011495882.1:0-530 GCF_000754665.1 Bison bison bison | reverse complement strand
CTGCTGCTGCTGCTGCTGCTGCTGCTGCTGCTGCGAAGTCGTTCAGTCGTGTCCGAGTCTGTGTGACCCCATGGACGGCAGCCACCCAGGCCCGCAGTCCCTGGGGTTCTCCAGGCAAGAACACTGGAGTGGGTTGCCATGTCCTCCTCCAATGCATGAAAGTGAAATGTGAAAGTGAAGTCGCTCAGTCGTGCCCGACTCTGAGCGACCCCATGGACTGCAGCCTACCAGGCTCTTCCGTCCATGAGATTTTCCAGGCAAGAGTACTGGAGTGGGGTGCCATTGCCTTCTCCCATATCTATTCACAAGCCTGCCTAAATCATTGACTTCTAGCCACCTTTGGGATGCCAATGACCACCTACCCTTACCAGGCCACAGAGGAGAGAAAACACTTACCACAGGAGGTCCGGGTAAGGAACAAGGAACTAACAAGCTCCCACCAACCAGGATTCTGCAGAGGTCAACAAGAGGTCAGCAAGAGATGGGAGACTGCAGTCCAGAGGTCCTAGCAACTTCCAGCGAGCAGCAAA
>NW_011495881.1:0-529 GCF_000754665.1 Bison bison bison | reverse complement strand
GAGGCAGGTCAGGTGGTCTGGTATTCCCATCTCTTTCAGAATTTCCACAGTTCGTTGTGATCCACACAGTCAAAGGCTTTGGCATAGCCAGAGATCTTTAGGAAGTTCCGAAGTCTTTTCTGAAGCTTAGTTTCCCCATTTGCAAGGGGAGAATATTAATTATACTACCCTTCAGGTTGTGACGAGGATGGTTAATAGGTGCTCAATAAATATTAGTTGACTTGGATTCTGTCTGAATTAACATTTAAAAAAAGAAAGAAAAGAAAAAGGGGTACCTAAAGCCAGTGCTCTGTGAGAACCTGGAGGGATGGGATGGGGAGGGAGGTGGAAGTGGTGTTCAGGTTGGAGGGGACACATGTATACCTATGGCCAATGTATGGCAAAACCATCATAATGTTGTAATTATCCTCCAATTAAAAAAAAATCTTCCTGCCTTGTTAGGAAGCACTTCAGGTAAGAGGTAACTTGGTTGTGATTTGGAAAAAAAGGACCAAAAAGAAACTACTTGTGAATTCCAGGCCTGGTTTAT
>NW_011495880.1:0-516 GCF_000754665.1 Bison bison bison | reverse complement strand
CATTTCTGATCACAATGCAGTAAGATTAGATGTGTAGCTCAGTCAGCAAAGAATCTGCCTGCAATGCAGGAGACCCAGGTTCGATTCCTGGGTTGGGAAGATTCTCTGGAGAAGGAAATGGCAACCAACTCCAGTATTCTGGCCTGGAGAGTTCCACAGACAGAGGAGTTTGGCAGGCTACAGTCCATGGGGCCACAAGAGTCGGAAACAACTGAGCGACTAAACAACCTACAACAGCAGGAAAAATAAAACTATTAAAAATACAAACATATGGAGGCTGAACAACACACTTCTGAATAACCAACATATAACAGAAGAAATCAGAAAAGAAATGAAAATATGCATAGATACAAACAAAAATGAAAACACGATATGAATGGAAATGAAATGAAAACCAATGGGATTCAGAAAGCAGTGCTAAGGGGAAGATTCATAAAAATACAAGCTTATCTGAAGAAACAAGAGAAACCTCAAATAAATGACCTAACATCCCAGCTAAAGCAATGAGAAAAAGAA
>NW_011495879.1:0-549 GCF_000754665.1 Bison bison bison | reverse complement strand
ACCAATGTTTATGTTCATTCTTATAGTCACAGTTAATTAGATTAACTTATGGGAAATTTGTATGAGCTTTTTCTTTATGGCATGATCTATATACATGCACAGTTGTGCATTGTGTTGTATAATAGAAGAGTTCCTGAAAATTATGTGTAAATTACTAATTTTAAAATTATTTTTAAAACCACGGGGTATTTTTTTTATTTATAGAAAAGCTGCAGTGGATCCTTTTTGAGTTGGAGAATCCTTTTGAAATATGAATAGTTGGCTCTTAACATGCTGATGTACGTTTCATTTTATTGTGTTTACTTGAAGTAGAAACCCTCTACATTTAATATAGTAATAAACTGCATAATTAATATTGTTATAATTACAATGATAAAAGCAGTCTTTCTGATTTCAGTGATGGCTGTTCTTCATGAGAATTTCTTTTAAAAAGAAAAATGTAAAGTGCAGTGGTGGAAGAGTTATTTTAAAAATTACAATAGCTATGACTCCTTTTATCACAAGGCTTTCCTTAACTCTCATTCGACATCACTCATAGCCAGGGAAAGG
>NW_011495878.1:0-674 GCF_000754665.1 Bison bison bison | reverse complement strand
CAGGGGAACCAGCCCATGATCAGTGAGGTCCGGGCAGTACTTTGGTCCCAGGTTTGGAGCCCAATGCCCGGAACGCGGGAGAGAAGAGGCTGGCTGCCGGCGGGTGCTTGCAAGCCTGTTACTGGGAAGGACC
Source organism: Bison bison bison (assembly GCF_000754665.1). Classification (NCBI taxonomy): domain Eukaryota; kingdom Metazoa; phylum Chordata; class Mammalia; order Artiodactyla; family Bovidae; genus Bison; species Bison bison. The sequence continues at coordinate 541 of NW_011495878.1, read as the reverse complement.
GAGTGAGCTTCCACACCGGCGGAGCTCCAGCTCTGCGCCCAGGCGCGATAGCACAGAGCCCCGGCCGAGAGGCTGCTCTGGGCTGGGCGAGCCTCCCCAAGCCCTGCCCAGCTTCTAGCGTTCGCGCCCGGGAAGGAGCAGGCTGCGGGAGTGTGGGAGACGTGACTGGTGCCTGACTGGTGCCTCAGCTCAGCTCTCGCCTTCCCTTCGGACCTAGGAGCCAGGCGCCCTTGCAGAGGGCTTAGGGGGCTGGGGGTGTGCACACTGCCAAAGCCTCCCGCAGGGAGAGCTCTTTCCGAGGGAAAGGAAGCGCCCCAGGCTGCATTCCCAAGCTGGTGCTTCCCCGCCCAGACTGAGCGCCGCACGGAGGGAATCAGGGTCCCGGTGCCCCTGGCTTGGGGAGGCAGCTCCACTGCCAGAGTGGTGCTCCGTTTGTGCCCAGAAAGCGCCTGCAGACCGGGCCTTCCCTGGAGCTGTCCTCCCGCCTAGAGGCAGGTGGATGTGCTGTGCGGGCTTCCCCTGTGCGTTTGGGCTCCCTAGC
>NW_011495877.1:0-508 GCF_000754665.1 Bison bison bison | reverse complement strand
AATTACATTTACCTTTAACTTTTATCATTTTAATTATATCTTGGTGTAGGTCCATTTGTGTTCATCTTGTCTAGAACCCTCTCCTTTTGTACCGGATTATCTGTTTCCTTCTTCAGGTTTGGGAAGATTTTGGTCATAATTTTATCAAATGTATTTTCAATCCTCTCCTCTTTCTCTTCTTCTGGGACATTTATAATGAGAATGTTGGTGTGCTTGATACTATCTCAGAGATCCCTTAAACTTTTTATTAACTCTTTTTTCTTTTTGCTGTTCTGATTTGGTGACTTCCATTTTCCTATATTCCAGTTCACTTAGATGTTCTTCCTACTGCTGCTAAGTCACGTCAGTCGTGTCCGACTCTGTGCGACCCCATAGATGGTAGCCCACCAGGCTCCCCCGTCCCTGGGATTCTCCAGGCAAGAACACTGAAGTGGGTTGCCATTTCCTTCTTCAATGCATGAAAGTGAAAAGTGAAAGTGAAGTCGCTCAGTCGTGTCCGACTCTTAGC
>NW_011495876.1:0-513 GCF_000754665.1 Bison bison bison | reverse complement strand
GAGTCCCGTGAACTGGGAACTAGTCAATATTAAATATCTAGTAGTTTGTTTTTGTCTCCTCTACTGTAGACATGTCTAAGAGTCATCAACATGAAGCACAAAATAGTTTCATAGTGCCTCGGTTTGTTCTAGGTAAAAATTAGCTATATCGTTATATCTGTCACAAGCTTGTCAACAAGAAAGTACCTCGAAAGAACAGGAACAAACGAAAATTAAATGTGATATGAGCTTTTAGATAAACTATGAACACTAATTACACTCTGAAATATCTGCCTATGAGAGTCTTGATTGAAGGCAGAGGAGAAGGGGACGACAGAGGCTAAGATGGTTGGATGGCATCACTGATTCGATGGACATGAGTTTGAGCAAGCCCCTGGAGTTGGTGATGGACACGGAAGCCCAGCGTCCTGCAGGCCACGGGGTCCCAAAGAGTCAGACACGACTGAGCCACTGAACTGAACTGAACATACAATCGTTTCTCCAGGTGTTTGGGTTACCCGAGTTTCTATCCTG
>NW_011495875.1:0-509 GCF_000754665.1 Bison bison bison | reverse complement strand
ACTCTTTGTCACTTGTGTGTATTTGTGTGTGCGTATTTCCTGCAAATTTTAGATACTACCCTTGCTTTTTTAACAATGTGCTTTGAATATATCCTCTGTAGTAAGATGAAATGAAGTTCAGGGCTAGTTCATTAAACTCAATACAATTATACTCATTTGTAGTGAGAGACCATTATCAAGTAATTTCTGAAACACATTTCTTCAGAGAATTTATAGGGAATACACATTTAGCTGGTTTCTCTAAAATAAAAAAGGGGGAGTAAACCCTGAGATGGTTTCATTTCACTTTGCTAGAGTTTTCTTTCACAAGTTTATAAACTGAGTGTATACATAAATAAATCCAAGAAAAACTTCACCGATGTGGTCTGTGGTGCTTCATCTGTAGAGGTCCTCAACCCTTATATGCTGAATGTATTTGAGACAGAGGATTAGTTTTAGTATGCTGAAGAAAAAAACTTGAGAATTTGACTTCATGGGTAATCAAAACTTCCTGGATATTTAGTCTTTTT
>NW_011495874.1:0-518 GCF_000754665.1 Bison bison bison | reverse complement strand
GGCTGCATTCCCAAGCTGGTGCTTCCCGCCCAGACTGAGCGCCGCACGGAGGGAATCAGGGTCCCCGGTGGCCCCCTGGCTTGGGGAGGCGGCTCCACAGCCAGAGTGTTGCTCCGTTTGTGCCCAGAAAGCGCCTGCCAGACCGGGCCTTCCCTGGAGCTGTCCTCCCGCCTAGAGGCAGGTGGATGTGCTGTGCGGGCTTCCCCTGTGCGTTTGGGCTCCCTAGCACAGCCGCAGCGCAGGGGAACCAGCCCATGATCAGTGAGCTCCGGGCAGTACTTTGGTCCCAGGTTTGGAGCCCAATGCCCGGAACGCGGGAGAGAAGAGGCTGGCTGCCGGCGGGTGCTTGCAAGCCTGTTACTGGGAAGGACCGAGTGAGCTTCCACACCGGCGGAGCTCCAGCTCTGCGCCCAGGCGCGATAGCACAGAGCCCCGGCCGAGAGGCTGCTCTGGGCTGGGCGAGCCTCCCCAAGCCCTGCCCAGCTTCTAGCGTTCGCGCCCGGGAAGGAGCAGGCTGC
>NW_011495873.1:0-513 GCF_000754665.1 Bison bison bison | reverse complement strand
TGTAGCAGACAGAGGTCCTGACTTCATGCCAGATACCTTCCCTCCTGGAATTCTTGCAATAACAGGGTAGTTTAGTATACTTTCGTTTGCTGTTTGGGTTTATGATGTAGAAAAGAAGCTTGGTAAACCAAGTGGCTGGACAGAACGTTAAGACAGATGGGTGCCAATCGTGGCAAACGTGACCTTTGGGATAGGCGCATTTTTGCTCACGTCCGAGAAAACTGCCATGTCTAGGACTTTTATTCTGAGGACGTTAACTTTATGTTTGATTTGAAACTTAGGACGACATCAGTAATAAACTTGAAAATGAAATTGCAAATAAGGATTCTAGGCATCGACAGGTAATGGCTTTTATGAACCGTGTCTGACTTTTATAGTAGTGAATTACTGAGGAAGGAAGGTAAAGATCTTTTCATGTGACTCCCACATTGGAAATCAAGTCCCAGTGTAAAGTTCTTACGACCCTAAAATACTGTGTTCAAAAGTGTGGATGTACATCATGGTAAATCAGCT
>NW_011495872.1:0-556 GCF_000754665.1 Bison bison bison | reverse complement strand
GCCGCGTCCCGACTTCTTCGGACTCCCCCCCGCCACGCCCCACGCCCCTCCCGGGCCGGCGGGGAGCGGGTCGGCCGGGGCCCCGACTCCCGCTGCAGACCTGGTTGCCTCCGCGCGGCCCGCGAGCCCTCCGCATTCGCATTCGGCTTCCAGGACACCCGACGACCGGCAGTCCCGTCTCCACCTGGGGCTCCTTTGGCTTGCCTCAGGCAATCCCGGGGCTTGCACCGACTCCAGCCAGAGCCCCGGCCCCCGCCCACCCCCTGCCTCGAGGCGATCGCGCATGCGCATGTGCGCGCGCACGCACAGATAGATGTGCCCAAACGGGGCATCTATCTTGTTCACTTATACCGTGGGTGGATCTATGCCTGGGAGTCGGACTGCTGGACCATAGGCTACTTCCACTTTTAGTTCCTTCGGGAACCTCCATATTCTTTTCCATACCGGCTCTACCCACGCCCATTCCTACTCACCGTGGAGGAGAGTTCCCTTTGCTCCACATCTTCTCCAGCATCGGTTATTGACAGACATCGCAGTGAGGCCCAGCCGGACTCAT
>NW_011495871.1:0-506 GCF_000754665.1 Bison bison bison | reverse complement strand
TGCCTGTTACCCTCTCAGATGATGACAGCAGAAAATATCAGGCCCAACTTATGCCCAGAGAACTACAATACCATAGTGATAGATTGAGGACATTAAAAAAGTAACATAGATAAATGGTAAATAAGTAAGTAAAAGGTGCCACAAGCAATAAACACTACAGAGAAGACAACAGATTCATAATGAGAGCCAATCAAGTAAATCTCAAGGCAAAAAACACCACCAGAGTAGAGTGCCAACTGAAAAATAAAGAAAGAAAATCTGACAAGAAGAGCAGGACAGCCCCCACAGAATAACAGAAAACCACAGTTAATATAGAAATGCATACCCATGTTAAAGAATGAAGTGATGCAACAGCAATTAAAGGCACAGAAAATAGGAAACCAAAGTAAAAGTAGAAATAGCTATACAAAAAATAAAAATATAGTTGAAATAATCTTCAAGATCAAATCAATGTGTAGTAACAAAGAAGCATACAACTGAGAAAAATAGTGCACAAACAACACAAC
>NW_011495870.1:0-518 GCF_000754665.1 Bison bison bison | reverse complement strand
GAGAAAGATTTAAAGAGAAGAAGGAAGAAAAATCAGCAGAGGAGAGAGGAGAGGACTTACAGGACACTGTGGCCAGACGCCCTGGCGAGCTACCTCCCCCTCTGCGCAACTTTTAAAAAAATGTATCCACCACTTTCTGATTTGGGGCGATAGCCGCCGCCTCCGTTTGCGCCTTCCAGGGCCCAAGAGTTTCCCACTTTGCCCCCAAAGCCTCTCAAAGTGTTGCCTAAGCCTGAAAAAGATAAAAAGTTTTTTTAAACAGTGGAGCTTTTAAAACAGACTGCATGCACAATATGCAGAGCGTGCTCCTTGGAGAAAACCCCCTCAGGGGGGTCTCACCCAGGCTAAGAGAAAAGCCAAACGGTAAGGGGATTTAGCAACAATATTAACCCTTGACGAGGTTACTCCAATTCCAACTGGAGTGGCTGGCCCCCTACCTGAGGACATTGTAAGATTTGTCTTGGGGCGTAGCTCGCTTTCTTTTCAAGGAATTTGGGTGGTGTATGGTGTAGTAGATT
>NW_011495869.1:0-553 GCF_000754665.1 Bison bison bison | reverse complement strand
GTAGAACGATCTTCAGACAACTGAGTTCAATTCAGATGTGACAAGAACATCTGATCTACAGAAAATTAATTCTTGTAATAATACATAAGGTATCTCTTTACACTACTTAGAAAATCAATCCTTTTGAACTGAAGTTAAGGACACCAACCAGATAGTTTTCTCAATACTAAATACTAAAGTTCTAAATACTAAAACACTGAACTGTAGAAGAAACTGCTTTTAATCAATCTTTGGTTCAACAGTTTTATTCCAGAAAAATCTTCCTAACTACAAACATATCACAGGGAACAAACTCACAATGAAACCGCTAAAAGAAGTTCACTGCCAAGTAAGTATTTATCTGATTCCCAATTATCTTAGTATTTATTAAAAGGCCTATATGTCATCAGAATCTTCACTCTTACTCAAAAACTCAGGTATTAGTGTGTTAGTTGCACCGTTGTGCCCGACTCTTTGCAACCCCATGGACTGCAGCCCACCAGGCTCCTCTGCCAAGGGATTTTCCAGGTAAAGATACTGGAGTGGGTTGTCATTTCCTTATCCAGGGGATCTT
>NW_011495868.1:0-503 GCF_000754665.1 Bison bison bison | reverse complement strand
GCGGTTCCTGCCTCAACTGGAGATCGAGGCCCTCTTCCAATGCACCAAACCCAGTGGGGTCCCGAGAGGCCCCTCCCACCTCCAGTTTCCCTGGCTTCTCAGAGCCACCATGAGAAGCCCCCTGAGGTCACCTGCACAAGTCGAGGGAACCCAGGGTTTCCTGCCTCAACCCGGGAAAGACCTCGAGAGACCTTCTTCAACACGTCTCCAGGCCAGATTCCCCTACCATGGCTCGGGAGCAATGACTCGCTCCTCCTCGCCACTCAAAGGGAGACCCGACTTCCTTGGCGCCCCACGTGAGGCTCACTGACCTCGCCGTCGTACCTCGTGAGAAACCGCACACTGGGGCCGCCGCTCAAGAACAACCCTGAGATTCCCCCGTCATCGAGAGATGAGGGCCTTCGTCTCCTGCATGGCCTAGAGACCAATCTCGCGACCTCTCTCCAAACGCCTCAGGACGCTTGACTCCCTTGAGTCCACCCAGTGAGCTCCAAGAGATACCC
>NW_011495867.1:0-545 GCF_000754665.1 Bison bison bison | reverse complement strand
CAGTGTGGCTAAGGAAGAAGACCCAAAACTTCCCACTAGCTGTACAAGCTGCAACTTACATCCACATGATCAACTAAGAAGACTCTATGTCTATGGAATATATAAAAGGCCATTGAGAACTCCCACAAAAAAAACACACTAGCTCTGATAGCTGTGGACATTGGAGGCAAGAACTCATAGGAGTAGGACCAGATTAGAATCTGATCTGGGACCACAGCAGGTCTAGAGATCAGCACAGTTTTGGAGGGCATCCTAGGGAGGTAAGGTGAACTGTGACTCCCAGCGAAGGAAAGGACTCTGACAGCAGTGACTCAAGAAAACATTTATTATTCTTGTTTTTTGACTTGTTCTTTTGGATTTTCCCCCTTCCCACCCCCGCCCTGGTTGTAGTTGTCGATTTTATTGGCACTAAGAAATCCAATTAAGCTTTTGAACTTTTTTTTCCTCAGTCACATTTTTTATTGTCATAGACCTCTGCCTCTACACTGGGCTTTTGCATGTCTGTGGAGTTTTCCTTGTTTTTTCTTTTCTCTTTTTTTAATTTT
>NW_011495866.1:0-656 GCF_000754665.1 Bison bison bison | reverse complement strand
TTTCACTCTCTTCTTTCACGTTCATCAAGAGGCTCTTTAATTCTTCTTCACGTTATGCCATAAGGGTGGTGTCATCTGCATATCTGAGGTTATTGATATTTCTCCCGGCAATCTTGATTGCAGCTTGTGCTTCTTCCAGCCCAGCGTTTCTCATGATGTACTCTGCATAGAAGTTAAACAAGCAGGGTGACAATGTACAGCCTTGACGTACTCCTTTTCCTATTTGGAACCAGTCTGTTGTTCCATGTCCAGTTCTTCCTGACCTGCATACAGGTTTCTCAAGCGGCAGGTGAGGTGGTCGGGTATTCCCATACCTTTCAGAATTTTCCAGTTTATTGTGATCCACACAGTCACAGGCTTTAGCGCAGTCAATAAAGCAGAAATAGATGTTTTGCTGGAACTCTCTTCCATTTTCCATGATCCAGTGGATGTTGGCAATTTGATCTCTCGTTCTTCTGCCTTGTCTAAAACCAGCTTGAACATCTGGAAGTTCTCTTTCCACGTATTGCTGAAGCCTGGCTTGGAGAATTTTAAGCATTACTTAATTGCCAACATCCACTGGATCGTGGAAAAAGCAAGAGAGTTCCAGAAAAACATCTATTTCTGCTTTATTGACGATGCCAAAGCCTTTGACTGTGTCGACCACAATAAACTGT